>NW_022900917.1:84049004-84060187 GCF_012274545.1 Fukomys damarensis
TTTTTTTTTTTCTTTTAGTGCTGGCATGACGGTTGGAGGCCAGACAGCTTTTCCAGGGATGGACTTCTGTCCCCGTTTCTGCCTTGGGGACCTCCTTGGACCCTGTCTAGTGATACATCTATATCCAAAGTTTAAGGTAATGAACATACAAAATGAAGGTCAAGCTCTGTACTATTACCATTGGGCATCTGTAGGCCCAACTGAACTGTCATGGTTTTGTTTTGTTTTTAGCAAAAACCACTTTGAAGGCCCTATTTCAGAACACAAATCATGCATCTAATGATTAACCTTGACTCACACAACCCATGAGATAGTTGCATATCTGCTAACTTCCATTGCAGAAAAAGAATTTTCAGGATGGTTCAGTAAGGTACATAAAGGGATTTATTAGGCAGAATTTTTTGGGGGGTGGGTTTTGAGACAGGGTCTCACTATGTAGTTGAGATTGACTTGAAATTCACTATGTAGCTCAGGCTGGTCTCGAACTCACAGCTATCCTCCTGCCTCAGCCTCCCAAGTGCTGGGATTACAGGCGTGCACCACCACACCCAGCCTTATTAGGCAGAATTTTAAAAGTGCACACTCAAAGAAATAAGAGTAGGAGCCCGTAAGAGAGAAGCACACCATCTTCTGGAACTGGGAGCATTTATGTCAAGCTATCTCCTGAGGACAGGAAAACCCATGGAAAAGAGGCCCACCCCTCCCCCAAGAAGGTTAATAGCCCATTTTACAGTTTGTGAAAGGTATGCACCTATTGTGTTTTTGTTTTAAGATGGATAATGTAAGCATTCTTTGAATTCTGTCAATCTGTTCCTTTAAGATCACGGTTTTACTCTACTTTCGCAGTTAAACTAATTTTCAGACTTACAGTATCCTTATGGAATTTTAGGGGGAAGGAAACTCAACTTTCCTTGGGTCTGGAAGGAAAAGAACATAAATTAGCCTAGGGAATGTTAATATGGATACCACTGGGTAACTTTGAGGCTGGAGGTCACAATCTTTTTAAAAATACAATTTTTAAATTATTTTCTTGACCTCTTTTCTACCACTTTATTTATTCTACTCTACCTCAGGTATGCTACTAATTTAGGAAAGCTGGCAAAACAATATTTATTATCTAGCCCTAAATTCACCTAGCCTCTCTCATTCCCTTTCCAGACTAGAGGACAGACAGTAGGATACTGACATAGAGGGAAGAGATGTAACCCCCCCAAAACTGCTAAGTATCCGAAACTCAAGTTTGTGTTCCCTAAAATTGAGGAATGGATTCTAGGAACAATGGAGGTTAAGAGTAGGACAGATTTATTGAGAGAGAAAGCTTCTGTCTAAGAGACCCAGAAGGGGGACCTGAAAGTGGTTTGCCAGGATCCTAGTTCCCAGGAGGTTTTTCTGGAGCAAAGCCTCTAAGTGAGACTGGTTCAAGGTGGGACAAAACTATAAGACCCAATGGAAAATTACAAGGTGGGCCTGAGGTAGGGCAAAACCATGACAGACCAGTAAGATTATAAGTACAGTCACACAGGTAATACTGATTAAATAGGGATCAAATGGGAAAATACATCACATACAAGGAATTTCCCATTTAGAATATCAATCACCGCTATCTATCTCTACAGAAGTAGAAACTTTTTCTTTTTTATAATGCTAACCAGTGAATGTGCCTTAATTGTTCTCTATGTTGGCTCCTGAGGGCTGCGACTTGAAGGCTGCCCTGTCTAACTGCCTACAAGATAATATAAGCAACTTAAATATCTACAATAATACCACTAATATCCTTTTCAGGGTTCACAGAGACTTCTGACCAACCTCCAGCTGTTGGCCTAAATCTGGGTCCCAGGAAAAGCAGAGTCTCACATGGCTGAAAGAGCCACAGGAACAATTATTTTTTGAGACAATAATTTTATGGAAATCAAATCAGGACTGGAGCTGTGAGGATTCCTGCAGCGCGAAGAAACCAGCCCACATCCATGTAGCTGGTCTCTGTCCTTTTGTGAACAGGCTAGTTAGATCCTCTTCTCCAGACATGCTCCTGCTTCAGTTCCTCAAACTGAGGCCCTTTTCCTATCTTATCTGACTGTTCTTGCTTAAGAGCCCAACTTGACCTTGGTCAGAGCTGTGGTTCCCTTTATATTCTCTTTCCAAAAGTTTTTGCCAGTAAATTCATATTGTCACTACCCCTAACACAAGGAGGTGCGATAGCAGATGACACTGGGAATGGCCAAGGCAGGACCAGGCTTTATCTCCTTTCTGGCCTCTGAGACCCTAGACTGTGCACCTCCTGCCCTCTCAAAAGAGGGGTTCAGAACCTGTCAAGGGGTGATGTCACCAGCTAGTGAAGGTCTTTGCTTTAGCAATAATGAAAACTAAAACTAAATTGACTATGAATGTGCATTATTGGAATGTACATTAATTGGAAGGTAAGAGAAGATAGGAAAAGGACTCTAGCTTGAGTAGCTGAAAGGAATGTGCTCTGATGAAAAGAATCAGACTGGCCTGTCCATAAAAGAAGGGAGACCACTTTTGCGAGATACTGTGTGCCAGGGTCCAGTCGATCATTATCTCAGGCCTGGTTTCATAGCTCAGGTTGAATCCCTATGACTGGAGAGACAGGTTGATTCCCACACATGAATCCTCATGTCTTGAAGGGAAATTTCAATTAAGTGAGGCTCTGCTGGAATCCAAGGTGATCTTAGGTTTAAGGCAATGGAAATTCTGAGTGTAGCTAAATATTTCTATAAATCTCTTATCCTGGTGTCCTCAGTCTTGAAGAGGGATGAGATAGTTTAGGTAAATTTAGGTCTAATAAACTTTGCTTTACCAACTTTTAGACAAATATTTCGTAAATGTTTAATATACCTATAAGCAGGGAGCTCAGGAGGATTTGACCTGTTTTATAAATGAAGGTCAAGCTTTGTTCTACCTTTAGTCACCTATTGGGCCTCTGTAGGCTCAAGTGGAAGAGTTGCTCTTTTTCATTTTTTTCTTTTTTGGTTGTTGTTGTTGTTGTTGCAAAAACTACTTTTAAGTCCCTGTCTCCCTGAGAAGAAAACACAAACCATGCTTTTTGATGAATAACTAACTGGTGAAGGACCTGAGGTTCTATGGTGGTTTTTATGTCATGACTGTGTCAGTGGGGCATCTGTTCTTGGCATGGGCAGGTCCCTTAAAGATATCCAGACATCTTCTATCCTGACCAGCCCCCCATCCCATCCCCATTGAGCCCCACAGAAACCCACACCTGCACCTTTTGGAATAAGGACTAATGCCCTCCAAGGTGCTAGGCAGGGGGCAGCTAGGCTGCCAGGGGTTAGAGGGCAGAGCCTCTGGGACATTGGTGGGTAGAGAAGGTCTGGGCCCTGGCGAGGGGACCCCTTTACATGGCAGAACCAGAATTGGGTCCCTGGGAGTCCCAGGACTAGGAATGGAGCTCTGGGACAAAAAAAAAAAAACAAAAAAAAACTGCAAGCAGAGACCCCCACCCAGGAGAGTCCCCAAGGGCTTCCCAAAAGATGGCTGAGGATGATAGGAATGTGTCCTGGTCACCAGGATAAGCCCTAAGTTACTGATAGCCAGCTGTCTTATCAGATGTACTGCTTGCCTTCAAAACTTAAAGCCTGGATGCTGAAACCAAATGTCCCTAGCTGCCAGTCACAAAAACACCACACTTCCCCACAAGGGAAGCACTAGCCCACTGGAGCCATAGTAACACTCCTGACAACCTTGGGCTCGTTGTAGTCTCCTTATAATGATAAACACCGACAGATCCACCGGTGCCCAAATTAGGGAAGAAACAACGTAGCACCTGATCCTTGGAAACCTTCCCATATAAAGCTGTCGCAACAGGGAGCAAACCACACCATTGTCACCACCCCTAGTAAAACCTAGGCGCACCCCTGCCAGGAAGGAAGTGCCACTGAATAAGCTCTTCTGCTGCTTATTTCTTTATGGGCTGACAGGAAAATGCTAAGCAGAAAAAGAACTTTCAGATTTGGTGATATCCAAACAGAGACATAGAGGGAAGACCTAAACAAAGCAGGGGACAGTGACCTAGAGGAACCAGTGGTGACTCCGGCACTTGTGGGCAAGGCCCAAGCTACCTTGGGTCTACTGTGAATACATGTGTTTCTGTGGGGCCGGCATCTCCCCCGACTCAGGTGTCACCTATCCCTACAGCCAGGCCCTGTCTACAACCTGAGATGGACAAAACAGCCAAAAAAGAGTTAAAGCAGATGCTGCCTGGGTCTACAGCTGATACCTACATGTACTTCCAAAGCTTCATGCACTCACAGGTGGGTATTTGAGAGGTGACTGGATGTGAAGCTGGATTAGTCCACTAATGGGATTATAGCTGGGTGTGATGTTGGGAGGTGACCCCTGGTGGGAAGAGGTGGTCACTGTGAATGTGGCCAGGAGATAGATAGATAGATAGATAGATAGATAGATAGATAGATAGATAGATCCATCCTCCCTTCAGTGCTCACTGCTTCCTGCCTACCACACTACCACACTATGGACTACTATGGACTAGTTCTCCTTCGCCTGGCCCCTCTGCCATGCCACCCTTCCTTGGAGCCAGCCAACTATGAACTGAAACCTCCACAAACTGAACTAAAGAAACATTTCCTCCTCTCACTTGTGGGTGCCAGGTATTGTGACTCAGCGAGAAGAAAATAACAAAGACATGGCTATCACTGACTGCCACAAAGTGCTTTTCAATCTTTAAGCTTTACCTTGACTCTCAGTAAGAAAAACATTTGTGTGGCAACAAGAATGTGCATAAGCATGCACACACACACACACACACACACACACACACTTATCAGAAAGGTATGTGTTTTATGTGTGTATGTGCAGCAAGAGTTTGCAAAGCAGTGCTCACCCTTACTTCCTGTGACAAACAGATACCACTTTCCCTTCTGGGGTTTGTTTTGTTTTGTTTTGTTTTTTGAGAGCATGTTAGATGTGTCCCACTTGATTGGTTTCACCACCCAACCTGCAATTTTAAAAACACAGGGGAATGTTTCCTTTTAAAACAATGTTTTGCCTCCTAGTTTTTAAAATATGCAATATATACAATACCTGGAGACACCTATAAATCATAAAGCTACCTAAAAGGTGAAGGACAATCATGGGGAATGAGAAGGCATGAAATCTCCAAATAAGAGAAATCTTAGACAAGTATATTTCCAACAGACTAAAGATTTGTGACATAAAGCATTAGTAGCAGCAACGTGGAACTTTGCTTCAAAATGATTTTTAAAAATTCACCAGAAGGTGAAAAATTCTAGATTTGTACACATTCATTAAATGGACAGACAATAAATAAAGCAGAAGACTGACAGGACTAAAATAAAAAATATTCAGACTCATGCTGAGGCCTTATAACACGCCATATATGAGTAACAAAAAAGGCAGGAAGAAGTCTGCAGAAATGGAGAGATGAGACTCACGGAGGTGGGACATGAGCAGACAGTTTGAAGAGCCCCGTGTGGCAGAGCACAGGGGCTTCTCAAGGGCACACAAACCCTGGCAAAATATCTCATGATGAGCCATAGAAGAGTCTCCACAAAGTTCAAATAACTGAAGTCACAGAGGGACTTCTCCTCCCATTGCAGTTCAATTGTAGCAAAAATCATTAACCAAAACACAGAAACCCTCCTGTCACTGGCAGTGAAGAAATATATTTATATATAACCCACGAGTCACAGAAAAAGTTCAAGAAGAAATCAAAATGGAAATCAGAAGAAGGTATGGTGGCACATACCTTCAACCCCAGCACACTTGGAGGCTAATGCAGGAGGACTGTAAGTTGAAATCTAGCCTGGGAAACTTAACAAGATACTGTCTCAACATTTTAAAAATGGGCTGGAAATGTAGCTCAGTGTGAAGGCCCTAGGTTCAATCTCCAGTACTGCCAAACAAAAAAACAGACAAGACAAAATGGCAATCAGAAAACATATTGAGCTAAATTGAAGGCAAACATACTATAATTCAAAATTCATGGGATGCACCTAGGGCATTCTTAGAGAAGACCTGTAGACTTGCCTTTATGCATTAAAACAAAAACAAAAAAGGATTCCACATTAATGAATAAAGCTTTTGTCACAGGAAGTTTAAAAAAAGAACAAGAAAGTGAATCTGAGAAAGTAAAATAAGGAAACAGTAAAACGCAGAAATTAACAATGTAGAAATTATGCATACATTAGACATGATTCACAGGCATAGTCATTTCTTTGGAAAAACCAATCGTGTGTAAACCTGAAGAAACTAGTCAGGAAGCAAAGAGGAGGGAAAATACCTTAAAGAACAATGGACAAGATCAGTATCAACAGAAGATTAAAACCTTACTGGGGATTTCACAATTTAAATGGGGAAAATTGGAAAATTAAAATGATAGAGATAAGTTATTTAGTAAAAACAAAGTGACAAAAACATCCTTGAGTTTTGGAAACATTTCATCAAAAATTATTATCAATTCACAGGATATTCCCCATGCCTTACACCTCCTCCCCCAGCAGTGTCAGAGGACAGTGACATCTTCCATCTTGCACCACTGTGTGACCAGAGTGGACTCACACTGAGCAGCGAGTCACTGTATCATGAGAATGGAAACCACAGAGCAGCACCCCCAGTACCTGCACCCACAGCCGCCCTGTAGTCACAGCTACCCTCTTCCCTGAACTAGTCCCTTCCCTCCCAGTCCCAAGGCCTCTTCCCTCTTTATAAAACACTAGGTGCCTCCCTCTCCCTCTCTCTTTCCCAGGACTCATGGGCTCACGGGGAAGGATGAGAACTTCTTATGGGGGTGGGGGTTAAGAGAATGACTTCAGGAGGACAGGAGGACAGGCACTGGAGAGCAGTGAGGGCAGTTGAGGACCAGCAAGCATGTGCTACTTTGTTCTGCAGGACAAAGGGCATTCCTGTGGGCATTCCCGCATGAGAATGAAGGCTTCCTTTGCTACCTGCCACATGTGAGGGACCGCAGGAAGACACTGGCTGAATGTGACCAGCCCCAGAGCTTTTGAGGGTGCAAGCTTGTGATTGACCATGACAGAGCAGGACAGGAGAGAATCTGGGGCCTGTCTGGCCCTCCTCTATCCCTCCTACCCTGTGGGCTGGTGTGGGAGGGATAGGGGTGCTAAGCACTCTTGTAGTCAACTTTCTTCCCATCTGTTTTAAACAATGTGAATTTGTCTTCTCAGGACTTTTTAGTCCTAAATCCCAATGATCCCGGTCAAGCACCATCAGGGCCGAATCCCATCCTGGGGGAAGACTCCACTGGTCCTTGGGTGTGCTGTGGGAGCTGCTTGCCCTGGACATTGCCCACATCTCTCCCAGCATTTTCTAAGTGGCTGCCAGCAAAGATGAAAGATGGAGTTTCTTCTGCACACCTCCAGCCTAGCTTCCCTTCATTTACATCTCCTTACCACCAGATGGAGAAAGCTCTGGCTTTTCTCCCCAAACACTGCACCAATTTGTGCATCTTGGACAATCTTCCTAAGGTTGGGCAGGGTTCAAGGCCTGTTCTCCATCCACATCCCATGGAGATTGTATTCGCCACCTAAATTCAGGAGTGTCTGTGGTGGCAGTTAACCCTCCTTATTCACTCACCATGGTGAGTTTTTGGAGCAAGCAAACAAAAAATACAAGATACCTAGTTAAATCTGAGTCTTAGAGAAGCAGCAAGTAATTATTTTTACTGACATTTGGGACATGCTCATGCTAAATATTTACTTATTGTTTATCAGAATGAACCTCCTGATTTAGGTCACCAAATCCAAAGAGACAGAGCAGTGGCTGGACAGTGTCCCTCTGTGTGACATCACAGGGACGGTAGTATCCAGCACAGGCTGGCCAGTATGGGAAGCCAGGACATTTGCAGAACCATAACTCCTGTCCAAGCCCAGCCCTGAGCCTGTGCAATGAGTGGCACTCACCTCCAAAGGACACTAGGACAGCAGGGCAGGGCCTGCCCTCCATTGAGAGTACCTTCCAGCCAACCTACCTCTATCCCTGTTCCCCCAGCCCCAGAAGTGCTCCTGAGAGATTCAGGGGACCCATTCTGTGCTCAAGCACTGGCCCTGAGGGAACCCCTCCTTCCTTCCACCAAGAGACACCTCCACCCCTAGCTAGGCAGCACTGAGCCCTATCCAAGGGCAGACATGGCAGGTGTGGGAAAATCTGACCTGACCCCAATGGTGTCTTGGTGAGAGTACTGCCAGGAAGGCAGGAAACCAGACACTGGGTGGGCCAGTCCCTGTTTGGCCACCCATAGTTTTGGAACATCCCTCAAGGCCAGGGTGCTAACCAGAGTGTTTCAGGGACCTTGGTGAGGCGGATGACAAAGAGAAGCTAAGCCTTAGTGTTGGGTGAGCAGAGGGATTTATTAACTTCAGAGAGAGGGTCAGCCCAGATGTATGGGACAGCAGTGGCCCAGGGAAGTAGGTGTAGGGTGGAGCTTTGGACTCTGGTCCCTCCCCCTGATGTTCCTGTGACCCCAGGGCCCAGAGTAGCAAGCAGAAGAGCCTAGACTGAAGCTGGGGTGTAAAGGAAGCCGGCCTCTCAAGGAATGTGGCTCTGAAGGTCATGGGCACAGTGACAAAGTGAGGCTACACCGGAGCCCTACAACCAGGGGACTTACAGGGTCGAAGACAGCCCCCCTACCCTGGCCTCAGGGCTAAAAACCGCTTAGTATTCCTACAACTCACTGTTAGTGTGGTCCCAAAGGAGGAGCCTGGTCCAGCTGGGACAGAAGAGGGGGTCCAGGAGCAGAAGGGACCAGAGAGGGCCTCACAGCAGGGCCCAGAGGAAGCCCAACCCCACGCTGAAAAGGAGTCCCCCCACCAGGGTCCAGGCACTGCCCCCCACTAGGACTCCAACGTTGCAGAGGTCCTTCTTGCAACAATTCTGAAATTGATGGTGAGGGCATCGAATGTTACACTTAAGTGAGACTTCTTGGGGCAGACTGGAAGGCAGAGCTTATTCACCAGTCTCACAGTCTCAGATCCTGTAAGAAAGTAGAGTGAGCTTAGGGTCCTGTGCAAGGACTGCTCAGATAATCTGTCCCGGCCGGCGGGGTTCGTTATTAGTAGTGCTCGAGGAGGGGACCACCCGGAACGGGAACGGGAACGACGCAGGAAGACAGGAACCAGACAGAGCTCTTTTAGATGGTCAAAATTTGACAATTTTTATTTCTCACACAGCAGCTTTTATGCAGGCAGGGATGAGCAGGGAGTTTCCTGGTTGCTGGGTTACCTAACCTAGGCTGGTCTAGCTAGATAAGGTAGGGCATGGCCAGAATGTTCCCGGGAGGGGTCAGAATGTCCCCAGGAGGGTGTAAAGTTCCTATCAGGGGCACACATACACACAGGGTGGAGGGGCACACACGGAGGGTGGAGACACACAGGGGTCTTGGTCCCCAACATCTCTTCCCTTTCTATTAAATTTAAAAGAAGCCGATTTATTAAAATGAAAAAGAATATCTTGTCAATCCTATTAATTCTTGAATCAACTTATAACTAAACTGAAGAAAAACTTTAATTTAAAAATGAACTTATCATTAAACTATGAAAAAACCTTAAATCAACTTATAGCTACTCTAGGAAGAAACCTTATGATATTTATTAGATTTAGAAGAAGCAATTTTATATTTAATAGTTTTAAAAGAAGCAAAATAGAACAGAATAGAGTCATTTATGTCAAGACTTAGGGCCTAAAATTTAGAAGAAAGCCAAATAGAAGGAAACTCAATGATATCCAGATTGAACAACATCCTGTGGCTTTTATGGGCTGCTTGTAGAGGCCTCTGGCAGAGGCTGGTAGGCGTTAACCATAGAGGGGGAGTATTGACTTGATAACTTCAACAGAAGCCCCTGTCTTAGGTTGATCAGCCAAGCATTTGACTGTCTTATCCGTCATTGGGGTCATCTGTAGCGAGAGAGGGGCGATCTCTGAGAGATCTTTAATTATCTCCTGAGGTCTTTTGGAGACTGTGTCCACAAGAACTCAGAGATTGTTGGTATTAGCCCCTATGTGGTCAAGTTTGTTCCTCAAGGGATTCAGACAGGTACACGTGCGCATTAGTACCTTCCCTCCCCGGGTATTTAGTCCCAGGCCTCTGTAGGTGCCTATATCCACGTAGGTGATGGGTATGCTAGCTCTGAGTATTAGCTGGTTCTACCAAGGAGTCTTCTGTGCCTGTTGTTGTAGTCAACAGGATTTGTCCAATTTTAGATTCATTGAGTTTCTAATTTTTTTAAAATTTTTGAGATAATGCTCTTATGGCCCATATTGGAAGGGGTGGAAGGTCCTCTTCAGCTACGCCACGGTCAATTAGATCGAGGCGATGGTAATAAGCTTGTATAGGCTTGTCCTGGATGGCATCTATTTGTTCCTTAACAAAGCTAGTAAGCTTTCTAAAAGCCCAGGGTCCAAAGGAGATAAGAAGTAACAAACATAGTAGGGGCCCCAATATGGAGGGCAGTAGGGTAGATAGCCAGGAAGATGAAAACCAATTTTGGGACCAATTCTGGGATTGTGCTCTTTCTTTCTTCCTTTTCTCTAAAACTTCTCTGACCTTGGCCATAGCATCCTTTATAACTCCAGAGTGGTCTACATAAAAGCAGCAATCTTCCTTGAGTGCAGCACATAGGCCTCCCTGTTGGAGGAAAAGTAAGTTTAAGCCTCTCCTATTTTGCAGGACAACTTCAGCAAGGGAAGTGAGGGAAGTCTCAAGGTGGGAGATGGCAGTCTCCAGTCGTTCGATGTCTTCATCTATGGTCAGGCTGAGTTTTGAATAATACTTGTTGGAGAGAACGAGAGAGGTTATGTCCGTCCCGGCCCCTACAACCCCGAGGGAAATTAATATAGCTAATGTAATTGCTGTTATAGGTTTTCTTTTTGGTCTTATGAGGCTGAGCTCATCTTTTGGAAAAAAGGTGGAGAATTGTTCTGAGGAATAATATGTCATCCTGGGAATTAATTGGACCAGGATATAATACATGGTCCGGTTTTTTTTGAGCAAGTCTCCTGAAATACAGGGGGTGAGGCCATCATTGCAAGCCCACCAAGCATTTTCAGGAGGAATTATATAAGATCCTGATTGAATTGAAGTATAATTGATATGAGTCTGGTTACATAGGTGTCGGTGGGTTTTAGGCACCCTTCCCAAGCATAGGCCAGAA
>NW_022900917.1:84061170-84111532 GCF_012274545.1 Fukomys damarensis
TTGGCAGGATCAGCAGGAGTACAGTTGCTTGTAGATATGATTTCATTTTCCTTTTCTATAAGAGAACCATAGGGGACAATCTCAGGGTCTGTATTTCCCCTGGATACATTGTTAGAATTTATTTGTTTTATAAGTCTTTCAGGCAGCCAACGTGCTGCTCCTTCCTTGGTATCATAAATGCAAGCATGACCGCGACCCCAAATGAGGATGGGGTCAGGAACGCTCCACTGAGCAGTGATTGGGTCTTTCCACATAACTTTTGCATAATTTCCTTTAGTTTGTGGATGCCATAGGAGGTCAGCAGCAGATTTTCCATGAGTGTCCAAGGTGAGGAAATTTAAGATGAATAGGGCATGATGGAGAATATTTCTGGGAGACCCTGCCATTGGATAGAGGTCTCCCATCTTTAACTTATTTAAGGTATTTTTTATAGACTGATGAGCCAGTTCGATTATTCCTTGGCCTTGGGGATTGTAGGGGATACCAGTAATATATTTGAGTTGTAACTGGTGACAGAAGTCTTGAAACTTCTTTTCAGTGTAGCCAGGACCATTATCAGTTTTAATAACTCTAGGTTTTCCCATAACACTAAAACACATAAGGACATAAAAAAAGAGGCTTCACCTGTTTGTGGTGAGGCAAAAATGAAGCCACTAAAGGTATCAATTGTAACATGAAGATATTTAAGTTTACCAAAGGATTGGACATGAGTAACGTCCATTTGCCAGATATCATTGGGCACTAGGCCTCGGGGATTTATTCCCAAATGAGGAACAGGTAACTGAGTGACACAGTTGGGACACTGTTTGACAATTTGGTGGGCTTGCTCTCTGGTAATTTTAAAAAGCAGGCGTAAGGTCTGAGCATTGAGATGGTGAAGAGAGTGAGCTTTCTGGGCCTGACTGATAGGTGTGAGCTCAGCAAAAAGGGCCAGCTGTGTAGCCTTGTCAGTTATCTCATTACCCCACGACAGGGGCCCAGGGAGGCCTGAATGAGCACGAATATGTCCTATAAAGAAAGACTGCTTTCTCTTGTGTATAAGTTGTTGGAGCTTAGAAAAAAGGGGGGTGGCATTTGTTTTAGGCTTAATGTAAGGAACAGTTTCTAATAAAGGAACAGATTGAGCAATATAGGAACTATCAGTATACAAATTAAAAGGAGTACTAGGAAGCTTTTGAAAAACTTGTAAAACAGCATAAAGTTCTACCAGCTGGGCTGAGCGATAAGGGGAGAGAAGAGGTTGTAATGTCATTAACAGTATAGGCAGCAATTCCTTTAGAAGACCCATCTGTAAAAACCAAGTCAGCATGAGCAAGGGGCTGCAGAGAAGTTTTTTTAGGAAAGATTATAGGGTGAGCCTTGAGAAATTGAAGGAGTTTGTCAGCTGGGTAATGGTTATCAAAAGTATCTTGGTAATTAATGCAAGAGATGACCCATTTATCATCGTTTTGTATCATCCAGGAAACTTGAGCAGGGGAATATGGGAGAATAATTTTATCAGGGTCTTTACCAAAAATTTTTCTACTTTGTTCTCTGCCCATTTTTAACAATTGGGCTATCCAGGAAGTGTAAGGAATAAGAACTCTGGGTGGGGAGGCAGGTAGATGAATCCATAACAGTGGTTTCTTTTGCCATAATAACCCAGTGGGTGTGAAATTAGTAGAGAAAATGACTAGGAAGAGAGGTTCTTTATAAGAGATGAAAGTTATGGTTTGGTTTCGGATAGCCTGTTCTATTAATTTGATTGTTTCAAGAGCAGGGGTGGTTAGGGAGCGAGGAGATGTAGGGTCTGAGTCCCCTTTAAGAATATCGAATAAAGGTTTTAATTCACCAGTGGTCAATTTAAGATATGGACGAAGCCAATTGATATCTCCCAAAAGTTTTTGAAAATCATTAAGAGTTTTTAATTGATCAGTTCTGAGTTCAAACTTTTGTGCAAAAATTTTTTCTGGGAATAATTCAAACCCTAAGTAAAGGTAGGGGGGTTTGAGCTGAATCTTATCTGGGGCTATCTGAAGTCCAGCCCGTGTAAGGGCCTGTGATAATTCCTGAGAATTTTTTAAAAGAGCATCGGGATTGGGACCAGCCAAAAGAATATCATCCATATAGTGGATTATATAGATAGAGGGCCATTTTTGTCTATAGGGATCTATTATTTGAGCAACAAATTTTTGACACAGTGTGGGACTATTGGTCATGCCTTGAGGGAGAACTTTCCATTGAAACCTAGACATTGGTCCTTGAAAATTGATCACAGGTAGGCTAAAGGCAAAGCACTTACGATCCTCAGGATGGAGAGGAATGGTAAAGAAACAATCTTTTAAATCAATGACAATCTTATGATATCCAGCGGGAATGGCCACAGGAGTGGGCAATCTAGGCTGGAGTGCTCCCATGGGTATCATAGTTTTATTTATTTTTCTTAGATCCTGAAGTAACCTCTATTTTCCTGTCTTCTTTTTAATTACAAAGATGGGTGTATTCCATGGAGAGGTAGTGGTCTCAATATGTTCAGCAGCCAATTGTTCCTGCACAAGCATAGTGGCAGCTGTTAATTTTTCAGAGACAAGTGGCCATTGATCAACCCATACAGGGAAATCATTTTTCCATGAAATCTTATCGGCATGGGGAGCAGGCATGTCAATGGCCTTTAGGAAAAATTTTTAAAGCCTATCCCAGATCGGTCAGGTTTTGGGTGAACTGATATGGGGTCGGTAATTCCTTGTAAATTTTTTCCTAAACCTTGTCCAGGGAGGAATCCCTGTTTTAACATTTGATAGGTTACCAAATCATTAGGGCTACACATAATTAATTTCATCTGTGAAAGAATATCACGTCCCCATAAATTAACAGGTAAGTGGGGAAGGACATAAGGCTGAATAGTTCCCTGATTTCCTTCATCATCTGACCAGTGTAAGATTCTAGAGCTTTGTAGGGGGTTAGTCGATTGCCCTATGCCCTTGAGATGAGTGACTGAAGCACTCAGAGGCCAGGACTGAGGCCATTCCTTTTGACATATTATAGTAGCATCAGCACCAGTATCTAATAAGCCCTTAAAAGTTTTTCCATCAATTTTAAGTTTTAAAGTAGGTTTTTCCTGTGTTATTCTTTTTACCCAATATACATCAGAGGAATCAAAGCCTTTGGGACCTCGGTTTTGTTTCTGGGAAGGGTAGTTTAAGGGGAGCAATATTAATTGGGCAACTTTTTGGCCAGAGAATATAGTAATAGGACCTTGAGAGGCAGTGGCCAAAAGCTTAATTTCTCCTGTATAATCGTTGTCTATGATTCCAGGAAGAATATGTAATCCTTGGGGGGTAGAGTTGACATATCCCAAAATTAACCCACAAGAATTAGAAGGTAGGGGGCCATATGTTCCAGTGGAAAGGACCAGGGTACCCTCCTCAGGGGTTAATATTGTTGTGGAGGAGGAACAGAGGTCCAATCCTGTAGTGGCACTTGAGAGCATTGAGGTTTCTGATACTGGGGAGAAGGCCTGTTTATCCCCGTGGCCTGACCTGGATAATTGGGGCCCTGGGGAAGGGCCCGTTGGAAGTTTCCCGATCTAGGGGGAAGAAAATTGCCTTGGGTATCAGTTTTTGATTGACATAGAGAAGCCCAGTGTTTGCCCCTTCTGCAACGAGGACAGATGGTATTGGGAGGACCCTTATCCCTAGGGCATTCTTTAGAAAAATGACCAGGCTGTCTCCATTTAAAGCATATTATGGATTGGCCCTTTTGTGATGAATTTTTTAGGGCGACCCCAATGGCGAGCCCTATATTATGAGAGGCAGAGTCAATTCCTGAGCAGATCCTAATATAGTCAGAGAGTTCTTTACCTCTTCGGTGACTGCGTCAGGCTGCCTGGCAGGCTGGGTTTGCATTTTCATAAGCCAAATGTTTAATAAATTTATTATCACTTTCTCTTGGACCAAAAAGTCGTTCAGCTGTATCCGTAAGGCGTCCCACAAAATCACTGTAGGATTCATTAGTCTCTTGATGGATTTTTGAAAGAGAAGAGGTAGCTGGCCCCTTAGAGGGTAGGCTCCTCCAAGCTGAAAAGGCAGCATCTTTTATCTGTGCTAGAAGTCCAGGGGGAAATTGGGCCTGTTTTTCATTAGAATCATAGGGTGAATTACCTAACAGTTTAGGGAGAGTCCAGGCCTTAGAAGTATCCCCCGCAGCTGAATTATGGAGAGCAGTAACTTGACATCTCTCTGTAAAGTTTGCTTTCCAAACTCCTCTAGTGAGTATAGCCTTGGTTAGTAGATACCAATCATTAGGAGTGAGCCATTCTCCATCACTGAGTGACTCAATGAGGGATAAGGTAAACGGGGCAGAAGGCCCATAGAGGCTAGTAGCATTCTTAAGCTCTTTGATATACTTGAATCTTAATTTACTATATTTTTGGTTAGGAAAATTGGATTGATCAGGAGTCTCATCTTCTGCCTCATTTTCTGCCTCCTCATTTTCTGTTTTATCTATATTGTCATCTGAACCCTCTTCTTCTTTTCCCTCTGATGGTTGATCCTTAGGATTGGATTGTTTA
Organism: Fukomys damarensis; assembly: GCF_012274545.1. Taxonomy (NCBI): domain Eukaryota; kingdom Metazoa; phylum Chordata; class Mammalia; order Rodentia; family Bathyergidae; genus Fukomys; species Fukomys damarensis. Next base: position 84,065,720 of record NW_022900917.1, read on the forward strand.
GTACGTGGTCTAAGGATAGGATAGGCCTGAGAAATTTTTATTTTGGACTTTAATTTCTTTATGGGTTTAGTAGATTCCAATGTAAGATTTAGGGAGTGAAGCTTTTTCATTAGGTCAGTATGTTCTTGTTGGGCTTGTAAAAGTCCTTGTAGAGATTCTATTTCCTCTAAGAGTTCCCTTTTTGCCTGTCTGGTAATAGTTTTTAAATTAGAGCCCATGGATGGAGAGAAGGGTGAAGGGTATGGGGGAGGCCGTAAGGTTGAAAATGGCCCCTCGGGGAAGGAAATATTATTATCATCCTTAAGGGTATCTAAAACAGGGTAAATAGAAGAAGGTTTTGTTTTGGGTGATGGGGGTGCCTCAGGGGCATTAGGCTCAGGCATGGGAATAATGACAGAAGGACAGGGGGAAGATCTAGGTGATGAGGTTTGGCTCTTTTTGTTCTCTAATTTAAGAAATTTATCAGAAGCACTTATAGCCCTGTCTATAACAGGATGAGAATGACGATGTTGTAAAATCTCATCAATCATATTCCAATAAGTATATGCCTGTATGGGAACCTTTTCAGGTCCATATTCCTTATAGTAATCATCAAAACAATTTTTAATCTTATTCCATCGTTTTTCATCAATAATTCCTTCCTGTGAGAACCATGGACAGGTTTGGTCTATAAAGTCAAAAAAATCTTATTAAGTCCTTTTTTTTAACATGAATTTCCCATGTCAGCAGAGAAGATTTTATGTCTTCTAAAAAACGCTGTTGCTTATCTAAGTTTTGACCCATTTTATATGCTTTATTAGAGAGTCTATTTTTTATTAATTATTTATGTGCAAACTTAAACTTCTATTTTAAATTACTTATTCCTATGTAAATCTAAATTTATTATAGGCAGATAAGAAAAGCAAACACAGTAATAATAAAATAATATATAAGCATCAAAGTTATCCTATCTCTTGATGTAAAATCTGAAGGAGCTGCAGAAGCCAAGCCTATTCCTAGGAGCCCTCCAGTAAGAACTACCAGGAGAAGGCTTGACACATTAACCAAGGATGTAACTGTAAAAGCTTCACAATATCCCATTTAATTCTCTAAATCTAATTTGAAGGTATATTAATAATCAAAAGTTAAAGTAGCCTTAAAATTATTTTATCTCTTAATGAAACTTATAGTTTTGAAAGGATAGTTCTATTTACAGAATCCAAGGAATTTAATCCTAATGCGATATAAACAAGTGGTCCCTTGATTTCCTTCACCACCCGATTACATCATATTTCCACAGCTGTATTCGCCCTCGCTAGGGGCTTGGCCTGCTATTTACAGTGACTCTGGGAATTTAATCCCACTGGATATAATCAAGTGGTCCCTCGTTTTCCTTCACCACCCGATTATACCATATTCTGGGGCCCCTGGTGGGAGCCTTGTCTCTCGGCCGTCTGTGTGCTTTGTCTCTTGTTTCTTGGCTGTTTGCCTGTCTTTTAGCTCTCTGGGAGCTTTGGCTGATTGCCTGTCTTTCAGCTCTCTGGGAGCTTTGGCTGATTGCCTGTCTCTCGGCTCTCTGGGAGCCTTGTCTTTAGCGCTTTCTTTCTTTGAATTTTTCCCCAATTTTTTAAAAAAATCTCTAATATACCTGCAGGTTAACCGTCATATGTTTTTGGATCCTATCTAGGTTTAGTTTTTATCCTTTATTTGCGTCGATCACTTACCCTCTAGGTTGTTCTCACAGCTGGATGGGGGCCGTGCAGACTGGATGTAAATCCAAACTCGTCCTGAGAGGGCAGGAAGTAATCCAATCTTAGGTAGGTCTCGGCAGAATGTCCGTGGATCCGGGCTCGCCAGGTCCGGGCAGCAGTTCAGGTGTTGATCTTTTGATTCTCCGAGTAGCGTCCACCGGGTGAAGACCCCGTTCCTCGAGCCCCACGTTGGGCGCCACTTGCCCCAGCCGGCGGGGTTCGTTATTAGTAGTGCTCGAGGAGGGGACCACCCGGAACGGGAACGGGAACGACGCAGGAAGACAGGAACCAGACAGAGCTCTTTTAGATGGTCAAAATTTGACAATTTTTATTTCTCACACAGCAGCTTTTATGCAGGCAGGGATGAGCAGGGAGTTTCCTGGTTGCTGGGTTACCTAACCTAGGCTGGTCTAGCTAGATAAGGTAGGGCATGGCCAGAATGTTCCCGGGAGGGGTCAGAATGTCCCCAGGAGGGTGTAAAGTTCCTATCAGGGGCACACATACACACAGGGTGGAGGGGCACACACGGAGGGTGGAGACGCACAGGGGTCTTGGTCCCCAACAATAATCCAGCATCCCAAGGCCTGAGGCTTTCACCACCCAGGCCCAGACGGCCAGGATAGAGCCTGTCTGCACCCTTTGACTAAGGACCACTGAGGCACAAATTTGCCTTGGGCTCCAGCTCTTCCCCCAGAGAGCCACCGGGACCCCAGGGTGTGGAAGGTAGGCAGGCTGTGCTGGGGACTGTAGAGGACATGCTCAGCACAGACACAATCCAGGGAGCCAGCTGTGTCCAGAGTTTCCTCTCTGCCCTCTCCAATGCCTGGTGGACATTGCTCCATTCCTGCATGAGTCCTCTGGCTTGCAGTCCCCACCTCTGGGTTCCTACAGCAGATGCAGCAACTCACTAAATTCTCACAGCCCGCTCCTGGTGAGCTCCTTGGCAAGCCTGAGGGCTGCACTGGGTACCATGGAGACTTCCAGAAGTGAGACAAGGGCTTTACTGGGGATGCTAGACAGGGGGCAATGATTTCCTCAGCAGCTGAGGCCACATGACAATCTCTAGAGGCCTCACCCCTGGTCCAAGAGAGCTGGGCAGGTTGAAGGAGGCTATTCCTCTAAAAGATACCCTCCTCCCTGGAGGCTGCTGACCGCCCCCTCCTGGCCCCACCCACTCTGGAACTCATCCATGGCGATGTTTCCCTCCAGACTGGTGCAGATCCCATCCCCTTCAGGGTAGGAGCATGTGACCTGCTCACAGGACTTCGTATGGGTGTAATTCTGGCACTGGTAGCAGTGTAGACCCTGGGCTTGGGAGAAAACAGGCCACTGAGGCCCCAGAGGGGCTTCCCTTCTGAGCCCTCGGGATGCCTGCAGCCCACACCATCCCCACACTGCACTGTTCCAATGTGACTGAGGCCTGGGAGGACAGAGCAAGGCTGCTCTTGGTTTAGCTGTCCCAATGCTGTGGGCTCTGCCAGGCTCAACTCACCCAGCCCAGGGCATCTGCTGGTGACCTCCGTGTCACAGAGGAAGAACCCAAACCCCAGAGTCATCCTACTGAGTTGTGTAGTCGCCAATGCGGGGTTGGGTATCCCACCTTTGTTGAACTGGTAAATGAGTGAATGGATGCCATCTGGAGAGGACTGTCTGTCTAGCCCTTGATTCTGTCTCCATTGCTGGGTCTGGGGCCAGTTAAGGGTCTTTCTCTCTCCTTCCCCATAGCTGTTAGCAGCATCTCTAGCTGGGCTCTCCAGCCCCCAGTGACCATTTCCAGCCACCACCCACAGTAGAGCTGGAGCAGGGTGGTATGGTTGGATGCTCCTAAGAACTCTAGGACAGTCTGTGGTACTGGACAGTTTCAGTATTTGTATCCTCAGATGGTGTGGAAGGGGCAAGGTCAGATGTCCTGTGTGCCGGAGAGTGGGCCACCTTGATGTGGGGCTGGACAGGCAAAGCAGGATGGGAACCCTGTGCTGGTTCACAGGCCTTACAAGGTATAGCCAGGGTGGAGATGAGGAGGCCAGGGGAGGCCACTGTGACTTCCATGCATGCTCCACAGAGGAAGGACATGCCCAGAGCGGTTGGAGTGGAAACTAGTGAGGGAGAGAGGCCTGAAGCCTTGGAGACTGGGTGTGATTAGTGGCAGCTGGAGGAATCAGGTCAGGGCAAGTGTGCTGCCCTGCCCAGTGCCGGGGCAGGACAGCACTGCCCAGGCCATCTGGAAGCACACCTCTACTAACCATGTCCAGCTCAGCAAACCCACCCAGCTCACACACCTACTCCAGCCTCACAGCCTCTATCACAGGGCCTGGAGCCCTCAAACCCAACCTCCTTGTCCAAGATGCACCACCACCAGATACATGCCCCCAAGCCACAAGATGTGCCATGGACAGGAGCATACGGTGCAGCCCAAAGGACAGAAACAGGATCCCTGCAGGCCAACACCCACCCACCAGTGCCAACCCAGGATACTAGGAACATCCTAGAAAAGCAGTGCACCTGGAAGTCCCTCCTGTCGCCTCACCTGTCTCTGCACACAGCAGGGCCACCAGGAGCACCAAGGCACAGGGCTTCATGGCCTGGGAACTATTCATCCTAGGGCGAGGGGTATACAGAAAAACTCCAGCAGACTAGAGCAGCCACTCCCACCAGACAAGGTCTGACACATGCCCCAGACAAGGTCAGGAAATGCAAAGCATCCAGCTCTTCCTCCCCCATCTTCCATACAGCGCTGAGAGGCATGAGGGGAGCTCTGTTTCCTTCTCCCACCCCAGTTATCACCACCCACTTCATATCCTTGCCCTGAAAGTCCCACCCATAGCCCTAACCCTGCCCTCAGTCCTGAGTGTTCCCTCCTCCCTGACCTGCCATCAAACCACCCCCAACCCACCTCTCCTGTCCTATCTCTGGCCAACCTGGTAACAACTAGCTAAGAAGCAGCCCAGCCTAGAAACAGGGCTGAGGCAGGGTTTACCTTGACCTTCCCCCACGCAACAGAGCAGGGTTTCCTGTTTGCAGAGACCTCCTGCAGGTCCCCTTCCCTTGCACAAGAACTGAGAGTGTGTCATGCCTCATACTCCAGGGTCCGAGCAGGCTGGCCACAAGTGGACACACAGGCCTTCCCCACCCTTCGGCACAGGTGTGCTGAGCAGCTGTAGGCACAGATGAGTGAGACACACCTGCACTGTGGGTGGTGCCCATCCATTGTCTGCTCCTGTCACCCCTCTGTTCCCAACAGGTGGCTTGGCATGTCAGTGCCACTAACCCCTCCTGTTCAGGCCAGGCAGCAACTGGTGGAGGGAATCCTGAGTGGGATCCCATGGGAATCCCTGACTCTGAGCAGGGCCTGGGGTAAGAGACCCCCACAGAAATTCCTGAACAAAGGTAACTCTTCCCTACTCTGGGGCTGTCTTGGCTAGGGTATGGGATATTACTGGCATCTTATGGGTGAAAGCCAGGGATGCTGACTGTTGTCCACAGTGCCACCCTCAGGGGACAACCTTGCCCCAGATGAAGGCGACTCCTTGTTGATGGGTGAATGATGATGTAATGATGTTTTGCTCTCGCTGGCAGCCAATTGAGGATGAGCTGGGTTGAGCCAAGTGTTTGAAAGCTGCATGGCCATAACCTTGTGAGGCCCAGGGTGTCCCAAAGGGGACACAAGTTTCCTCAGCTCTCATGTCATGACAATATGACATGATATTCAAATTAATTTGTACTTATTTGTCAACTAGCATCTATTGCCAGGTCCTAGGACAGGCACCAGGGGCTCTGCAGGAGGCCAGGCCATCAGAGTTCCCACCTCATGGAAGCTAAAGCCCGGAGTGCTCTTGAAGTGCCCACCACTGATGGCAGGCAAAGGACTGATGGCAGGGCAGTGAGGGATCTGAGCTAGAACACCTCTCTGAGGGCACCTGAGGCCAGAGGAAGAGCATGTGTGCTCAGTGGGGCACCAAATCCCAAGAAGGAACAAGGGCAAGGGGAACCAGACATGCTGTGTCCCCCGCCTGACTCTCCAAAGGAAAGGAGGGAAGGAGTGGGAGGACACTGGGCCCAGAGGGCTCAAAACGCCCCTCCTGGTAGAAGCCAAAGGGTAGGGGTGGGGTTTTCTTTCTTTACAGGAAATGACCCAGTTATTCCTGCTAGTTCATGCATTCATACCTGCAGCTTGAGGGTCCAAGTGTGTGGCACCCCCAGATCCAGGGCAGACCCTCCCAGATACCTGCAGGGTGAATTGACCTCTCTCACCACCAACCACACTTCCGAACCAGGCAGTGGAAGGAAACAGAAGGAAAGGAGAAAGAAGCCCTGTTTAACTCACATGCACAACTGTTGTCCACGTGTCAATTGGCACAGAGCAATCTGGTTGAATATATTTCAGTGTAAGTGGGGGAGCCAAACACACATCTGCTTCTCTGTGTCAATGTTTCTAAAGTCACAGATTCAAACCGACACCTCTGTTTCCCACCCAACACCCTGAATTCACTCTACCCTGCCTCACTTCCTTCTTCAACTGTGAAATCTGACCCATTATCCCAACATATTATTAGTCATTCAGTTCTCAAACAGAAAGCTTCAGAACAGCTAATCCTCACTTCTGTGAAAACAGAACCTACTGACCACAATTCAGTGTTTGCCCCACTCTTTCTGCCTTTCACACAGGGGACACGGTTCAAACCATGTGGTGAAACCTCTGGACTTAAGCTTTTTCCATTTTCTGTGTGGCTATGTTATTCATTGAAAAAAGTTTGGTTTGTTTCTCTTCTTCCCTCCCCCTCCCCATCCGTAATGTTTCGTTTCTCTTTCTTTCTTTTTAAATTGCCGTTCAGTGGTTACCAAAGTCAGAATTGTACAAGAAGGCACACTGGGAGGAAGACTTTCTCTCCTGGTCTCTGTCCCTCCACCCTGCCTGCACTTCTGCCCTGCCTACCTGGGCTCCCCACTGGCCCTGCAGTTCTCTGGGTTGTCTTCATGCTTTTGTTTTCTCAAAATTAAGCTGGGATCTGTCTTCTTTCTTATTCCATCCCTTTCTTTCATACAAGCTAGCTGCTGTAGATAACTGCTGTAGATCCCAACAGTTAGTTACTCTATCTGTAACAAACAGGTTGGTTGTTTCAGGTTTGATTCTCGAGAATAACAGCTCGGGCAGTTGGGATCATTTAGCTTGGTGGATGCAGTTCTTGGAGTGTACACCCAGGGTGGAATTACCGAGTCAGAGGGTGTGTCTATGTTTTAGTAAACGACGCCAAGCCAGTTTTCAAGTGGGTGCACCCACTTGCTCCCATACCTAGGTACTCACCTAGGAGAGCTTTAGTTGCCCAACTTTCTCAGAATATCTGCTCTTTTCAGTACTTTTCCTACCAGGGACTCTGTTTTACATTCTCTCTTACTGACGCTATTTATTGTAATAGGCTTGTTAGCCATGTGAGTAGGCTCTGTGTAAGATGGCTACTTAAGTTTCATTTTGAGTTTTATTTCCATGTCTGTGGAACATAGTGATTCCTTTCATGAAGTTATCAAGCTGCATCCATTTTTCTACAAATGACTTAAATTTATCATTCTTGATGGCGGAGTAGTACTCCATTGTGTATAAATATCACACTTTCTTTATCCATTCATCTTTGATGGACATATAGGCCACTACCAAGATTCAGCCATTATGAGTTATGCTTCTATAAACCTGGTTAGGTATGTATCACTGTGATATGGTGTCTTTAACAACTTTGGTATGATACCTCGAAGCGAAATAGCTGGGTCAAGTGAAATTTCTAATTTTAGTTTTTTGAGGAATCACAGTACTGATTTTCATATGTAGAAGGGTTCCTTTATTCCTATAACCTCAGCAGCATTTGTTATGATTTGATTCCTCGATGGTTGCCATTCTTTTTGGAGTAAGATGGAATATTAGTGTTGTTTTGGTTTTGGTTTTGGTTTGTTTTTCTGAGACAAGGTCTCACTATGTAGTTTAAGCTGATCTTGAACTCACTATGGAGCCCAGGCTGGCCTTGAACTCACAGCAACCCACCTGCCTCAGCCTTCCAAATGCTGGGATCACAGATAGGAGTGTGCCACCACGCCCACAATTGGGGTTGTAATTTCTATTTCTCTAGTGCCCAGTGCTGTTGAACACTGCTCCATGTGGTTTTTGGTTTTTAGTTTTTTGTTTTTTGTTTTTTTGGTACCGGGGATTGAACTTGGGTCCTTGCGCTTGCAAGGCAGGCCACCGAACTGCTGAGCTAAATCCCCGGCCTTTCTTCATGTGTTTATTGGCCATTTGTATTTCTTTTTCTTTTCTTTTTGGTACAGGGGATCGAACTCGGGTCCTTGCACTTGTGAGGCAGGTGGTGGAACCACTGAGCTAAATCTCTGACTTTGTATTTTTTTTTCTGAGAAGGGTTCATTTCTGCTGCCCATTTTTTTTTTTTTTTGACAGGGTCTTCTATCGCAGCAAGGACTAATTTTTACTTCTTTATATATTCTAGATATTAGTCCTCTGTCCAAAGTGTAGCTGGCAAAATTTTACTCTCATTCTGTCTCTCTACTTGGTTGACCGTTGCCTTTGTTGTGCAGTTTTTAATATGATATGATCCCATTTGTTGAGTTTAGATGTTAGTTCTCATGTTCTATGCAGAAGGTCCTTGCCTATCCCTATGTCTTCAAGAATTTTAGCTATTTTATCTTCCTACAGGATGTGTGTTTCCATTTTAACATTTTGAATGTGCCTTGGGTTTTTCTGAGTCCTCTATTTTGCCCCATTGATCCATGTGTTAGTTTTTGTGCTAGTATCATGGTTTTTAAAATCACTGCAGCTTTGTAATATAACTCGAAATCCAGGATCATGAGGCCTCCTGCTTTGCCCTTGTTACCCAGGACTGCTTTTGCTATTCTGGATCTCTCCTGGTTTCATGTGAATTGTAGGATTGTTTTCTCTAGTTCTGTGAGGAAGGCTGTTGGTATTTTGATTGGGATGGCATTAAATCTGTATTTACTTTTGGAAGTAAGGCCATTTTGACTACCTTAGTTTTCCCCATCCAGGAACAGGGGGTCTTTCTATTTTCTAATGTCCTCTTTGATCATGTTGAGAGTACTACAGTGTTAGTTACAGAGATTCCTCTCTTCCATTGTTAGGTTAATTCCTAAGTATTTCAATTTTTCTTGAAGCTATTGTGAGTGGTTATTGTTTCCCTAACTTCTTTCTTGGTGGGTTCTTTTTTGTTTTATTTTGGTTTTTTGTTTTTGTAAGACAGGGTCTCACTATGTAGTTGAGACTGACCTGGAACTCACTATGTAGCCCAGGCTGGTCTCAAACTCGCAGTGATCCTCCTGCCTCAGCCTCCCAAGTGCTGGGATTACAGACATGTGCCACCATGCCTGGCCGAGGTCTTTATTGATATATTGAAATATTGTTTGTTTTTTGGTGTTGATTTTGCATCCTGCTAACTTGCTGCATTTGTGTATTAGTTCTCAGAGTCTTTAGGTGGAAATTTTTGGGAACTTCTATGTAAAGGTCACGTCATTTGCAAATATTGCTAATCTGACTTCTCCCTCTCCTGCTGGGTATGAGGTTGGAAGTCAGAGTTTATTTACGGGTTGTGTAGGGGTGAGTGTGTTTTGTTTTGTTGTTATCCAATTAATCAGTACTGCTTATTACAACGAGTATTTTTTCACTTCTTGGGTGTTGAAATGTCTCTGTTGTACACAGGCGGCAACTGTCCTCCCTGCCCCATTGCACCGCCAAGCCTTGTACTTTCCAGTCTGTTCTACCAACTGCAGCTTTAATGAAGTCTCAGCATTTTATGTGTAGCTCCACATTCCTCTCTCCACTCACCCTGCCTACTTCAGGCTTCAGGGCTTCTACAGAGAAGGCAGACTCAGCAAGGCAGCATGGACATCATCACCATCCTCTCAGGGGCCACTTTTATTAGTATTGCGTCAAATCTATACGTCAGTGTGTAGAAATGTTTCCATTTAACATTAAGCCCTCTACTCTATGGCCTTTGTATGATTCTACTTAGATAAGGCTTCAGTTCTTTTCTCACACAAATTGGCTTACATCTCTCTTGTTAGGTTTTATTCTAAACTGTCCTGTTGGTTTTGTTAACGATGTAAATGGTATTGTCTTTTACATTTCACTTTATGTTACTTTGCCAATTTGTAGAATATATTTTTCAGTTTTCTGTCAGTGAGTGCACATGCATGCACGTGTGTACACACAGAGAGCTGGAGATCAAACCCAGGGCCCTGCACACAAAGTAAGCGCCCTACCACTGACCTACATCCTCAGCCTTTTAATTTTAATTTTTAATTGACACATACTAATTGTGCATATCTACAGGATACAAGGTTTCAGTACAAGCATACATCATGTAATTATTAAATTGGGGTAATTAGCATATCTGTCTCCTCAAACATTTGCTATTTCATCGCACTGGGAGCATTCTAATTATTTTGAGATATTCAGTAACTTGCCATTACCTATAGTCACCCTGCTGTGCCACAGAATGCCAGAATATGTTCTCTTTTTTTTAGTATAAGTATTGTTTCTCTTTTTTTCCAAGAAGGGGCTTGGACCCACAATCTTTGCACTGAACTACATCCTTACTCCTTGTTTTTACTTGTTTTTTGAGACAGGTTCTCACTTAAGTTTCTAAATTGCCCAGGTAGGATTCAAACTTCTAATCCTCCTGCCTCAGCCTCCTACAGTGCTGATACTACAGGCATGAACTACTATGTCCATGTACAGCTGATTTTCTGTTTTTTTCATAATTCAGTCTTTGGTTTGTTTGTTTTTGTTTTTTGAGACAGGGTCTCACTGTGTAGTTGAGACTGACCTGGAATTCACCATGTAGCTCAGGCTGGTCTCGAACTCACAGTGATCCTCCTGCCTCAGCCTCCCGAGTGCTGGGATTACAGGCATGTGCCACCATGCCTGGCTTAAAAAAGATTTTTAAAAGGTCTGAGGATGTAGAATTAAAAATTTGATACCAGGTCTTGATAAGTTACTAAATTGCTCAAGCTAAACTCAAATTTGTGATCTTCCTGCCTCAGCCTTCTGCAGTTTAAATGTGATGTTTCTTTGTTGATTTTCTGTGCTGGTAATAGTTTCATTGCTGAAAGTTGCATGTTGACATTCCCTATTGTCACTATTCTGCTGTCTCTCTCTCCCTGTATCTCTGATGACATTGGCTTTAGATATATGAGTGCTCCAGCACTAACTAGGTATATATAACAATGTTTCTATCTTCTTGCTGAATAGAGAACTTAATAATCTGATTGTCTCTTTTTATATATCAATTTGAAGTCTGTTTTGTCTGATATAAATAAAGCAGAACTTAAAATCAGTTTTCCTACTTGAAAGCAGTCTCTTCCAGCTTCTTACAGCTCCTCACTTGGGTTCCGCCTCCCTCCCATAACTGCTGACCTCTGCTCTGCTGCAGACAAACATCAAGGTTCTTGCTAACAGTCCTATGATGTTTCTCAGGAATCTGCCTCCCTTCAAGGCTGACCTCCTGCTGGTACTGATAGATAATTATGTTCCTGTAAATGTGGTCTTATAACATCCTAGAATTCCTTATGTCTGTTTTCTTTCAAGATTAAGCTGTTAAAATTGTAACTAAATGAATAACTGTCTTTGTCCCATTGGGCCAACCCCTTCAGCAAGTGTATAAAAAAAAACAGATCCTTTCCTTGGTTCTTCACCTAGAATTTTGGACACAGTTCAGCTGGGGCAGTGCATCTATTAAAATCCTCCAGTTTCCCAGTGGTCTCTCCTGACTCGAATACAAATTCTGCAACACAAGTGTAGTTACCTGTGGTCACTTCTGGTTTATCCATTTTCAAAGATCTTTTTTTCATCCCTCCACTCTGGGTATTTGTATGTGTGTCCTTCAAGTGAGTCTTATTTGTTTTGTTTTTGGTACCAGGGATTGAACTCCTGTCCTTGTGCTTGCAAGGCAGGCAGCAGAACCACTGAGCCAAATCCCTGGCCCTCTTGTATGATGCCAGGGATCAGAGCTAAAATCTCATGCAGATTAAGCAAGTGCTCTCTTACCCCCAAAGTGCTGTCTTTTAATATGTGATTTTATCACATTCATTATCTTGGTTCTTCCTTCCCTAACTCCGTGGTTCACATTTCAGTTTCAAACTTTTAATTTCAGGGATGCTTTCCCTTGGATCTGTAATTTAATCTTGGCTTTTAATTTATTTTTTTATATTCCTCTTCCATCCTTTCCTGAATTTAGTCAGTTCTCACCTTCCAGCTTCTTTTTCATTGTCTATTTTTGGTCTGAGGTTTTGAATTTTTTTTTCATTTTAATTTATTCTGTGCCATGAAAGTTAAAATATACCAACCACAGTTTTAGATATAGCACTCACCAATTTTTAAAACACCAAATGATCATTTGCACATATTTCTCATCTTTACATTTACATGTTTTCAGCAGTACTTGGTAAATGGTTATGTGCAGAACTGACTTGGAGAGTAGTGTTAGACATTTCTCATAAACATGTAGTACATGTGCAGTAACAACTGGAGAATATAACTTCAATGTCTGATGCAAGGGTATTTTTAACACTTCACGAAGGTTAATTCAGGTTTTACAGATTTATTCTGCTCATAGATAATTTTCTGGGAAACTTTTCATCAGCAGAAAGGTTTTATGCTCGCTTTCCCCTTTCTTCTCACAACAGTTTCGTGTGGATGTAGATGTCTCCTCACGGTGAGGTGGAGCTGCAATAACTCCGCACGGGGAACACAACCCTTACATCAGCATTTCACAGGCGGCCCCCAGAGGAGTCCAGCCGAGACCTCTAGTCACTACCACCCCCTTGCGATGGCTCGGCGGAGTGCAGGGGACGCGAAGGCCGGCTGGGTAGTGGTGGGAGGAGGCTGGTGCGCCTTCCGGGTGCCGCACACTTAAATGTGCCCTTCTTTCTGCGTGCCACCAAGCCTGCATAGCGTGCCACCCTTTCCTATCGGTCCGCTTCCCACAAAGGGCGCGTTTCCCAGACCCCTCATCCGTTGCCTGGAGCCAACTGACCTGCCAGGTCCGGGCTGCTTCCGGACCGCGCGTTGGGACTGAGGTGTGGCTTACGTTCGGAGGATCACAGCTGCCAAGCAAGGATCACTCCTGCTGGGCATCTCCTCATCTTGAGTCCCACCTCCCCCAACCCAACCGGTCCGCTTCCCACAAAGGGCGCGTTTCCCAGACCCCTCATCCGTTGCCTGGAGCCAACTGACCTGCCAGGTCCGGGCTGCTTCCGGACCGCGCGTTGGGACTGAGGTGTGGCTTACGTTCGGAGGATCACAGCTGCCAAGCAAGGATCACTCCTGCTGGGCATCTCCTCATCTTGAGTCCCACCTCCCCCAACCCAACCCCCAACCCCATGCGTTTGTTCTACGTAAGGGAACATTTTCCACCTTCGTAGGGCTATGTCGGTCCGTGTATTTGATTTCTTGCTGGAAAGAGAAATCGATTTGAAAATGGGCAGCTGAAATTATCCTAGGGTAACCCAGAATTCAGTGGTGTTTTGTTGTTGTTATTTTTTAAAGTTAATATTCTAAAGTTCTCATTGTAGTATACAGAAATAGAATTGACTTTTATAGATTGATCTTACACCCAGTGACCCTGCTAAATTCACCTATTAACTCCAATATGTTCTCTGTATTCATATTAGACTCAAATATGAGCGTTGATTTCTAGTCTTCAGAGCCTCGATTCTTTTTCCTGTCTTGACACTCAGGTTAGAAACCCCAGCACAAGCAGAAGGGGCGATCGATCATAGGTGGAGTTCTTGTTTATCCCAGACTCAGAGGAAATGTTCAACCAACCATTCATACAAATGTTCTTTGGTCCAAAAGTTGTAGTCTGTTACATAGGCAGCCTTTATCAGATTAGAAAGGTCTCTTCCATCCCTGGTGCTGTTTGTAAATTGTGAATTTTATCAAATGATATTCTGCATATTGGAATAGTACATAGTATATTTCCTTTTTGTGGGTCACTGGTGATTTTCTGATATTATTTGTAGGAAAATTTTCAAGAAATATTTGGCCTGATTTTTTTTTTCTTGTAAGCACCTCCTTATTGCTGAGTTGAAGCTGGGTGCAGGTTTGGTGAGAATCAGGCTGTTGTTGATTCACTCCTGGACTCCAGGGCTTTCACCTTGTGGACCTGAGCTTTCACTTTGTCTCACCAGATTTTCTGAGATCTGCATTAGATGGTCATTATCAACATAATAACTCTACTCCCAAACTTCAATTCACCTAAGAAGAATCAAATAGAAAAGTCTAGAACTAAGTAAAAAATCAGTTTCTGAAAATTAAAATTCAGCAGATACTTATAGTAGTGATTTGGCACAGTAGGAACCAACCTTAGCAAATTGATAGAAAATGTCCAGATTGGCACATAAAGAGAAAAAAAATATAAAGAATACAGATAAAATCATCAGAATATGTGGGACTCAGAAAATTTATAGTATGAACACTTGGAATTCAAGAAATAGCAGAGAGGTCAGGTATGATGGCACAAACCTGTAATACCAGTGCTCAAGAGGCTGAGGCAGGAGGATTGCTGAGAATTCAAGGCCAGTCTGGGCTACATAGTGAGTTCAAGACCAGCATGAACTATTTAGCAAGATCCTGTCTCAAAAAAAGAAAGAAAAAGAAAACAAAAGAAACAGAGGAGAGAAGATAGGGTTAGCAGAAATAATGACAAAAATGTGAGGAGCTTTCGGTCAACACCAACCACATACAGGACAGCAGCCCGGGCAGATCAAATGGAACTGAGAGCACTGTCACTTGCAATGCCACAGCCATCACAGCATCACAGAACCAGCATGACTCAAGTGTCCCTGGTAATGCTGGTGCAAGCAAGCCTACCTCGCTGTGTGAATCACAGGGAACACCGTGCAACCATACGACCGTAGTTGTATATGATACTACAAATGAGGAATCCCGTGCAGGAGCAAAAGACTGGGTTAAAGAACTTCAGAGGCAAGCAAGTCCTAACAAATAACTGTAATCGCTTTATCAGGAAACAAGGCTGATCTGGCAAATAAAAAAGAGCTGTAGATTTCCAGGAAGCACAGTCCTATGCAAATGACAACAGTTTATTATTCATGGAAACACCAGCTAAAATATCAATGAACAGGCCAGGGATTTAGCTCCGTGGTTCTGCTGCCTGCCTCGCAAGCTCAAGGTTCAGAGTTCGATCCCCGATATAAAATTAATAAATAAATAAAATATCAATGAATGTAAATGAAATACTCATGGCAATAGCTAAAAAGCTGTCAAAGAATGAGCCACTGAATCCAGGAGCAAATTCAGCTGAGGAAGAGTAGACCTCACTGACTACACAACCAACCAGAAGTCAGTGGGGTAGTAACTAAACCTCCGGTTTGAACTAGCTGGAATATTCTGCTTCCTAAATGTTAATAATAGTGAAATTGGAGCATTTAACCAGTCCAGTAAGAGACTTACGACAGAGTCAAATTTCTTTTTTGTTTTTCTCTTTTGGATCCTTGAACTTGGATCCTTGTGCTTGCAAGGCAGGCAGTGGAACCACTGAGCTAATCCCCTGGCCCCTAGAGTTGAGTTTCTAACACGGAATTATTTTTTTTAATTTTATTTTTTTCAGCTTTAATTGAGTTTATTGGTACATTTGAGGGATACAGTACAGTTACATTCATTGTTGGGATCTTGTACCTCTACATGACAAGTCTTGGTTCTCATTTTTTCCCCTTGTCCCTGCCCTCCCTTTACCCCCTCCTCCCCTCCCCATCTACAACCACTTTATTTCCATCTTTTCATTATCATCTCACATTTTTTTTCTTTTCCCTTTTTACCCTTCCCCTACCCATCCCACCTTCCAGGAATTATTTTTTAAGTGTTTGGATCTTTTTTTTTTTTTTGTACTGGGGATTGAACTCAGGACCTTTGCAGGGCAGGTAGTGACACCACTGAGCTAAATCCCTGGCATGTGTCCCTCTGACTAATGTTTCAGCAAGAGAAAGGGAAAATGAGGTCTGTGTGTACCTGTTTCACTGGAAAGTTGGAGGGAATTGTTTCTCATCATTTGGGATAAAGACAAATGACTATCTGGACCCACAGTTAACCATCCAGTTTCTCCAAACTGGGACAGTGATTACAAATTATTAATTTGAGCTTTCTGAAAAATATTCTGAGGAAGCGATTAAAAAGATATTTATGCTTAGCTACAGTATTCGGGTAAACTCTTTTCTGTTATCTATGATGTACATTCCACATTTTAATAAGTTAACCATAAGGAAACAGCCCCCCATTTCCAGAAAGAAAAGGAATGTTAGTAGCATCTAAGTTCCAACCAGTCCTTTTATTCTTCTACATAGGATAAAGTCAAATGTTAACCCCACCTTTTTGAGGGCTATGAAAACTAAAAAATGCATTTCAGTGAAAAAAATAAGTCACCAAACCATACCACAGACAGCAACGGAGAGAAGGGAGGAACTGATATGTGAATTAGCCAAACAGCCAAATGGCAAGTTTCCAGCAAAAAAAGAAGTCATGCAACGATTCGAGAAAGTATGGCCACTCACAGTAAAACAAGAAATTAGCAGAAAGTGTCCCTAAAGAAGTGCAGAATAGTGGACTGGGGATTTAGCTCAGTGGCACTGTGCCTGCCTCACAAGCACAAGGTCCTGAGTGTTTTGGGGGGTTTTTGTTTTGATTTAGTTTTTGGTGCCAGGGATCAAACTTGGGACCTTGAGCTTGCGAGGCAAGCAGCAGAACCACTCAGCTGAGAGGTTTAGCCTAGGTCCTGAGTTTGATCCCCGGTAACAAAACAAAACAAAAAAAAAAAGAAAAGAAGAAGAAGTGCAGGATACAGTCATGTACAAAGTCATTTCTAGAAAGCCGGATCCTAGGGCCAGGGATTTAGTTCAGTGGTTCCAGTGCCTGCCTTGCAAGCACAAGGGCCAGAGTTCGATTCCCGGTACCTCAAAAATAAATAAATTAATAAAAAACAAAAAAGAAAGCCAGATCCTGGAGGGAACTGAGGTTCCCACATCTTCAGACAACATGGAAGCCCAAACAGCAAAACCCCAGACAGAGAAAACAGAACCACACGGAGCAGGCTAGTGACCTCACTCCTAAGACCCAACAACACAGATCCTGAGGCCCAAGTATGTCCAAACTTCAACACAATTCATGTTCAAGAGATAACACAAGCATTAAAACTAGACACACTGGAATATTCTGACCCTGAATTGGAAACAGTTGTCATGAATATGCTAAAAATGTTGACAGAGAAATGGACAGCATACATTAGCAAATGGGTACAGTAAGCAGCAAAACTTTTTTTTTTTTTTTTGTACCAGTGATCAAACTCGGGTCTTGCACTTGTGAGGCAAACAGTGAAGCCACTGAGATAAATCCCCAGCCCATCAGCAAGACTCTTAAATGAGAAGGAAAGAACTGGGCGTGGTGGTACATTCTGTAATTCCAGCGCTCTGGGAGGCTGGGCTGGGGGATCACATGTTCCAGCGCATTCTGGATAATTAGAAAGAACTTGTCTCTAAGCAGTAAAGAAAAAAGGAAAAGAAAAGAGAAAAGCAAAGCCTGAGATATAGTTCAGTGTGTGGGGGGATGAATGAGAATAAGAATATGAATATGCCAGCAATTAAATATACTGTAACAGAAATGAAGAATGCCTCTGAATGGATTCTTAACTGTTAACTTGATTGGCTAGGGAACCACACAGGAGATTACTAAAGCACACTGCTGGAAATGTCTGGGTGGGTCATAGAATCTTGACCTTGGGGGCTACACTTGGGCAGGTGTACGTGGGGGTGGGTTAGCTACCACAACACCCTGGGGTTGATGAGAGGAGAAACTGAGAAGGGATGTAGAGGAACTCTCGTAATATTGGCTTAGTTTTCTGGAAGCACTGTTCTAAGAAATTAACTTTATCCATAAAAAAATACAAATATATGAGAAAGCTTTCCTGGAAGCCCCATGGCCCAAGCAGTTTCTACCATAGTTGCAGTCTGAGGCCAAGACAGTGCACCTGCAGAGCTCAGGAGGACGGTCGAGTGGCTCCTGACCGCAAGTGCACCTGCTATGCCTCGGGCCAGGTGACGGCCTGGCTCTGCTCCTCTTGGCCTTCACCAAGCCCCACCCGAGCTTTCTTTGGAGCTGGGTCAGAGCTGTGCAGAGGAAGGTCTGGCAGCTCCTCAGAAGGGTACATGTGGGCCCCCGAGGCAGAGACAGAAGTCCACCCTCTCTCCCTCTCTCATGCCTTCCCTCCCTCCTTTACTCTCACTCTTGCTTCTTGCACTTGCTCTCTCATTCAATTTTTTAAATAAATTTTATTTTGTTTTATCCCATTCCCCTCCTCCATATCCCTCCCCTCCCTATGTTCAAAAGCTTTGTTTCCATTTTTTCCTTCTATTTTTACTTTTTTCTTGTCCCTTTCTTCTTTTCTCCCTCCCTCCTCCCTTGTTCCCCTTCCCATTTGAACACTTTCTTCCCATTTCCAAATATCTATCATGCATCTCAGTCCTTATTTCCCCTTTAGGTTTCTCACCCCAGAGAAACAATGCAGTATTTAAATATGTGTGTCCAATTTATTTCACATAGGAGTATGCGCTCTAGATCCATCCATTTAGCTATAAGTGTCTGAAGCTTATCCTTCTTTATGGCAGAGTAGTACTCCATTGTATTTTTAAAAAGCATCTTTTTTATCCACTCATCAATTGATGGCATTTGGGCTGTTTCCAAGATTTAGCTATTACACATTGTGCTGCTATAAACATGGGTGAGCATATATCACTGTAGTATAATGCTTTTAATTCTTTCAGAAAGATACCAAGAAGAAGAGCTGGGCCAAATGGAACCTCTAGTTTTAGTTTGAGGAATCTCCACACTGATTTCCGCAGTGGTTGCACCAGCCCGCACTCCAATCAACAGTGGAGAAGGGTTCCTTTTTCCTTACAGTCCCACCAGCATTTGTTATTGGTTGATTTCTGGTCTCTCATTCAGTTGTATCTCTGTGCTTCACTTTGGGTAATTTCTATTGATCTATCTTAAACTTCATTAGTTTTCTTCTACTGTGAGTTTAGCCTACTGTTAAGCCCATTAAGGAAGTTCTTAATTTTAGGTATTAATTAGTTCCAAATGAGCACGTATTCTGATATCTTTCATTTCTCTGCTGGAATTCTCCATCTTTCATCATTTTGTACAGATTGTGCTCCATTCTGGTCAATATAGAGCCAAGAGGGAGCTGGCCAGTAGTATTTTAAAGCACTTGTCTGCTAATCCCAGTATCTGGGTTATCTGTGTGTCTGTTTCCACTGAATAGATTTTCTTCTGACTGAAAATAACACTTTCCTGTATTTATTATAATTTTTTTGTAATGTTTCAGGAATTACATACCAAACAATCAAGAAATGTCCTTTTCTCCTCTCCTCAGACAGAGCGCCTGCTGTGGGATAGCACTGTGCACCTGTCCCCAGGTTCAGTTCCCATCCGATCACTGTGAGGCAAGCACCTGCCCTTCCCCTGGGACTCACAGCACCACTGTGCAGGGCACTGGAAGGCCCTGAGGACATCTGTGTGCAGTTCCGTGCTCTCATGGTCACAACCAGAAGGCAGGTTTCGCGCTGCTTCCACGGGCCAACCAGAAGTGAAAGCCTTTCTCCTTTCTAAAAAATCTATGATTTTGGCCCTTGTTTTCATTCACTTGATTCGTCTGTGGATTCCATTTCCTTAGTTTGCCAGAAATTTGTCTAATTTTGGTTTTTAAGAAACAGGCCTGGCGCTTGTGATTGTGTCTGCTTCCTGTTCTATCACTATTCATCCCATGGCTTCCTGGTGTGTTTACACCATGGTTTCCATGTGTTTGTCACTTTCAGACTCCCAGTCATATTCCCATGGCTACCTTCCGCGCGGATCTGAGGAACATCTCCCTCCTACTTACCAAGCTGCCTATGAAAATTAATTTGAACTACTCAAAATCTTTGACCTCCCATATTTGCCTATGCAAGCACAGGGGCTATTCCCTTCAGGGACCGCTCTTGCTGACTTTCATGGGCAGGTTCTTAATTTTATCCCTTTCTAATTTCCAACAGAATCCTCCTTCAACTACAGTGCATCAAGATCCTGGTTTTCCATATTTCGATATACATGACCACATCATTTGTGTTTTCCTTATGTCTCCTTCCCTGGGTCAGAGAGTGCTATTAGCATGGGCAATGCGCCAGTGTGAAAATGGGCACGATCTGGACACTGAGCACAAGCGGAAAGTACTGGATGGTCCAGTTCAAGGTTCCCCCCCTGGTGCACCGTATGCCTGAGTTTACAGAATGAATGAGGGGGACTGAGTGCCTGAGGAAGATATCTCAACCATGGCGATGTCACTGGACTTGGAATTAAAACTAGAACACAGTCACATCAGCTGTCAGCCTCCAACATGAGAACGCCAGGTCATCTGCTCAGGATAGGAGGAACAGGGTCTGTGCTCGAAGCCCCGCTGCTGCCTGGGCCCTGCACCAGCCGAGAGTGAGCTGACCAGAGTCACCTGACTGAAGCAAGACTGGGCAAGCCCTCCTCCTGCAAGGCCAAGAACTGGAGTCTGGAGGAGGCTAAGTCACCAAGTCCTTACAGTCAAAGACCTAAAGAACCACAAAAACTAAGAACCAGACACTCAAAGCCCGGAAAGTAAGGGGAAGAAGACAAATAAGGAATGATCAGAGAAGAACCAGAAGAGGCAGTCCAAAAGCCTGCCAAGGCCCCACACATGTGCCTGGGGCAAGTGATTAGTCTCTGAGCTTCCCATCAGCCAAGGTGAAAAGAAAACAGAGACATTTGTACAAACTTAGCAAGAACACTGGGATCTTTCATGTTAAAATTCAGCTTAGCACCTCACAGCAAGAACCCAGTGAGAGAGATCATGGAGCCGACCTCAAGATACGTCAGAGGCCACCTCTGGACATCAGGCCAAGATCCACTTCCCCAGAGAAATCCCACAGATTGTTTCTGTCCATATCTCTGCTAGAGTTAGGAGTCTGGTGGAAGCTGAGTCACATACCTATGATATGCATCCTGATGTCCAGCTCCCTGGTGGTGGGGGCCACCCTAAAATAAGGGAGAAGAGCTTTCTTCAATGCATGGCTTCCAAGTTTCCCTGACTGAGATCTACAGATAAAATAGCCTCAAGAAAAAATATATAACCTTGAAACATGTAACATATATAAACATTTATACCTGCATGATGTATATTTTTTCAAGACAGGTCTCCTTATGTAGTTTAGACTGACCTTGAACTCACTATGGAGCCCAGGCTGGCCTGGAATTCACAGTGATCCTCCTGCCTCATCCTCCCAAGTGCTGGGATTACAGGCGTGCACCACCACACCTGGCCGTGCATGACATATTTATAACATTAACACTGATTACAACATAGGAATATAAATACTATATTTTAAAAGATAAAACATTCAGTATATATCAAATAAGCACATTTATAACAAATATATATTGCATATTCAAACATATACACACAAATATATTTGCATGCATATCTCAAAACACATGCATATGTTGAAATTAAAATTTTCATAACATAATACATATCCCAATTGTGTGTAATGTATTTTGACAATATTTGCTGTCCTATTCCTTCCCTTTCAAAAACACACACCAGAGGCTGTTTTTAGCAGGTGGCATCCTACCCTGGCAGCCTTCAGACAATAGGGTCGGGGATTTAACTCAGTGGCTCTGCTGCCTGCCTCACAAGGACCAGATCAGAATTTGATCCCCAATACCAAAAAGGAAAAAAAAAATACAATAGAGGGTCAAGTCAAGGGGAAGCTTTGGCCCTCCACCTGTCACTTAAGTGACCCTGAAACGGCTTCCAGGACACTCTGCCATCAGTCCCAGGTCCCATATGAACAGATTTCCTCCTGAACTCCATCCCTCTGTGCAGACTCCTTTATCACATCCCCCTCCACTGCTCTCCCTGGTTTTGACTTAATGAGTTGCACACTCAAATCTATTGCAGCAAAAATGCCAAATGCATATATGCACAACATAAGATACCCACGAGTACATAAGAAACATAAGTACACATTTTCAGTTCTATCCCCTCAAAGCCCACCCCACCCAGAGGCTCAATGGCCAAAAGGGTGGGAGTACTGTGGGACAAAAGAACGAGAGGGAGCCGCAGCTAGACAGGTGGGGTCCAAAGGCACAGCCACCCTGGGCCCACACTAGGCAGCATGGGGAGTAGGTGGACAACTGTGGGGTGAGAGGCTCACTGAGTCCACATGGGGAAGCCAGGCTCCTGGGCACTTTCCAGCTACCTTAGAGGTAATGGTTATCCTTTCATTGTCTAGGGCTCAGCTGCTGTAAGACTCCTGAAGAAAGGTATCGGGGCTGTGTTCACCAAAGCAAATCCCAGGTCTCTACCCCACCATCTTACAATGTTCAAACTGTGAGGGTAAAGATTTGAGTGCAGAGAGGAGAAAGAAAGAATGAACCGGAGACCTAGTGTGAAAGCTGTGAGGCCTCTGACCCCAGATGGATGCATCTGGCAGCTGAGGGAGATGAGCTGAGGAGACAGGGTCCAGGGAGACGCTCACAGGAGATACTGGGTTGGTGACCCCCAGGTGAAGGCAGCATTCCATTGCTGGGTTAGGGACAGCAGACATGCTGGTCCCCTGGTGAAGTTGGTCCCATGATGAGGTAGTAGAGGTTCACAGAGGGCTGTGGGCACCTCCAAAGGAAAGAAAGCCCACCCAGGACACCCCTTGGCTGTGGGAGGTAGCTTCTACCTCAAATCCTCACAGGCTGCGACCTCCAGGCCTGCTGGTTCCAATAACCCAGAGAGAATTTGGTTCAGCTTACTTGCCTCCAAATAATAAGAACAAGAATGAGAATAAAATAATAATAAAATTAAAAATAAAGTAATAGAAAATAATAATACAAGGGAAGGATTTGTAGATAAGTGGGGAGGAGGCCTATGGTAATGGTAGCAGGGAGTGCTGTGTTCCACACTACATGGGGGGAGACTAGAAGCCCAAACCCTGGGGGACCTCGAGGCATTAAACACACTGACAACCAGGCTGAGTCCCATCACAGGGACAGTCAGCTGGCCAGGAGACTGACCTGGGGCAAAGGACTTGAGTTTCAAAGGCCCAACTCAGGTCCCTCAGACTCAGTTCCCCAAGGGGACAGCCCTTCTGCATGGCCCAGAAACCTACTGGAGTCCCTGAAGCAGTGTCCTACTCCCATCCAAACTGGAAGCCTGCTGTCCCCATCCCCAGCCTCAGGGTCATCTGAGGGGGTCCTGATTTTAGGTGCTTACCATGTCCTCCTCTCTCTTTCCTTCTCCTCCCTTGACAGGCTCTTTCTCCCGCTTCCCTGCCCTACATGTTGCTGACTGCTCAAACCACCATGTCTCCAACAGACCCCTTTCTTAGCCCTCTTAGATGTCCCCTCCAGCCTCTGACCACTTCTGCCACACCTGAGGGAAGGTAGCCCTTTATCTTCATCCTCCCATAGCCTTAGGGGCATTTTGTCCTTCCCTGAGCCATCCTGGCCCTGATCCAAGAACCAGTCTGGGCATTGAGTCCCATGGCATGTACCAGTGGGGGATGGGGAGGAGACCTCAGGGCAGAGGGAGGGTTGGCTGAGAGGTCATGGCAACCCAGCTGTTCTTCCTTAGTGAGGAGGCTCAGTCAGGTCCCAGGGCCTCGGAAAGGCACCGACCAGGGAGGACACAGGGAAGGGGACACACAGAGGGGCTCATGCTGGTGCTGGTACTGTGGGTGCCCCTGGCATTGGTAGAGCTCCAGGGAGACAAGATGACAATGTCAGGTAAGACCTGGGCCCTGGGGAAGGAATAGGGCTGGGGTGGAAGCCCAGAGAAGGATGGGGGTATTGGGACCAAGGCTCCCATACCTACTGTGTCCCCACAGCCTCAAACCTGAGTTGCTTCCAATGCTTCAAGGTCAGCAGCACAAGCCAGTGCCAGCCTGCCGTGTGCCGAGCCACTGATCAAGTCTGTGTCTCCCACAAGGTGGTCGTCCGCAACAGTGAGTCTTGCCCCGGGCTGAGGGGGTGGTTGTGGCTCTTCATGTTCTCTGTGCTATTTGGAGAAGAAGCTCTTGTGTAACACCTCCCCCCCACCAAAATGTCACCAGGACAGAAGCTCTGCTGTCAGTGAATTCACAAAAGAGGGAGGCAAAAGGAGAGTTAGCTAGGCAACAGATGCTGTCCCTAGACAGGAGATTGTGCCATCCTGCCACACAAGACCCACACATCCCAAGGCTGCCCCTCATGGGCATACCACGGGGTTTAAAAAGCAATAAGACCTGATTCTAAGAATAAGCCATAGAGAGGATTATGAAAGAATCTATGAACACATTTCTTAGCCCCACAGAAACAGTCATTTATAAAAGTGTCCTGAGAGCCCCAAGAAGACCCACTCTGAGCTCATGTGAGTTGCTGGAAATTGCTGGATGGTTCTAGCTCCCTGGGGTCTGGCCAGCCTGGTAGAGCTGCCTTCCCTCTCCTAGAGGCCCAGTCACAGCACAATTCTTTTTAACACAACTCCACTAGTGGACCTCAGGTTGGCGCCCACCCTGATTTCCTAGGAATGATGCTTCAAAGCACAACTTGCATACTTGGGCTTCCTGTAGATCAGTCTCTAAAGTGGAGGTGCAGGTGTGAGATGCCTTTCCCAGAGGAGCAGGCTTCTGACATATATGCTCTACATGATGTCCCAAGTGGCACCTCCAACTGCTGTCACAGCTGACATAGAACCCGATTGTTCTTTTCTGCCAGCAGTTTAAAGCAATAGTCAAAAAACAAAAAGCTGGGTGTGGTGGTGCACACCTGTAATCCCAGCACTCGGGAGGCTGAGGCAGGAGGATTGTCGAGAGTTCGAGGTCAACCTGGGCTACATAGTGAGTTCAAGGCCAGCTTGGACAACATAGCGAGACCCTGTCTCAAAAAATAAATAAATAATGAACAAACAAACAAACAAATAAATAAAGCAATAGTCAAGGTAGGATTTTTCCCAAGGGAGGAGGCAAAAGGACTGCTAGATGTGCTGTTTCTCCCAGTGTGAAACCCGCTGTCCCTTCAGCGACTGCTCCAGCCCCCAAGGTCTCCTTTTCTTCCTATTAGAATGAAGGAATTTCACACATGAACTAAATTTTGTTTTCACACCCAGCTTTGTTTTCTTTTGCACTGTGTCCTCAATCCAGACTCCCCCCAAGTTTCTAATTCACAGTTTCTCTTGTCCTGGAAGGTAACATAATAGGAGCACTCAGTGTAGGAAGTGGGCTCTCTTCCAGGGCCACCTGTTCAGGAAGCTCCCTGGCCTTTGAGATCTGCACTGCGAGCACTGTGGGGCACAGCCTGGGGGACTGCTGCTCAGTCAGGGATTCAAAGGAGGCCAGTGCTCCATGCTTGCTAGAGGCTCCCTCATTACCGTAAATCCTGTGCCACTGTGCAGTGTTCTTTTTAGCCTGTGATATACTTATTATACAGTACAATACACTGCAGTGTAATAAAGCATAGCATAATACATCATAATGCAATATAATGTGATACAACAGAGTAGACTGCAATGTATTATAATAGGACATAATATAATTGCTCATGCTATATAACAGAATACATTGCAAATTACTATAATATAATGCAATATAATACAACATATGATGCAACATGATACAGCAAACTATAACACAATTAAAGAGGTAGATTCCACCTAAAATGACCCATTCTCGAGTCAGGTTAGGATGATGGTTTCATGATTGTTGGAAATACATCTCTCTGGAAGTCCCTGCTGCAACTTTGGACAAACAGCCCCATTGGGCATCCCACAGGTTCTCTGTGGCTACCAGTTCTTTTCCATTCTGCCCTCTTCACTCCATTTCCCCTGACTCCCACCCCCTGGGCAGGAGGTGGCCCAGGCATTGCTTGGCTGCAAGGAAGAGCCCCCACTCTTTGCTGTGCCTTTGGAGGTGACCTTGGGCAGTCCCACTTGTGAACAAGCAGCACAAGGAAGTCTTCAGTGCCCTTTGTAGGGCCAGATCCACTGAAAAGCCCCCACCTCTTCCCATTACCTGGGGCTCTGGGGGGACACCTACTATCTCCTATCTTCACAGATTTAAGGATGGAAGTTCAGATCAGCAAACGCTGTGCCCCCAGATGTCCCAGTTCCAACAGCTGGTATGAGTGGATGCCCAACCTTGGGATACAAGCAAGGATTGGAAGGCACTGCTGCTCCAAGAATCTCTGCAACAAGGCACCCACCAGGCAGAAGGGGCCCTGGGTCAGGCCAGGGGGGCTCCTGACACTGGTGGGCCTGGGCTTCCTCTGGACTCTGTTGTGAGCATCCTCACCCAGCACCCCACTCAACCATTGGCACATCCTGTTGTCCATCTCCAGCTACAACCCTCTGTCCCTTCCAGGACCCCCTGGGGGATGCTTCCTGCATGAAGTGCCAGGGAGGGCACCTTGGCCTCCACCCTGGACCCCATCATGCCCCTGTCTGACACTTTCACTCAAGAAGACAGAAAAGCAGGCTCTGCTCCTAATAAAGAAGAAGGTGGCCTTTCTGGTTTGTGGGACGGGCTCATTGTAAAAGGTTCATGCCCTGAGCAGGCTGCTGGAACAGGAAGGACCTGCTAAGTCTAGACTGTAGCTCCGCCTTCTCCATTTCAGCCACCAATGTCCAAGGAGCCCAAGCAGAGGAACACTGTGATATCCCCACCATGTGCCCCTCACTCCTCAGAGACAATAAACTCTCACTGCCCCATGGCCTGGCTCCTGCTCCTTCTCTGTCCCCTCCCCAGACTCATCGCTCCCCTAGTTCCGTACAGCCAGCCTCTGTAGGTGTTGCAGCCTGAACCTCTTCAGAACCACGTAGCTGCCCACAACCAAGCAAGGACTGGACTGTCCCTGCTGGAGGGGCCTAGCACACTCACAGGATGTTTGAGGCTCAGATAAGGAGGGGAGGCTCGGGGGTTCAGAAGAGGATCGGGGAGGGGCCAGGCAGGGGTCCCACATGACATGGTCGCTGTTTGCTGAAAGAAGTGAGGCCTAGTGGATGTGAGCCACAGGTCTGGCCTGGGAGGAATAAGCAGGAGGGTGACCAAGTGAGGGCACAGGTGAGAACCAGGGAGGGACTAGGGGACTGATGTGGCCCTCAGGGCTGCCAGACTGAGCAGGCACCACTGGGCATAGGGATGGGCTTGTCCAAGAGGGCTAGAGGGGTGGTAAGAACAAGGCCCTTGATAAGGAGGGACTGGCCTGTGGCTGGGCAGCTTCC
This sequence comes from Fukomys damarensis, assembly GCF_012274545.1. NCBI lineage: Eukaryota > Metazoa > Chordata > Mammalia > Rodentia > Bathyergidae > Fukomys > Fukomys damarensis. The sequence goes on from NW_022900917.1 coordinate 84,092,772, forward strand.
CTCTCCCCAGTTCCCCTACCTGTGCTCTATGGTCTGCAACCCTGCCCCCTCCATCACCTGCCCCCGTGATCCCTGTTCAGCCCCACTGTTCAGCTGTCATTTCCCCCATGGATGAAGGTGGGCCCAGAAACTCCTCAGTGGGTCTGAATGAGGCTGTGCTGTGCCCGCCCCCCATTCCCAGGAGGCTGCCCAGAATCCCAGGATTCCTTGCTGGAATCCAGAAGCCCCTCCCCTCGACTTGTGGTTATGAATTTTCACTCCAGGTTTCACCATCAACCCCACCTCCGCACACTGCAGCACAGTGGCCCTAGAGTGTGGAGGGTGGGGGCTTCTGGAATCTCTGGGTCTCAGGGGACAAGAATGCTGAGGGACCAGTCTAGTTGTGGTGGAGTAGATTGTTAGGAATGTGTAAATATAACCCAGATGCTGTGCTGGGTCAAGATCTCCCATAGCCTCTGCACCTGTCACTCTGTGCCTTTTGGAGCTAGGGACCTTGATCCTGCCTTTGGCCCCTCAGAGCAACATTCTGGCTGAAATCAGAAAAGGCTGAAACAGTGGATGAAAAAGGGTGCATGAAGGGCAGATGAAGATGGGTGAGGACCCAGTGGCCATGACTGAGAAAGGAGCTCTAGGGTAGTGAGCACACGCTAACGAGGACTGGACTAGGGGCCTGAGAAGCCAAAGGGACATCCAGGGACATGTGAAAGGACACAGCCTGCCCTTCAATGGGGCTGCTGATTCTCCCCCGGCCATTCAACTTCCTGAGTGCCTCAGACCTATAGAAATTCCCAGGATGGTTCGAATCGCTCCTGGGCCAGGACCCTTTCCCATTACCTGGGGACTGGAGCCATATGTAGCCCCCATCAGGCTGCACCTATCCTGTTTCTGAACCCAGCAAGACAGAGCAGGTCAGGGCAGAAGGACTATGCAAATATTCCAGCAGGTGGCTCAGCTTACCTAGGCACAGGCCAAAAGAGCAGATGGCTGTAAGATCACTTACTTTGGCTGGCAGAACCCTATTTTTCTTTATCATAAGTACAGGGTTGGGGCACATCTCAATGGAGAGCACTTGCTTAGCATGCATGAGGTGCTAGGCTCAATCCTCACACAGAATAACCAAAATTTACCTTACCAAACAGAATTTACCCGGTAATTACATAAACTCCATTCTGTGATATACAGTTCCATGGGTTTTGAAGAATGCACTGTGTCTTGAACCACTGTTACTCTACCCTACAGAACTGTTTCACTGCTTTAGAAAATCTTGAGCTCCACCTGCTCACTCTCCTCCCTCAACAGCCCTTGGCAACTATCTGCTTGACTTTGCCCTTTCCAGAATGAAACAGTTGGAGTAACACAATCTAAAGCCTGTTCAGACTGGTTTGTTTCACTTAGTGATATGCATTTAAGGCTCCCAGCTTTTTCTTTCTCCCTCTCCTCTTCTCCTCCCCTTCTCCCCTCCTCCTCCTCCTCCTTCTTCCTCTCCCCACCCCCTCTTTTCTTTTTTTTGTTGGTACTGAAACTTCATACAGAACCTTTGTACTGAACATCCATTCAGGGCTTTCACACAGAGTTACAGCCCCCTGCCCTCCTCCTCTTTTTAATTTTAAAGCAGGGTCTCACTAAGTCACTAAGTTGCCCAGACTCAGCTCAAACTTACATCCTCCAGTCTCAGGTTCAGAGTGTGGGGATTACAGGCATGTGTCATCATGCCCAGATACATATTTTTGTCATTGTTGTTCTAAATGAAAGCAGTGCTATTCCTCTTCCCATTGTCCTGAGAGAGGCAGAGAATCACATAACAAAAACCCAGGTCTCCCAAAGGGCAAGGTCCCAAATTTGATACCTGATACCAAAACAAAACAAAACAAAACCCAGGTAATCTCTGATGTCCTAGGTGAGAGCATAATCTGTTGGATTCCTAGCCTGATCTTCAGTCACCTTTCCCCTACCTCACCCTTACTGAGGGTTCCTGAATAGATGCTATATCTCATGCATGTAATTCGGATCAGAGTGGATTCTGGGGCACCCATGTGTGTTCAGAGCCCCTGAGATACATAGCTCCTGTCAATCATTCCTGTCATTCATACCTAGGGATTCAGGGATGGCTGGGCTAAAGTGCACATCCTTTAAAATCCCAAAGCCTGATTTATCTGGGGCTGTTGCTGAGTGCTGTATTTTGTGTGCAGTGTTTTTGCTTTCCTGTCACCCTAGCCCCACCTTTTTGTTTGTGCCATATATTTCTTGCCTTGTATACTTCCCATCATCTTCAATAAATGTAGCTGCTGAGGGCCAGGGATTTAGCTCAGTGGTTCTTCCGCCTACCTCGCAAGCACAAGGTCCCAAGTTCGATCCCTGGTATCAATCAGTCAATCAATCAATCAGTAAATAAATAAATAAATGTAGCTGCTTTATACTTGACATCAAGTTTGAGCTTGTGATTCCTTGCTCCTTGCACATAAGAGCTCAGCTTATACCTGTTAAATTCATCATGTAGTAACAAAGATATGGAATAATTCTCATAATTTTGGTGACTTTTTATAAATCTGAAATCATTTCAAAATAGTTAAATATAAATATCTCAGCAGAATAATGCCCTTAATTTTTTGTTTTTTTTGTTTTGTTTTGTTTTTTGAGACAGGGTCTTACCATGTAGTTGAGACTGACCTAGAACTATGTAGCCCAGGCTGGTCTCGAACTCACAGCGATCCTCCTGCCTCAGCCTCCCAAGTGCTGAGATTTCAGGAGTGCACCACCACGCCCAGCTAATTCTCTTCTGATATAAATGTGTGAGGACATGAATTTCTGTCAACTACCAACTGCAGCCCAAACAAAACTAGGATGTTCCTCACCTAAAAAACAAATCGAGAAACATGTTTTCATTTGAATTGTCTTTTTGAATCACATCTGTGTAGGAAGATTGTGCTTATATTGTTATTAATTTTTTACTTAAAGTTAGAAAAGGTAGTAAGAATACTGTGGAAGAAAGGAAGAAGGCAACTTTTGAGAAGTGATAAAATCTGGACACTTTGAACACAGGTGACATATTAGGAGATCCTGCCCAAGCTTCCTTTGAGTAGCTGGGCTCAAGGGCATGAGTGTTGAGTTTTCCAGAGTGAGAGCCTGAGAGACTCATAGAACTAGCTTGTTCATGAACTTGAAAAAACAAACTGTTCTCCAGCATTCTCAGCCCCGGGCCTACTCTCCAAGGGGCTCAGGGATGTGAGTTCCTCCCTGAGCCACTGTGAGGCCTGAGTCAAGAACCAAATCTGGTCCCATGCTCCCACAGCCTCGAGTTGGGTGACCAGCCTCTCAGGGTCTGTTCCACCAAGAAAAGGAAGCCTCAGGGTTGAGATGAAGGATGATGGGAGGCAGAGTGAGACCAGTGGCCACAATTTAAGGATCGGGGAGCCATCCCCAGCCACTGCTATCCTACTTCAAGGCCCAGCCAGGTCTGAGGGAAAGTGAGGTGGGGGCCAGGTGAGGGTCCCTGTCCCAAGGACCCAGGTGAGACAAAGGAGCCCAAGAGCCAGGAGGGCACATGCAAATGGCACAGAGGCAGGGGCTCTGGGTGCGTCTCCTCCCCTGTGCCCCCAGGTCCATGTCGCACCATAACAGAAGAGGGGTTTTCCACCACAGTGGTCGGCCCTGGTGTCAGGAGAAAGGGAGAGCTAGGGAGTTGGGTGGGACTGAGGCCTCTAGCTTGCAGGGTGGAGCCACCCTACCCACTGATGCCCTCCTGAGGGCCACCTGGGCCAATGGGCTGTGCACATTTCACCTGCAGCCTCTTGGGGGCGCTGGTGAGGACTCTGTCCCAGGAACTGAGATAGGTGTTACTCAGGGAGCTGCGATCCCTCCAACAGACTATGCTGTCCCAGACTATGCTGCCTGCATTCACACCACCAGCTCAACCTAACCCCCTGCCCTCTGCAGTGCCAGGACAGTTGTACTTTGCCTGGCAGTTGGTCAGCAATGGCAAGTCCTGGCCAGGGCCCCAGCTGGTCCTGGGGAGGACATAGCTCTGAGCCAGGCCCCCTGTGTTAGTTACTTTTCTCTCATTGCTGAGACAAAGACGAAAGGGAAGAGATTTGTTTGGCTTACAGTTCATAGAGGTTTCAGTTCATAATTGGCAAGCTCTGAAACTGGGATGGCAAACAAGCGTCACAGAAGAGAAACAACATGGCATGCACAAGGTAGCAAAGGTAAAAGAGGAATTTAACAGCGTCTCCCTGCCCCTTTTATCTTATTCAGACTGCTTAGGGAGGGTAGCACTCACACCCTTAATTCTAGTGCCCTTGAGCCTAGCATTGCATCATGAATCAATTCCAGCTTCTCACACTCTAGATCAAGCCTATGACCACACAAGGCTTGGAGAGGACATCCAGACTTAAACCATAACACCACCTAGTATCTGCTGCCTGGCTTTATATAAGGCTGGAGCTGCAAGTGCCCAACTGGTCAGCCTCCGTCCTGGCAGACTCAGCTACCTCTTTTCTACCTTGTCTTTGAAGCCCCATTCTTTATGGTGCTGCTTATGGAACCAGTTGTACAACAGAGGGAGCTGAAGTGTGGCCTATGACAGTTTAGGGAGAACCCACAAGCCTGGAACCCATGGTCAGCAGTGGATAGGGAGATACCCAGGAGACCTCAGAGACCCCAGAACTCTCCCTTCCTGTTGGGACCAATAGAAAGAGAATTTGTTTCATTCTCTTCAATTCTGTGGAAAGACTCTGGAGTCCTTGACCTTCCAGTCCCCAGGACTTGGGGCCCCATCCCATGCTGACTCCACCCTCCCAAGCCTGGCAACTCTGAGCAGTGGTTCAGCCCTGTCATATGGACCTAACTCCCAAAGCTCCTCCTAGAGAAAAAGTCTTGCTGTCTCAAGTAGGGACACCAGAGGGCAACCTCTTCCAGGAGACTGCCTTAGTGGGCCATGAGTTTGGAGGCCGGAGAAAACCAGTAAATCACCTTCAACACCTTCAACATTCCTGGCAGAGGGCTTAAAGTGACTCTATCATGGTTCTCTAATGCAGCAAGTTCAAAAATGCAAACGGAAAAATGACTCTGATGTCGTTCAATTGAAGGGGCAGGTGGCAGTGTCCAAGGATGTATGACAGCAGGAGGGAGCTATCTGCACCATGATATCAGAGGAATGGCCAAATCCACAAGCCAGAGGAATTCAAAGGAACTAAACAATGCCTTCCTGCCAGCAGTCCCACTGCAGGAACAGGTGACAAGCACTGAAGGTCGTCTCTGTCATGAAGCATGAGTTATGACACTGCAATTTAACCAACTTGTAGCAAACATTGTTTAAATCACTGCCACAGCTCTATAGTATAACAAAGGATTCTAAATGAAAAAAATAGGCTTGGGCCAAGTATTTAGCTTAGCAGCATAGCACGTGCCTTGCAAGCTCGAGGTCCTGAGTTAGATCCCTATACGAGGGGGTTAAAAAAAAGGCTCATGCCAACAGTGACCCAAAAGTGAGAAAAGCGCTTGGAGAGGATAATTTGAACTCATCAGTTAATGTAACATCTTTAAAACTGATTTAATGAAGGGTACTGCATTTGGCCATTGAAAACTTATGAGCAGAAATAATACCTCCATCAACACATAAAATATATTGACATAACCACTGAGGCTGGAGATAAAGAGAAGCAGAGTTACAGCCCCAAGCTGGTCCTACAGTGTGCCACCAGATGCACCACCCTGTTCTCTCGGGGACTTCTCATTTGCAGAATAGAGAAGACAGCAGAATCTCCCACATGCCCAAGAGTCAGGCTGCAATAGACACAGTGAGGGTCAGTGATATCAGAAGGGGTTGTTCCACGCTAAAACATTCCTGTTCCCACCAAAATTTTCATCACCCTTGGGCAACAGTTAAGAGAAACCTAACACTCTATCCCTTCTCCTCGCCAGGGAAGAAAATATTTTAGCTTCTGGATTTCCCAACCAAGGGCAGGCAACAGAGGCCTGAAAACTGACCCCAAACTTTCTGCCACAGCTCTAAGCCCATGCTTCCAACGACTCTCCTTAATTGCAGATATAGTCAGTCCTCATTGCCCACTGTAGTCACCTTCAATAATGACACTCTTAACACTGTCAGCCAATGCTGAGCTGCAGCTGCAAGGGGACTAACAGGGTTTGGGTCTCTCGAGTCTCTGGCTACATTTCCCTTAATGGATCAACACATGACTTGTTTCCTGTGTGCTTTGTGTAAAGATACCTCATAGACTAGTCACTGACCTATATGCTCCTGGTGCTGTTTACTGTTTAACTCTCAGGAATGATAAGAACCAGCCACCCACTTCGTCTAGCATGACCTTCAAAGGAACACAGCACATGGCAAAGCAGTGAGCAGGCATTGACCGTCAACTCCAACATACAAGGAGTCCCAGGATGGGTCTGGCATCCACATTCCAGACTAGTTGGAAGGAAACTATTGCATCTGGGTAGCCGGTACCGATAGCAGTTACTCAGTCCTCCTTGGTCCTCTTTATTCTCTGATTTTCTAGAAAACTTACCTCTTTTAAGATTCGTTAAGGTTTTCATCTAAAATGTTCCCTCCAAGTCTCATTTAGGGAAGGCGAATGGATCATGAGGTGCTATGCTCATCAGTGGCTGAACGTGTCATTAGGAGGTAGGGCCTGGCTGGAGATCCGAGGTCACTTAGGGATGACCTGGAAAGGTATATTCTTGTCCCTGGCTCGTCTCTTCTCAGTCTGCTTCTGGTGCCACAGGGTGAAAGCACCTTTTTCTCTGCCATCCTCTCTGCATTGGAGCTAGCTGTCATAGACCAAACCTGTGAGCCAAAATAAACCTCTCCTTCTTTAAATTGTAAGTGTTGGGTATTTTGGCCAAATGACAGGAAATAACTTCACTTGAGCCCCATCCTTTGTGACTACAGAAGCCTCAAACAGAGGTGAGGTGTTAGCTGCAGTCTTAGCTTCTCCTGAGACCACCTGTCACCTTGGAACAATATGCCAGCACCAGACTTACCTTTTCCCCCTACTGATATCTGGGTCTCCACAGATGGACACCAGCATCCCCGGGTTACCCAGAGCAAACCCAGGCTTATTTCAAGAATAAGGGTGGGCAAAGCTTTGCTGAAAACACCAGAAGTGGGCCTTGGTTATGAAGGGAATGAAAGTGTGGGAGGAGTACAGCACTGGGGTGAACAGTGGCCCCCAAGTTCTCATCCATCCAGAACCTCAAAACATGGCCTTATTTGGGCAAGTCTTAACAGGTGCCATTGAGGTAAAAATAAAGGTGAGCCCATACCTTATGCTCCTGGTGGACTTGAGATCCAGTGCCAGGTATGTTTATAGGAGGCCACATGATGATGAAGGCAGAGGCTGGAGTGACAATGCCGCGAGGATACCTGGGACCACTGAAGCCAGAGGGGACCAGAAGGATCCTCCCAGAGACTTAGTAGGAATGTGGCCCTGCCAACACCTTGACCTCAGACTTCTGGCTTCCAAAAAATAAAGTTCTATTGTTCTAAGCCACTGGTGATTTGTTATGGTGGCCCCAGGAGATGGGAGCAATAGGTATTACTTTTCCATCTTCTTGCCACTTTCTGAAGCAGTTCTGGAGTCCTCTTTCATGAGCAGTGCCTTTACTTAAGCCATCGTGACTATCTCCATGTCCTAAATCAATTAAAAACATTTGCCTTCCATTGTCATTTTGACTTTGAGGAATAACCGAAAGTCACATGGTGCCAGGTCCAGTGAATAAGGTGGAGAAGGACATGCATTTATGAGGCTGCCTTTCTACTGGTTGGCACTTGGCAGCAACATCCACATTTTTTATCAAACATCATAAAGATATGAAAAAGAACTTCCAGAACTGCTTCAAAAAGTGGCCAAGAACAATGTGATAAGTGTGTTTGAATGGAGGGAGAGTATTTTGAGGGATAGTTACTAGAAATGTGTCTTTTATCGTAATGAATTGATTCAAATGGAATCCTCCAGTATATATTTGATTCTCTTTTATATATGTCCCAGTTCTATGTAACCTTTGAGGACTTGTCCACTCATTTTCCTGCTGCGCGTACGCATCCACACTGTCTGATGCACTGTGACACCATCATTGCAGCTGCTGTACGTGATTCCATTTCATGGCCACAACACAACTTATTAACATATTCTCCCATGGCTGGTCACTTTGACTGCTTTAAGACTTGCCCTTGTGAACAGTGCAGCTATAAACAGTCACATGCATCTCCTGGTAGACATATGTGAGACGTTTTGACAGGTAAATATTAAACTCACAAGTGCTGCTTCTCATGTGGCTGTACAGCAGACCTCCTGAGAAGCACAAGATGCCAGCAGAACGCTGTGTTCAACAAATGGCACTGTCAGACTCCTGAATGTTTGCTACTCCAGTGGGGACAGCTTATATTTATAATTGTTGTTTCCCTGGTAACTGGTGAACTCGGCCGTCTCCCTTTGGTGTGCATGGTTTGTAGATCACCTGTGTGTGCCTTTTGCCATTTTTACTAGATTGCTCACACTCTTCTTCCTTGTGTGAATATTATGAACCCTTCTATTTGTCATATGAATCCTTTGTCAGTTGTGTTTCTTTCAGGTCTCTTTTCCTAGTTTGTACTGTATCTTTTGTTTTCTTTAAGATGTGCTTCAACAATTGAAAGCTTTGGATTCTGTGATTGTCATATTTATCACTCTTTTTATGATTTATTCTATTTGTGTTCTATTTAGGAAATCCTTCTCTCTCCAAATCACACAGATATTCCATTTTGTTTTCTATTAAAATCCCTTCGGTTTTGCTCTTGACATTTATTTACATCCTTAATCCTGGAGTTGATTTTGATGGATGGTGGTGTGTTCTCAGTCCCTAAACAGTCTTTCCCTCTACTAGAATTTTTGGTCATTTGGGATAAACATTAAGTTTGAGATAGGCTCCCTGAAGGCCTTAGGGGTAGACCTCCTGTTGTCCCAAAATACTAACATGGACTGGCAGGAATGAGAGCCAGCAGGAAGGTCGACATAGTCTTATGAGTTAATGGGACATCTGCCCTCTGCTCCTAAGACCAAGTGAAAGGAAATCTGGGGCAGAGCTCATTCTGCAGCCTGGGGAGGCAGGTAAGACCCAGGTCCAGCACACACAGCTCCAAGTGTCACTAGGGAAGGCAGGGGCCTGTTCAGGGCCAAGGAAGAAGCAGGTGGCAAGGCCCCAACCTGTCTCAGAACCCTCAGCCACACTACAAGGCAGGTGTTACTAAGGACTCTCCTAGCCCCATTCCACCTCCACAGAGTAGAAATGGAGTGCTCAGCTTAAACAGTGGCTTTCCCAGGAGGATCTGTAAGAAAGGCAAGGGATATGCAGCCACAGTAACCATGGTGATTGCTAGATGAAACACCAGGGGACATTTACCAAAGAATTTTTTTGTTAGCTTTTAATCCACCTTCCCAGCCATGCCCTCAGATTGATCAACTCTGCCTTTTGAGGCCAAGCCTAGATTGAGACCACAAGCCAGGACACCAGAGGACTTACGTACATCTTCCTGGGTCCTGAAGGCTCAGTTTTGAGAGTCCACACTGCCCAGTGGTGGCCCCTGGCCCAGGCCCATCCAGTTCAGGAAGGGGACCTGGTACTCAGGAGTGATTAGAGCAAGGTCAGTCAGTGGTCAACAGGAGATGTGGACATTGGGGGCCCTAGCCAGGGTGGGGGACTTCTTCCATCACCAACAGTATTCAAGGCTCTTATTAGCATGGACCTCCCTATTCACACAGTACCTGTTCATCAATAACATTAAATCATGATTTAGGGCAGATTCCCTGTCATTCACATCCTTCATTTACTCCTTCCTATTTTAATCATTCATTTAACAAAATTACCAATAGCCTCCTCAGGGCATCTTGACAGACCACAAGGGTCACCATCCAGGGAAGAAGCCAGAGTTCCTCCTCTGGAGAGTAACTTGTCAACATCCACCCACATGGGAGGGGAGGGAAGGAAGGCTGTCTCAGTGCTGGGGAGAACAGCATAAGCCTGAACCTGGCACACACAGCCAGGCCACCAATTCTGAGTGCTGCTGGGGAGAGACAGCCTTAGGACCAGCCTCCAAAGCCCCCACATGACCTCAGGGCTGCCTCTAAAGCATCCCACACAGTCTGTCAATGTCTGCCAAGGCAGACACGCCAGCCAGCTCTCCCCTAAACCTTGCCTTCCTGAACTTGGCCAACACCAGCCAGCCAATCCCACCAGTGCCAAGAAAGGGGGCTACTATGAAATCAAGGGAAATTTGGAGACAGTGGCAGAGGAGAATAGAGGCTTTGCAGGAGCCGGGGAAGTCTGGAACTTCAGCCAGGAGAGCCACTGGCAGAGGCTACAGGCAGGTAACCTGATGCTACCCCCACTCACTGACTGTCCTGGCCTCCCTCTCCCTACACTCCCTCCCCACCCTCCATGATGTTCCCCCATGTACCCTGGTGCTGGTTTAGCCCGACCAGTCCTAATCTCAGTTCCAGTCTCTGCCCAACCTGGTCCTCACTGTGCCCTCCACCTACCCACTGACCTCTCTCAGGTCTGGGTTAAGACATCACTGTGAGAGACTGGTCTGTCTGTCCTGTGAGATCCCTTCTTGTCAGGGAGACTGGGCTGGAGCAGGAAAGGTCAGGCCTCCTTAGCCAAGCCCTCCCACTGTGGGCTCTGTTTGGGGAGGTGCAAACCACCTCCCTGCTGTAGAAAATGGTGAAATCAAAACACAGACTGACAACAAGCCATGCCTAGGATCAAGGCTAATCCATCTCTATGCACCTGAGGTCCCCTTCTCAAAACTTTAAAGAACATGCAATTCCACCTTCACCACCAATCAGATCAGCAAATCTCAATCATTCCCAAAGACCCTGCTGTCTCCTTCATGGTTGGTGCAGCCTCAAAAGCAACCATAGCCAGACTTGTGGAAGCTCCACAGGTCCAGCAAGGCTGCCCTGGGCACTTGCCCCAGACTCTGTTGCCCATAAATATGTCCAAGGCTGTCCACCACAACATTGTGAAGGAAAATACCTGAGCAACCTAAGCATACAGGAGGAGGAAGCTGAAAGCATCTGGTGGGAAGTTAGGATGCATCATTGGGTCAGCTGTAGGAAGATATGGGAAGCTCACATTGCAACAGTATGTAAAGATCTCCAAGGTATATGGAGGGCCCTCAATAGCAAATGACCCCTCTATCAGTTTTCATCTCTGTGTATTTGCAAAAAAGACACCCTGAGCAGAGACACAGAAGATTGGGGGGACAGAGAGGGCTGGAGGTACCCTTCTCTTGGAGACTTTGTATTGGTACAAATGGAGCAGGAATGGCCAGCCCTCCTTAGCCTGGATGCCTCCTGCTGTGGGCTCTGTTTGGAGACTTCTGGTCCTACCCCAAAGTGACCCAGTTAGAGACTCACTCTCAGATGGTGGACTCAAGACTGAGCAAATATTTGCATCTCCTGTTGTCTTTGGATAGTTGGGTGGAGCCCCTCACCTAACTCCCCAGGAGTGGGCCCCTGACCCTGTGCTCCTTCCTGCCTCATTCTCCCTGTTCCTTACAGCCTCCCTCTAGGCAGGGTAGGGAAGCTCCCTGGTCCACTCTCACAAGCCCACCAGGGAGAGAGATTTGGCAAACTACCACCAGGGACTTCCCCAATGCAAGTCTTACAATGAGCCTGGAACTGCACCCTGAAGCAGGCCCCAGATAACCTCAGATCCCCACTACTTCTGCTCCTGTAGTGCAGCCTATCTGTGAGGTACAAAGTCTCTTCCATGGACAATGTTCACCTTGGTAGGCATTAGACCTCACAATTACCTTGTTGAAACAGTTCTGTGCTTGATTAGTGTATCCAACAACACCGCCCTCTCTGCACATGCATGCACACTTCCATGTGTACACACACACACACTCACCAGAGGAGCCATCCCTTCTGTCTACTGTTCTGTCCCCAGGCCCCAGAGTCCAGCACTCAGCTCCCAAAAAGAAATAGAATGAATCAATAAGCTTAAAACTGTCAACCTGCTCTTCACATCTCTTCTGATGGCAACACCTCTGCTTATGGGGTATGGATGGTACAGCTTTCTGAAGCCAACAGAGGACACTTTAAATCAAGATTTCTGGGTGTAGGGAGCAACCTGGGAATCCTGGTGCCAGTTAAAAATTGAGAAGAGGACCGAGCAGCCAGGAGCCTAGCGCTATGGACAAGTCCCAGCTTCCAACAGGCAAGGAGAGAGCAAGAGGGCACAGGCAGGGAGGACTCCACCAACCCCATGACCCCATGCTGCCAGACCACTTGGGAGCATGGCAGGCAGGAGGCACCTTTATCTGGAAGGGCTACCCACACTGTGAGCTCACCTCCAAGGAGGATGTCAAAGCAAATCTATCTAAAGAAGATGCTGAAGTCTCAGGGTACAAATGCCCTAACCAAACACCACCATTTAAATGTAGCAGTGGCTTAAAAGAGTCATATGTCACAAGCCAAAATGTCTTGCTGTTAGGAAACCTAGTAATGAAATTCATTGTAACAGCTCTTCATTAAGTGGGGAAAATATGTGGTTATATCAACATATGATGAAAGGGCATTTCTTTTAAAGTCATTAGCCATTTTTAAAATCTAATTGAAATATGAATAAACAGAGTCTAAGTTGAGCAAAGATGGATGCTCAAACCCAACAACAAACACTGTTCACGGTATATGTGAAGGTGCTCCCAGGCTTTGCCTAGCTGGCACAGTCCACAAACCCTGACCAAGAAGCAGGAATATCAGAGAAGAAACCAGATCACCTTCATCCATAGAGCATACATTGTATACTGTAAAAAATCTAAGAGATACTGCTAGTAATGGAATTTAGAAATATATGTACTCAAAAATAAGTAGTCTTCCTTTCTTCTAGGTGCAATTTTATTTGTAGCTGCTTCAAATCTTCTAAACACTCTCTGCCCATTTTGGATGGCTCCTGTGTGGTGTATCCCACTTTGGCCTTATAGAATTTGAAAACTTCATCTTGTAGCTTAAGTGTGCAGCAGTATGTCTTTGGACCAGATGTGACTTTGGAACAGGTGACCTATGGCTGCCAGCCAATAGGCAGGAGCCATGTAGCCAGGCCAGCTCAGCATCTGCCCTGGGCCTCCAGCCCTCCTAGCAAAGTGTGCTACATAACCCAGTCAGGCAGACTCTGGGGTCCACACTAGAAAGGACAGTATACACAGACTCCCCATTGGGCTGGATGAGAATACTCCTACCTCTTTATTTCTAGGATCATCCATTTGCCAAAACAGCAGAAACTTGACATCTTAGTACAGCATTCCCATCTTCTTTCCCAAGGAGGGTCCAACTAGGGGCTGGGGACAGGGTGGCAACTATCTACTCAGATATTTGTTCCCCTCAACTAGCATACACAGGCTGCTGCCAAGATAGCCTTCACCTCATTTGTGAGTCAACTCCTATCCCTTGGTATTGGGTCACAGCCCAATTTTCAGAGCATGAGGTTACCTGTGCCCCCCACCACTGTCATCTCCCTGAGACCTCAGCCCTTGAATGGAAGCTAGAGGCCTCTCTGGGCCCAGCTTACTGTCATCACAGCACCTCTCCTCCTTCCCCATATGCTCAAGGCTATTCCTCCTAGTTTAAGAGAAATCTCTACCCCCTCTTTATTTTGAAATAGCTGAGAGACTCCCCCTCAGCTCCTCCCCATCTCCATCTTTAGGGGTGGGGCTTAGCCTTTTGGACACACAAAGGCCAGACACCCAAGGTTGTCTGCCCTGTCAGTTGGTCCCTTAAGACAACAAGCAGCCCTTGTTTACCTCCTTGCATGGGGTAGGACATTTATGAAATGAACATCACCATGAAGGTCAAAAACATTCACTTCCTTCATCAAAAAAGGGCCAGTTAAATTTAAAGGGAGAAATTCCATTTACAATATTGCCAAAACTATAAATTACCCAGCAATAAATATACTATGGAAGATACCCAGTCCATGTGGAGACCTCACAGCTACACCAAGGATCCCACAAATCTCTGAGTGGGGACACATCCCCACTTCAGACCCAGGGAATGAGAGCCCCACTGGATCCAACAGAGGGGCACCCGGACATGTGCAGCACAGGAGAGGGAGAAGCAGCGACGATGCCTGGGAAGGGCACCCACTTCACCCTCTGTGAGGTGCTGCGAGGCTGCCAAAATCAAAACTGCAGCATAGTGACTAGTAACCTCGGACCAGGAAATCCCCATGGTAGCAGATCAGAGTGCCCTGTTATACGTGGGAATGCATTCTGTCACAAAGGGGGCATACTGAATCCACAAGGAAGATGGGTTAACAAACGACACCGAGAAAAATGGCTACAAGCAAGGAGTCCCTCTACCCAGCCACACCACAAGCAAACACAAAATGGCTGCTATCTGAATGCAGGAGTCAAATCTGTAAAGATGCTAGATGCACATACAGAGGCTATTGGTATAGGGCAGAGGTGGGTCTCCCAAGATAAGAAGTCCCAAACCACTCCAGAACCATTAGACAGGCTCTACTGCAACCAATCTCAGAGGACTGAAGGAAACATTCACCAAACTTGCCCTGGGAAGCTCTGGTATACAGGGATTGGTCAAACCCAACAGTAAGAACAAGGCAGGGCCCAGAGTGTATGACCAAGGAGGAACACAGGCGAGGGTGTAAGGAATTGGTAGAGGATCTACTTCCTTGATGGATTTCCTCTCTGGCTCACCCAATCACCTTGGCCCATAGAGAAGGGAGGACAAGGACATCCCTTCAGAAATGCTGATGGCAAAAAACTGAAAACCACCATGCCCACCAATAAAGGACGGTTACATAAATTATAAAGGACTCATTCCGGGGACAAAGAACAAAAGGTCAACCTAGACAGCTATCCTGGATGGTGGCTACAGTAAGCTGCCTGGTGAAAAGGGCTAAGCAGCAGCTGATGCCACAGCGGCACTCTGTGCCTGGCCCACCCAGGGAACAAAGCCGATCTCACAACTACAGGGCCTGGCTGAGCAGACCCATGCGTGACCACCTGTTGAGGCAGAACCAACCTAAAATCTCCTAGATATGTGCAGGGTGGAGCAGAAATGGGATGAAAGGGGAGCAGATATGTGGGGTCCAGCCATCTGTGCCTGCTGCCCTCCCCAGAAGCTTCTCAGGCTAGGGGCAGGAGGCACCCCCATGTAATCTTACACGATTCCTCAAAGAGGCAGGGGAAGTCTGCGCCTTTTTTGTTTTCAGATGCTCTCTCAACTGATAA
Organism: Fukomys damarensis; assembly: GCF_012274545.1. NCBI lineage: Eukaryota > Metazoa > Chordata > Mammalia > Rodentia > Bathyergidae > Fukomys > Fukomys damarensis. Next base: position 84,108,025 of record NW_022900917.1, read on the forward strand.
ATTGGGCATGCAAAGATGGTGTGTGGACTCTGGCCCAGAACTCACCCCTCATCCTGCAGTCTTTCTCTTCCTGCAACTCCAGGGCTCACAGGGGCTTCCATAGTTCAGGACCTCCCCACACCAACTCCCTGTTGCCTCTGAATTACTGAGAATTGAATAAAATACCTTTGCATTGAGCTATGCCCCAAGCCCCTTTGTTTTCATTTTGTTTTAATTTTGAGATAGGGTCTCTCTAGTCCTTAAATTGCCCATGCTGGGCTTGAACTTTCAATCCTCCTGCCTCAGCTTCCCAAATCCCCTCTGAATTCTTGAGTTCCTTTCCCTTACTCCAGCTGTGGTCCTCAGGTCCCAAAACCAGCAGTTAGGGATGGGGCCTGTAGCATAGGAATGGGGCAGAGTCCAAGAAGAAAAGGAGATGAGCCTGTAGAGAAAACCCTTAGGCCATATCCACAGCAGGGAGTCAGCACCAGCTTCAGGGAGGACTGGAGGCCTCGCCCCACTCCCCTGCTCACCAGACCCTGATTTTCCTCCATCACACATGCAGAGCCTCTGGGAGCAATGCCAAAGCCAGGTTCTACAGGAACCATTTCCCTTTCTGAAGAGTCCGGGACCCAGCAGTGACCATAGGTCTGCACAGCCTAGGACAGCAGAAGGGCACAGTGATCAAAGACCAGACCCCAGAGAAGTCCTGGCATGTCTACTGAGCACCTCACAGTGAGCATGGGACACAGGACAAGCAGTCCTGCAGCATCAGTGCAGGAGCCAGGGCTGAAGTTAGAGGCTCATAGCTGCATAGAAGGATCAAAAGGGCAGCCCAGTTTACTTGGAAGGGTTTCCCTTGCTCCCCATTTGTGTCACCGACACTGGCTCAGCCTCCTCAGATCTAGGCCCAGGGACTGGCCCCGAGACCCTCCCAACCAGGGTGCAGGGGCCAATATCCAGCCAAGGGGCAGTCTGGCCCACAAAGGCTCCACTTCAGGCTATAGCAGCCCTGTGGCTCTCAGTGGCTGAAGAGGAGTGGGCTAGGAACAAGAGGCCTGTGGACCAGGCACAGCTGTTGTGAGTATCCATGGGCACACTGAAGCCGAGTGTCCCAGAGGGAGTGTGCGCAGGGACACATCAGCATGTGTGGTATGATGAGAATGTCTCAATGCCCATGTATGCAGATGCCCCTGTATATAAATGCACAGCAGTGAACACAAACTAGGTACAGGTGTGTTGTCTGTGGGTATGTGTGCATCTGTGCCCACTGCTGTATTTGTGTGCACTTCTAACTTGTGTGTGCATGGCTCTTTCCCCTCCCACAAAGGCCCACCCTGTGGTCCTGTCCAGCCCAACTCCCACCCATGCTCCTCAGCACACACACCTGCACCCCAAAACCAGGAGAGTGTGGTTTCCAACTGTCTTCGCTCTCAGCTTTCCACTCTCCACCAGGACCCCAACCCACATCCACACCCAGGCTCAGACCCAGGGCCTCAGAACTCAGAAGTGACTTTATTTCTTGGTAAGCAGATGCCCTCTGGGCCAGGGTGCTGGGTTGCACTTGGCTCAGCCTCAATTCCCCTCAGGGACCTGGGGGTCCCAGCCCCCTGCCCTCCCCTGGCCTCCTGCCTGGACACCTTAGAAAAGCCCAGCTGCCTGGGATGCAGTGCTGGTGGACAGGCAGTGAGGCCTCACATTTGAAAGTACAGACCCCAGTTCCGGGAACCCTGCCCAGGCCTCCACCAAGCCAGGCAGGGAGGGGCAACAACAGGCTCAGGGACAAGCTCCAAAGCCCTACAGAGGGCAGAACTCAGGGCTCAGCCCAGAGCAAGGCAGACCCCAGGCTGAGCAGGAGCCCCCCAGCCAGGGCCCAGGCGCTGTGCCCCACCACTGAAGCCACCCCGTTACACAAGTCCTTCTCGCAGCACTCCACGTCGACTTTGAGGATCCCAGAGTTAATGAACCCCATCAGATAGTCTGAGAAAAAGTGCCGCTTGACGAAGTCACAGGAAGGGGCGCACATCTTGTTCACAGAATGATCCTTCCTGCCTGGGGGAAAAGGGAAGTCGAGCTCTACCTGGGCCTGTGCTTCCTCCCCAACCCCCAAGCCCCTCTAGGTCAGCTAGGGACCAAGGTCAGCAGAACTGAGGCCTTCATTCCACCAAAGCTGGGGGCTGCATGGAAAAGCCAAGAAGCCAGGAAAGGACAAGGTAAGCTGGGCAGTGGTCCTGCCCTAGACCTGTGCTACTGTGGCAGGCCTGGCGTCCCAGAGAACACTTCTGACCTCCCCCCAGAGTCTGTCTCTTAGCAACCCCCCACCCACCCAAGCTCCAACTTACTGCTGCTGGGGTCAGTGATCTGGACGCTGGCACATACAGTGTCTGACGGCTGGCACTGCTTCGGGGTACAGTGGCTGGAGTTGGTGGTCAAGGTGCAGTCCTGGCACCACAGGCCATGAGCTGAGTAGGGCATGGGATGGAGATGACCAGAGGAACTCGCCAGGCTCTGCATCCCCTCCATCCCTACCTGCTGCCAGATCCTGGCAGAACCATGCCCCTTGGGGATACGAGAAGCAAGGCAGTCTGACCCCTGCACTTTCCTCTGGGCCTTCAGCACAGCCCCAGTGGATGGGTTCCAAGCTATGAAGGGTGGACCAGATGTAGTGGGAGGCCTGGCAGGGCTGGAACTGATGGAACAAGGAGCATCTACGCTGGACCAAGAGCCCTAGAAGAGGCACTCAGGGCCTCAGGTGCCCAGAGAGACACGCGCGGCCAGAACAGAGCTGGAGAGGACTGAGCTAGGGCCACAGGGGTCCTGGGGGATTCATGAGCTTTACGACTGAATAAGGATAGCTCCGACTGAATAAGGATAGCTCCCCCACAGCAAGGTCCTCTCCCCACACACTCCCCTCCCCACTCACCTGGCACGGGGCACAGCAGCAGGGTGAGTATCACCAAGCCGAGACCCCTCATGGCTGCAGGTAGCATGCTGTGGGTGAACCTGGGGGAGGCACCGGGCGCTGCGGGCGGGGATCCTCTAGGGGTCAAGCCTGGTGGAGAGAAAAGAGACCCAGTCCTCGGCAGAGACCAAAAACCCTCCCCTTTCCTGGCCTCGGGAAGACCTCCTCCTAAGAATTGGAAGGCCAAGTCAGCCAGGAGCTGGCAGAGCCCCACCCGACACATCCCCCCCCGCCAGCGTCCACCATCACAGCCTCCCCAAGGGGAGAAAAAGGTCTGCCCTCTCGCCGGCTGTCAGCCTGGGCGAGCTATCGGCCGGGCTTCCCCCATCCCTCACCCAGCACCTGTGGGGGTGGGGGTGTCTTGTCCTCCCTGGGAAGCTGTAGGTGAGTCCAGACAGGAACGGTAGGAGGAGGAGGAAGAGGGAGAGGACTGCACCTGCTGCGGGGAGAAGGGCGCGCGCCGTATCCCCACCCACATACACCCCACCCAACCCAACCCTACCCCACCCACCCCCGGGCTGGGGGGCTGGGGACCCCGTGACGAGGCCCCCCCCCCCCCCCCCGCTC
>NW_022900917.1:84111815-84131454 GCF_012274545.1 Fukomys damarensis
AGGGCCCCGCGAGTCGCTGGCCCTGGCCTCGCTACGCCCCTTGCTCCTTGCCCACGCACCCCCTCCTGCTCGCCCTCCCTCCGCCGCCCCCGCGCTCCCCTCCTCCACCCTACCTCTCACCTCCTCCTGAGCGTGGTGGGCAGGACCCATACCCCCTCTGCCTGGCTGAGGTCCCCTTAGAAATTCTCCGAAAAAGGTTTCCTGGGAGGGGGAGGCGAACTGCACAAAGACGCAGGGAGGGCGGGAGGGAGAACTGCTGTGGTGCTTCTTTTAGACTCCCGACCTTGCGACCCTTCCCTCCCGGCATCATCCTCCCTTCTGATTGTCCCGGGCAATCCTACTCCTGAGGGCATCTGTGACAGCACCTACAAGCAGTCACAGCCCCAGGGACTGTGTCACCAGCCACATTCACACCTGAAGAGAACTCTGATGGGTCTTGGGGCTTCCAGCCAGGTGTTCAGCGTCCACTTTCACCTTTCCTGCGGTCCCTATGCCTGGTGTCCACTGGCTAAGCCTCAAACTGCCATCAGACCTCTTTCACCTGCCTTCATCCATCTGGCCAGACTAGGTGCCACTGTTGGCCTGGCGCTGCCCTGAGCTCTGGAGAACTCTGTGAGAAAACAGAGGGAGGGTTCTGGCCTCCTGAATCTTACGTGAGACAAGTGACTTTTCACGTACACATCTTTTCAAGATGTGACAAGCTGAGCTGACATTATCGAACACATACTATGTGTCCCACCTGTTCTAAACACTTAACATATATTATCTCAGTCCATTCCCACAACCCTGCTGTGCAGCGCTTTACCATAATTTCCATCTTAAACCATGCGCAGAGAAGTTCAGCTTGTTGCTCAGGGCTGTATAGTGATGAGGTGACACCCACAGTTGGGCTCCATTGTCTGTACACCTCACTCTTCCTCCTTGAGTCTTCAGAGGCGTGAAGGCAAAGGGAGAGATTAAGGGAACTCTGGTTTACATTAAGGCGAGGAAGACTTCTTTGAAGATGTGCCACTTGGAACTCTGAGTTACAGTTAAGAAGGTGCAGAGGGCAAGAACAGCTGAAACATGGTTCTTTTCAAAACAGAAAGGTAAGAGAAATTTCTGAGTCCATAAGTAAATAGGTAAATGTGACAATGGAGCCCCAAAGCCTGAATGCTGAGCAGGAGAAAGATGTGGAAGCCAGAGATTTCCTGGGCAGAGCTAATACCTCACTGGGTCAGAGGTCCTGGGTTTTAGTGTGGCTTTTTACAGAAGCAAAGCCTGAGACAAGGATTCTAGGACGAATTTATTTGGAAGTTCAGGGAGCCGCTGCAGCGAGTAGGGGAGTGGTCCAGGACAGAGAAGGTGATCCAGACCAGCAAAGGCACGGTATGAGCAAATCACCACTGGAGCCCATCACAAGAGGAATTCTAAAAGGTGATGTGAATCATGTGCCTCGGAGGCGATCTCACCCAAAGGGATAAGGAGCTGTAATATTTTACAATCCCCATGAGTCATCAAGGATTTCTCCCCAGGTTCATCTTCCAGCTCTTCCCATCTGCCAACCACATAAGGCAGGCAGAGTAGCCACCCTCCACACAGAGATGGGATACCGGGCACACAAAGTTAACAGCAGAGCACCCCGAGATGTTTGAGGATTTGGGGGCGTATTTGCAACACCCACCCAAAGTGTATGGGCAATGCATGAGCTCCCACAGGAAGCTGAGTCTCCCAAGAAAACCAAGGTGGCTCAGGTCAGCAACTCCTACCTGAGGGACTAGGTTTCCCATGGGTTCAGCTAAATCAAACATGAGCTCAAAATCAAAAATAAGCAAGTATCCCAAAGAAACAAGCCCCCAAAGTCACACTCAGCAGAAACAAGGACAAGCCACATATTTAAATATGCACAAACGCTCCAAATTAGAGAGGCCAAATAGAAAATGAAAATAGAAAAGGGCCAGGGATTTAGCTCAGTGTGGTTTTGTAGCCTGCCTCACAAGTGCAAGGTCCTGAGTTCAATCCCCAGTACCAAAAAAAAAAAAAAAAAAAAAAAAAAAAAGAAAGAAAGAAAAGAAATTAGAAAAATATAGAATACAAAATGAATCTGTTTAATATGTTTTAATATGTTTAAAATATATTAAAAGGAGTAAGAAAAAATATGAGAAAAGAAAAAAATGGAATCAAAGTCTTTGTAAATAGGGAAGAGTAGAACGAGTGAAGGGAGGGCAGGGGAATGGGGAAAAAATAAGAACCAAGATACATCATAAAAAGGTACAAGATTCCAATGATGAATATAACTGTGCTGTGTACCTAAAATGTACCAATAAACTTAATGGGAAAAAAAGGAATAAGACACTGTCAAGCTGACCCCTGTTTATCTGAAAAAAGTAAAAGCTTTAGAAATGAGAAATTTTCCATTGAAATGAAAACATCAGAAGAAACCTTAAAAGAATTATGTTAAGTGGAAAAAACCAATCACCTAAGAAAAATATATATTATATCCTTTTGTTATAATGAAATGTCCAGAATTGGAAAATCCCACAGAAACAGATTAGTGGCGCCTGGTACCTGGGGAGGGAGAAGTGGAGAATGACTGATAGTGGGCACTGCTAATAAATGAAGTGGTAAAAACCTCTCATGTAAGAGTGATGAAGGTGTTCCAAGCAGGAGTGTAGTGCAGGCCTGTAATCCTAGCTACTTGGGAGGCTGAGGCAGGAGAATTGGAAGTTCAAGGCCATGTTGGCCAACTTAGCCAAATCCTTTCACAAAATAAATAAAAGAAGGTGGTAGAGTACTTACCTAACATGAGCAAGGTGAAATTCCCAGTGCCACCAAAATAAATTATAAAAGTGGATGGTGGTTTCTGGGCATGGTGGCGCACACCTGTAACCCCAGCACTCAGGAGGCTGAGGCGGGAGGATCACTGTTGAGTTGCAGGCCAGCCTGAACTACATAGTGAGACCCTGTCGCAAAAAAAAAAAAAAAAAAAAAAAAAAATGATGGTGATGGTTCCATGACTTTGTAAATATTCTAAAACCTACTGAATTATATCCCTGAAGTGAATTTTATGTGAACTATATGAATTATAACTGCTAATTTTAACTCAATAAAGCTGCTGTTAAAAAAAAACTTCAGCAATATGTTAGACAGCAAATTAGACACGACTAAAGAAGGATTAAGGGTGTGTGATTACTGTCAGTCCACTGCTTGGTTTGGCACTGGCCCAATCCTGGTAGCCTAGATAGAGTATAAAAAGGGCAGAAAGAAGCTGCTAAGGTCACTTGTTGATCCCTTGTTGCTTTTGCTGTCTCCTGTGTGCAATGAATTGTCTCTCCTCTGTGACACCCCTCTGTCCTGTGCCATTGCCTTGGAGCCAGCCAAGGATGGACTGAAAGCTCTACAAACTGTGAGCTACATAAACCTTTCCCCCTTATCTTGTGGGTATTGAGTATTTTGTCTCAGCAATGAGAGAAGTAACTAACACACTAGAATAATTAAAATAAAGTTTAGGGTCCTGGGATTTAGCTCAGCAGTTCTGCTGCCTGCCTCGAAAGCACAAGGACCCAAGTTCAATCCCAGTACCAAAAAAATTAAATAAAAATAAATTTTAAAAAATAAAGTTTATACTCAGATAAGATGGTAAAAAAATTTTTTTTCACTTGAAGATCTTGATATGTAGTCCCAGCCAGTCTTGAACTTATTATGGAGCCCAGGCTGGCCTCAAACTCACAGTGATCCTCCTGCCTCAGCCTCCTGAGTGCTGGGATTACAGGAATGTGCCATCATATCTGGCTTAAAACAATGAAATTTCAGACCACCAAAAACAAAAAATGTTTTAAAGATATTTTAAAAAGCCCACTCACAAAAGAAGAATAATGAGGGCCAGGGCTAGCGATTTAGCTCAGTGGTGCTGCCACCTGCCTTGCAAGTGCAAGATCCCAAGTTTGATCCCCAGCACCAAAAAAAAAAGTGAAGAAGAATGCTACCAAAAAAAAAAAAAAAAACTAAAACCAGCAATTAGACTCAGAGCACAATTTCAGCAGCAACAGTGGAAGGCACAGAATGAAATAACATCTTCAAAATGCTCAGAGAAAAATAATTGCCAACTAAGAATTTATAGTCTTACAGAAATAAATGCACATAAAATTTGCAGATAATTATAGACCTAGAAAACAACTTAATAGCAAGAAACTAAATAACCTGATTTAAAAATAGGCTAAGGTTGGGCACGGTGGCACACACCTGTAATCCTAGCACTCGAGAGGCAGAGGCAGGAAGATCTCCATGATTTCGAGGCCAGCCTGGGCCACATAGTGAGTTCAGGACCAGCCTGAACTTCAAAGCAAGACTCTGTCTCAAAACTAAAACAACAACAACAAAAAAAGTGGGCAAAGGATCTGAATAAACATTTGTCAAAAAATATGCAAAGGGCTAGGGATTTGGCTCAGTGATTGCATTGCCTGCTTTTCGAGCACAAGGGCCCCAGTTCAATCCCCAGTACCACAAAAATAAAAAAAAATCAAATATCCCATAAGCTTATGAAAAGATACCCAATATCATTACTCATCAGGGAAATGTAAATTAAAGCCATTATGAGATATGACCTGACACTTGTTAGAGAGGCTATTTCTACACTCCACATTCAATGAAGCACAATTCATGATGGCCAAGTGAGGAATTAACCTAAGTGTTCACCAGTGAATGAACAGATTTTTTAAAAGTGGCATACACACACAAAGGCATACTATTCAGCCTTTAAAAAGGACCATGTGGAGGAACCTGGAAGAGGTCGTGCTAAGCGAAGTAAGTCAAAGAAAGGCTATGCAGTCTCATTCCTATGTGGAATAAAAAAAAAAATTGAATGTACAGAATCAGAGAGTGGAATACTGGTTACCAGGGTCAGGGGCAAGGCAGGGAGTGCTGGCCAGAGATGGGTAGAGAGGTACAATGTTATTTTGATAGGAGGTAGAGGTATTTGAGATCTATTACACAGCATGATAACTATGGTTAAAACAATGTACATTTTTAAATTATTAGAGAATAGATTTTAAATGTTCATACCACAAAAATAAGCATGTGAGGTGAAAGATAAAGTACCTTGATTTAATTATTCCATAATGTATTATATATCAAAACACCACACTGTACCTCATAAACACATACAATTGTTATGCATCAATTAAACTACTACCTTAAAGTGTTTATTTTTCAAATAAAAGTATTTATAAATAAAATAAATATAAATAAAGGTATTTATTTTTCAGATAAAACTCAGACATTGGGAGGAGTGATGGTTAATCCTGATTATCGGCATGATTGCTTGAGAGTTGCCTAGGAGATTAGTAAAGCACACTTCTGGGTGTGTCTGCAAGGGTGTTTCCAGAGACCACTAGCATGTGAGCCAGTGAACTGAGTTAGAAAGACCCACTCTGAATGTAGGCAGCTGTTTCAAATAGGCAAGGGCCCAGATGGAACCTAAGTGGAAGAAGGAGGAAGCCAGCCTGTGCTTGCAAGCTTGATTCTGCTTGAGCAGGTGTCTTTAGCCTTTAAACTCAAACTCACACCAGCGACTCTCCATGGAACTCCCAGGCCTTCAACCTCAGGCTGAGGCTGTATCCTTGGCCCTCCTGTTTCCATTTTCTTGGACTAAGCAGCAACTACCTTCCCTGGCTCTTCAGTGTCCAGACAACATTGTGGACTACCTAGCCTCTCATCATGTGAGCCAATCTAATAAATTTCCTTCTATATTATAGATAAATTGATGATAGATAATAGATAGGCAGGCAGACAGGCAGACAGGTTTACCACTAACAGCCTTTCAGTAAAGAAACTTCTATAGGATACTTCAAGAGGAAACTGATCCCAGAAAAAAGGCCTAAAATGCAAGAAGGTGGGATGGGTGGAGAAAATTGGCTTAAAGAAGGAAAATCTAAATTAATACTATCTTACAACAATAAAAATATGTGCAACATGAAATTTCAGAGACTGAACTGGAGCCCTGCTCTAGATAGAGGGTTCTGAGCCCCAGGCATTATTAGGAGACAACTAACAGAGGGATAAGCTATAGCTCCTTTGTTATGGCTTATATCTAGATGCCCCCACAAAAGCCTCATGTGGTCATAGGTGGGGCTTTTTGGAGGTAGCTAGATCTATGGTGTGTCATGCTAGGATCACGGATGTGATGCCAGAGCTGATTTATGGTATGATGCTAGGATTAAGACTGCTCCACCCTGGGTATGAATGCTATCTTCCCTAAGGGTGGGTAGCCTGACTAGGATATAAGGGACAGAAAGAGAGTCCCCGATTGTCACTTACTGCTTTGCTTCTTCACTACTTTGCTGCCTTCTGCCCACCATGAACTGTCTCTCCTCTGCTGTGCCCCTCTTCCATGCCACCCTAACTTGGAGCCAGCCAAATGTGAACTGAAACTTCTACAAACTGTGAGCTACAATAAACTTTTCCTCCTTTAACTTTAGGTGTCAGTTATTTTGTCTCAGCAACAAGAAAAGTAACTTAAGACATCCCTTTAGATGCTAAGGATTCTGAGAGAGGTTTCCAGGGCAACCACCAGCATTGCCTAGGGAAAGCTGCAACAGTGGAGAGTTCCACACCCTCAAGGGCTAGAAAGCTGGCCAGGGCACCTGCCACTATGAGCCAGGGAGACTGTGGAGAGATGAGGTCAGTAAAAAGGACAAATGAGGGCCCACATGGCTTTAAAATTATATCACAGGTTATGGACTATCCCCTAAGGACTTGGGTATATGATTTGGGAAGTCTTTGGACTGCAAATAACAAAATGTGCATTGAGGAGGGTGTTGCTAACTTTATGTGACAACTTTGTGGGACTGTGGTGCTGAGATAGTAGGGTGAATGTTATTTGGGGTGTTTTGGAAGAGATTAACATTTGAATTGGTGAACTAAAGCAGGTCATTCTCTCCAGCGTGGGTGGGCCTTACGCATTCAGTTAAAGGTCTCAGTAAACTGAAAGACTAGCCATGAGCTGGAGAGAATCCTGTGGCATGTGTATTTTGAACATGGACTGCACATGGGCTTTCCTGGGGCCTCCAGCCTGGGGCCCACCCAGACTCCACACTCACCCTAGCCAATTCCTTAAAATAAAACACTATATAGTTTCTCAGCCTATTGGTTCTGCCTGTCTAATACAAGAAATAGTATACACCAGCAGTGAGCAGTGACTCACCACTATTTGAAGTCCATTCTCTTGGCCTTCCCCTACAACCAAAGAACGATGGCATGCGAGAAAGCGCTGATGATGGCTTTGAGGTACGTAAGTACCAGTGTCTGCAGAGCACAAAGGCTGTGGCAAGGGACACAAGTCACTGATCCACATCTCATTGGGTCCCTTGGCTGCTGAATGGAGGGTGGATGGATGGTTCCAGGCCAGAGCAGGGTGGATTGTGACACAAGCCAGGGCATTGGCCATGGAGAGGGTGAGTTGTGGGCTCCCTTGGTGATATCTCTGCCCCCAGACCCTGGATAGACTTGGAGATTGGTGCATCTGCAAGTGGCCAGGTAGAGCTGCCACAGGAGGCCCACAAGGCTTCCTGTTGGTGTGAGGGGCCTGGGGGAAACCCAAAGGTGACCTCAAGTGCAGCCAGGGTTCAGAAGCACCTGTGCTAGAGATAGATTGAGGGTGTTGGTGGCCAAAGAAGGGAGCAGGTCCCACCCCAGAAGGAAAACATGGAAGGAATGGGGATAGGAGATGTCCCAGTCCAGGGAAGTGCTGGCTGTGGGCTCCCCTGGACAGGGAGAAACCTCTGCCAGGGCTAGACATGGGGCTGGCACTGGTACTTCTGTGAATGCCACAGCGCACATCATCATGTCCAGGAAGCTATGTGTGTGTCTGGTGCTCTCTGTCACTCTGTGATGAGGTGGAGAACCCACAGGGGCTCACACAAGGGATCCCTTCCTGCCTCAGTCCCATTGTTCTTACCAAGGCCCCAGGACCAGGCCTAAAGCCTCCTCAACCACAGACCCAGCATCCTTCCAGCTTCCAAGAAATCCCCTCCCCCACCTCATCTTTGCTCCTTGAATTCCTTCTCACCTTCTGCTCTTAGCTTAACTGTCCCCCAGACCCTTCCACCTCAGACCCCATCATTTGGGCTGTGGCCACAATAGATTATTATCCTTCCCTGTAGAGCTTCACCCAGCCCATACTCCCTCCCACTCATCCAACACAGGCCCCTGAGTGAGTGAGCACCTACCCCTTGTGGCTCCCCTGCCTCCTACCTCATACCTTCCTGTGTGAGGGATGCTGTGATCAAAGGAAGATTCCTAGAGAACGTGGCTCAGAACAAGCCTGAGACTAACAGCCACCCTGTCAGCCACTTTCTGTGTCTCCCCCATCCTCCCTCTTATGCTTTGCTTTGGCAGTTTCTCCTCTCTACCCACATCCTTCCAGTGCCAGGGACCAGGCTCTCCCCTCCTCCCCACCCTGCCCCTTCCTTTATACCACATGCAGTCTGGCCCATCTCTGAGCTGGCTATGTGGTGACCCTGGATATGCAGTGAAGGTCAATTGTCCCTGAATGTCTTCACACAGACGACCATCATTGCCTGTCCCTGACTTCTCACCCTGCTTGGCACAAGCCGTCACCCCAGCACATGAACGCAGAGCTGCCAGAGTCCTGCTCAGTGCATGGACCCCAGCCCAGCTGTTCAGCCTCCTACTGCAGCTGCCCTTGCCCAACACCAAGATCTCTGCACACAGGGGTTCCTCAAAGACACCTGAGCTTCCTGGATGATTAAATCCTCCAAAGTCTCTTCCAAAGTCGGCAGGCTTGGCGCTGTATTCAGAGCTCTGGAGGAGTGGCCATGCAGGGACACAGGGTCCCCAGTTCAGATGGCCAACAAAGAGAAAACCAGAACCTTTGTCAGGAGGGCAGCATACCCTCACTTCACTCTCCCCACTGCCTCCTGCCGGCACAAACATATCAGTGCTCTTGTGGACACAGGCACACTTGCAAACACACACACACACACACACACACACACACACACACACACATGCATGCCTACATTCATGCTCACAGTGGCCTTACTCAAACCCTCTTCAGTTTCACACATTGTACTGTCCCCACATTCTGTGTGCTCCTGGTGTCTTTAGTGTCCCCATGCCCAGGCCTACCTAGGGCTCCTTTTCTACAAGGCAGGAGCAAAGGGCATAATGATAAGATGCCACCTGGCATGTTGCACCTGTCCCATAGTCTGTGGAATAGTGTGATACTAATAAGCAGCAGTAGGAATCCTGGGGATGACACAGGAGATGTATCTCTCAATGGCCAGAGCATCTGGTACTGGGCCAGTTCCCAGCAAAGATGGCATCGCCCTCTCCCACATCCATCAGCTGGCCCTGCCCAAGGAGCTCCCATGTGCCAGGCTCAGTGCTGATACAGTGACAACAAAAAGTTGATGCCCACACCCTGGACACCAGCGCTGATGAGGAAGACAGGTAGACAGCTGGGCAAATGGGAAAGTGGCTTCAGATAATTCACAAGGTAGAGAGAGCGGCTGCTTGACTGGTGTGAATCATGGGAAGTGTTCCGGGGTGGGGGAACTGAGCTGGAGACTTATGAAAGCCCTGCCAGCCCCAAGCCTGGGAGCAGGAAAAAGCAGGTCTGAGCCCAGGAGAGGAGAAGGGTGACTTCAGAGATCTGTATGTCTTAGAGAACAGCTCAGACTGCATTGAGAAAGGAGTTGTTTTTTATTCTAATAGCCACAGAGGCCAAGGGCAAGGCAAGCACTTGGCTGTCTTTGACCATATTTGACTATTTCATTTCAGATTTCACCCCTCTTTCGCCCTGGAGCAGGGGAAAGGACAGTCTATTCCTGGGTGCCCTGGCATGAGGCCAGCCTCTGTGCTTTTGGCCACCTGCACAGGCTTGGGGTGGCACTTGACAGGGTCTCTCTGCTGACCACAGAAATCCACCCCTAGGATAGAAATTTCTGCCAAATCTCTTCTAAGACTGAGGGTCGCTACTGGGCTGAGAACAAGGGTGGCCCCAACTCCAAATGTCTAGGGCAGGCTCCAGGGTGGCCTCCCCTGACTCCCAACTCAGTGATTTCATCCTCCTGTGTTCCTCTCCCCTCCAGCACAGCTGGACTCACTCATTTCCTAGGAAGACAGTGCAGCTGATTGATGGAAGGTCACTTCCAAAGGTAAGCCTTTAAAAGACCTTGGCTTCTGACTGGGTCCCCCCTTTACCCCCACTCTAATCAGGCGGAAGCCAGCTGCCACAGCATGAGGCAGCCCAGGTGATGAGAGGCTGAACCTGCCTACAACTGGTGAGGGAGCTTGAAATTGGATCCTCCCACCCGATCAAGACTTTGGCTGAGCCTCAGACCCAACCCAACATGAGAATGGGCCAGAGCTTTTCTCAGAGCCCCTAGATCCTGTCCACCGGTGCTGAGGAAGAATGAATTTTGTTGCTTTAAACCCCTAAGGTTTGGGGGCAATTTGCCACACAACAAAAGATAATACAGATAGGCAGGGCCTGGCTTGTGCATGACCTGGCATGGGGGTGGGGTGTGGGAAGGCGCCAGGATGTTCAAAGGATCATGTGTGAGGAGGGGAGGGCCAGACCCTTGGGAACACCAAGGCTGAGACCCGCTCTCCCCAGGCTGGGCTTGGTTGCCAGGGAGACAGAGATTCTAACCTGGTTTCCAGGCTACTCTGCCTTCCTCCCTGTGCACGTGGACTGGATTCACCTATCAGGATTTTGGCAAACAAGAATAACAATTGAGGTCTTGATTAGCAGAAGAAAGTGCTTTCTTTAATGAAACCAGGCAAAAAGGATGAACAAAAGAATGTCAAGATGTACCCCTTCCCCCACAGTCTGGACAGCCCTGCAAGGAGCTGGGAGTGGCTTCCTCAACCTCCTTTCTCCCAGCCTAACCTGGCCTAGACACTGCCTATTTCCAATGAAGGGGGTAGCAAAGGGGTAAGGAGGCATCACCCTGCCTGGGTACTCTGACAAGTACCCTGCCGTCTAGGACAACTATATGGCCATGGCCCAAGTATCCTTTTTTATTCTCAGGATCTTGGAAATAGAAAGCCAGCTATCTGCACCTCTAAGCCACCTCCCAGCAATGACCTTGAGTCAGAACCAGGGACAGCACCAGAGGCCAGTGCCCTTAGGCCATTGGCTGCATCTAGGAGTCCCAAAACTGGACAAAAGCGAGAAGGCTCTGCAAGAGGGAAAGGGAAAGAGATATAGCTGAAGTGTGCTGTAGAAATCCCTGCATTCTATTTTTGGCCCAAACTGCCAGAATCCCTCTAAGCAGTCCAAGATTGGACATGGACAAGTCACAGAAAAATGTGCCTGTTCCAGTGACTCATGTTACAAACAAGTTGTTTTTCTCAAGATCAACCCAATGACAATGCCCTTACAGAATCCAGAAAAAGAGAGAAAGCCACAGCCATAAGCCAAGGAACACCTGGAGCCAGCAGAAGCTGGACAAGTTAGGGAAGGATCCTCCCCTAGACTCCAAGGGGGACTGTGGCCCTGCTGACACTTTGATTTCAAACCTTTAGCCTGCAGTGATCTGAGGGTGTAGTTCTTGCACTTGTCTAGCATATTCAAGGCTCTGGGTTTGATCCTCAGTACTCCAAAACAAAACAAAGAACACCTACTAGCCTCCAAACCATGTCTCACATCAAGTTGGAGGTAATTTGTTATGGCAACTGTAGGAAGTAGAAACACCACCTCTGACCAAGGGAAGTTTTATGGCTTGTATCTAGATGTCCCTCTAAAGCGTCATGTGCTCATGGGTGCGGCTTTCAGTGGTGGGTGGATCTACAGTGTGTGAATGTGGATTGAGGGTATGTGAATATGGATTAAGGATATAGAGTACTAAATTAGTCCACTGGTTCAGCATAGTTCTGGGGGATGGGAAGGCCAAACCTGGGTGTGGGTGGCACCACCCAAAAGGCTTATAGCCCAGATGGGATAAAAGGAAAAGGAAAGTTTTGTTGCTTGCTGCCCGCTGCCTTCTTCTTGCCATGCCATGAACTTTCTTCTCTGCCATGCCCCTCTGCCATCCCACCCTGCCTTGGTACCAGCTGACCAGGGACTGAAACCTCTACAAACTGTGAGGTGAAATAAATCCTTTCTCCTTTAATTTTAGAAGGTATTTTGTCTCAGCAATGAAAAATGTAACTAAGACAGGAGTCTTTTCAGGTTGATCTATGTGTCTTCTGACATAATTCACATGGCTTCTCTCTAACATTTTATTATGGAAAAACTTCAAGCACATAGAAAACATTGGAAGAATTGTACAATGAACATCTGCATTCCTGGTGCCTAGACCAGTAACGGTGAACCTTTTAGAGCTTTCAATAATATACACAGCCTATTGCAGCACACATGTATAAGTTCACCACTACTGGCCTAGACTGTCCCAATAACATCTTCTCTGTTTGATCTATCAAATGTCTGCCCATTTCTCTATCCTCCCACCAACATATTTTATACATCCTTGTGTTTTCTTTTTATGATTAGTGCCTATTAGTTTTATCAGTGCATATAATATGTTTTGGTCTTATCTATTCCCCCATTACCCTCCTTTATACCTCTCTCCTGTCCTTATTCCCCTTCTCTTGTGTAATAATGGTCCCCCTTATAATTTCATGTCATCTTTTTCAGATTTAATATATTGGGAAAAACATGAGCTACTACATTTATCTTTCTGGGTCTGGCTTATTTCATTTATCAGCGACCCCTGCAGTGGATACTGATCTCCTGCTCAGTGCTACCATGCATGGCAAGAAGAAAAACTTAAGAGACAGAGATATGGGGAGCCAGGATGACCAATGCTTGTACAAGCGAAGCTGGATAAGCAAAGGCCCTGAACACCCAGAGCTGATGATTTTTATTGGTGATATCATAGTTAGATTGAGGTAAAGGGGTTACATGGAGGGACTACATAGAGTTGCTATGGACAGAATGCTGATGTAGACAGGGCTTGTAAAGGAAGGGACAAAGCATTCTTGAATTAGAAACAGAACAGACTAACTATAGGTTGTGGTTAATAACTAACCTTGTCTTTTTAGTAAAGAAGGTTTTAACTCTGGGAATGAAGTTTGGGTAAGAGTCACTCTGACCCCAGCACATAGGCTTCAGCCAGACTCACTTCTATAAACAAGCCAATTATGGGTTTAACTCTTTACATCCTGCACTGCTTACAGCCTGCTTTGGCATAATCAATGGGGCAGTCTCCCACATTCACTCAACATGATGATCTCTAGATCCACTTTCCCAATGACAAAATTTCATTCTTTTATAGCTGAGTAATACTCCATTATGTATACATACCACATTTTCTATTCATTCATCTGTTGGTGTGCATCTAGACTGGTTCCAACTCTTGGCTATTGTGAATTGTGTCACAGTAAACATTGGTACCCAGGTATCCCTGTCATCGGCTGATTTTAATTCCTGTGGGTATATACCAAGCAGTGGTAATTCCAACTTTGATCTTTATGATTTCTTCCCTTCTGTTTGGTTTTGATTTTTTCTTATTTTTCTAAAACCTTGATATGTACTAGTAGGTTATTATTTGGGATCTCCCTGATGTTTTATATAGGCATTCATGACTAGAAGTTTCCCTCTTAGCTTTGCTGTTTCCCAGAGATTCTGATATGTTATTTCCATTTTTGTTTGATTCTAGGAACACTTTAATCTCCACTGATCATTCAAAAGTGAATTGTTGAATCTCCATGTATTTGCATAATATGATATGTGGAAGTTTTTTTTCTGGTTGTGCCTGTTTGGAGTTCCAAATGCCTCATGTATGTAAATGTCTATATCTTTCCCAAGATTTGGGGAGTTTTCTGTTATGATTTTATTATACAGATTTTTTATGCCATTAGTTTTAAACTTAGCACACCCTTCTTCACCAAAAATTTTAAGTATGGTCTTTTAACCATGTCCCAGAGTTCTTGGGTGTTTTGTTCATAATTTCTTGGAGGTTTTTTTCTTTATTAGTGTCAGCATGTAATAATTCCTCAACCTTATCCTCAAGACATAAAGTTTTGTCTTCTTCTTGACCCTGACTCTTAGTGAAGCTTTTCACTGAGTTTTTTATTTGACTTATTGAGCTTTTCATTTCCAAGATTTCTGCTTGGTTTTTCTTCGGAACCTTTCTCTCCCTGTTGAATTGCTCCTTCATATCCTGCACTATCTTCCTTAACTCATTCAGTTGTTATTTTGAATCCTCCTTTAAGTAATTAACCATTTTAAAGATCAGTACTTTGGGGCCAGGGATTTAGCTCAGTGCTGCTGCCACCTGCCTCACAAGCACAAGGTCCTGAGTTTGATCCCCCATTCTACCCCCCAAAAAAAATCAGTATTTGAATTATTTGGCATTTCATCCACTTCAATATCTTTGTGTTCAGTTACTGACAAATTTGGGCATTTGGAAGAGTCATATTGCCTTGCCTTTTCATAATTCTTGTGTTTCTGTATTAAGAGTTATGAGGCCAGGGATGTAGATCAGCAGTGCCACACCTGCCTGGCAAGTGCAAGGTCCTGAGTTCAATTCCTGGTACTGAAAAAAAAAAAAGTAAAAGCTCAGTTCAAGTGCTCCTGGTGAGGAGGAGGTGTCCTCTGCCAGCTGCCCTCCTCTGTTGCCTGGCTGCGTGGCTACCTCCAGGATGCTTCTCAGCACTCCTCATTGCCTGCACACCCACCATGATGAAGAGTGAGAAGTCTGTCACGGAGAGCTTGGCAGAGTGGAAGCTCCTATTGTACAACCCAACCACCTGAGCTCCTGGGGCTCACCACCAAGAGCGGGGGTCCATAGAGTGCCATATTCTCAGTCAGCTGCTCCTACTCTGGCTCATGCCTCAGTCCATGCTCTGCTCTGGAGATCTGACTCCATCCCATCTTGAGTGTCTTAACTACAGGGGAGAAGACCTTGTTCTTCTACCGGTTTTGTTTTGTTTTGGTACTGGGATCAATCTTGGGAACTTGCGCTTTCAAGACAGATGGCAGAACCACTGATAAATCCCCGGGCCTTCTACCTAGTTTTTTAGGGATTCCTGGCTACACTCTTCTCATTCACAGAATAGGCTGTGCTTCAGACTCTGAATGATGAGATTCCAAAATACCATGACCAGATTCCTTGTGCAGGACTTAACTTTTTTTTTTTTTTTCAAAACGAGTGACTGAATTGGAGTATACATTTAATGTGATCCAAGTTCCTGTGAAGGGTACATTAAAGACCTTATGAAATTTCTAAAGTCATATTCTTTAGAACAGAAGAATCTTGTCAACTGTACTGATGGAGCACTTTATGAACAGAAGGGTCCAGTTTATGTTGCATGTTGGTTTCGTGATCTCTTACTTCAAATGAGCAGTGGTAGAAATGATCCTGATTTTGGCTATTTCTAAGGACAACCTTGTATTCTTGTGAAAATGAACACAATAATTGGATTAAAGCCTGAAGGATTACCTAGGATAGATTGTATTTCTAAGGATGAAAACACAGCAATTGTATCAACTTATCCTAATCGTGGAGTGGTAGACTTATTTTCCATATTGTGGAAAGAAACTGCATGTGGGCTATCTATAGCCATTTGTTGCTGTCCAGGTCTCCTTTGGATCTAACGGTACCAAGAAAAAAGTAACAGTTGCCTGTAATCCCAGCACTTGGAGGATGAGGCAGGAGGATCGCTGTGAGTTCAAGATCAGGCTGGGCTACATAGTGAGTTCCAGGGCAGTCTCAACTACATAGTGAGACCCTGTCTCAAAAAAAACAAAACAACAACAAGAAAAATAACAGTAGAATTCAAAATCAAGGGACCCAAGAGCCTAAAAATTGAGGATGATTGTGACAAGCTTTTGGGAAGAGTTGCATTCAAAATCACAGAACACAGTCTGAGTATGATATCTCTGCAGAATAAATGTTGTGTTGTCTGTCTTCATTTTGTGTACTCTGAACCTGCCATTCTAGAATTCTGAGGCCACCTAGGAAAAAGATGTCGATGCCTGACCTGGGTAACTACCAGATCAGAGTGTTCAGGGTCCTCTGAAGTGACTTCCTACTGCCTCTCCTGCCCTTTGAACCAGTATCCAGTCCCCAAATAGGGACCAGTGAATGCTGATCTGAGCACATGGGTGGGGGTCTTGGCCTCTTTTTTTAACGTGGTTTACTTGCTGAGTGTGTAAAGCTTAATGTACTGTGCAATGTAAATATTTCATGGATTTAATACTGGTTAACTCACATTTTGATGTCAACAAAGTTGTAGGGGCAAAATGGTACCTGCTCAACATTCAGTGACTTTATGGCTGAAAGAAATATGTGTGGAGTAGCTCTGGATGAGAAGAGGAAGAGGAGGAGAAAAAGAGGAAGAAGAGGAAGAGAAGGAAGAGGAAGGATAAAAGTGGATCTGAAAGTGTTATCTTAGGTTTTTTGTAAAATTATTTTCACATGTTGAATTAGCCTGTGGACTTTTTTGATTAAGAGCACACAAACATTTTGTTGTAAAACATGTTTTTAAAAAAGCTGTTAGAATTATTTTTGTGTTGGAATTGAGTCTCATAGGTTATGTATTTCAGACCATGAAAAATAACATTTTAGCATCGCTTCTTGGCCTTTTGGCTAAGATCAAGTGTAGCATTTTAGGTTAGAATGAATATGCACCTAATTTTTAATGAAATTAAATTCATGAGTGTTAAATTGTATATTGTGAAATATCTTGTTACTGCTTTTATTTATCAGACTGTGGACTCTAATAAAAGATTTAAGTTGTGAAATATAAAAAAAAAGCGTTGTGGTCTGTTGGGGTGGATATCTCTTCCACTTTATTTTAGGGTCTTCTTAGTGTCACCTTTCTTTTGAGGGCTTGATCCCCAGCACCACTGAGGGAGGAGAAATCAAAACTGCTGTAATGATAATGACACAAAGACAAACCAGATAACAACATACAGTGAGAAACCAAATAAAAGTAATAATAAGCCACCATTAACATGAAAAAACAAATCAACAATAATAATATAAAGTAAAAAATGAAAAAAATCAATAAATGCTTAAAGTAATAATAAAAATGGAGGGGTGGGGAAAGAAAAATAGAAGTGAAATTATAAAAAAATAAAGAAAAGGAAGAAAAGATGAGATGGTGGAGGAAAAGTGAGATTTAAAATCTAAAGAATAAATAAGGCAAACAGAACTAGATAAAAGTAGTCAGGCATGGTGGCACACACTTATAATTCCAGCAATTGGGAGGCTGAAGCAGGAGGATCCATGAGTTTCAGGCAAACCTGGGCTGCATAGTGAGTTTAAGGTCAGCTTTGAACTATATGGCAAGACACTGTCTAAAAGAGAATTATGTAAAAGTAACAGAAATAAATAGGTAAGAAGACAAAGAGGGGGTTGGGGAGAGAAAGTCCAAAATTATTCCACATCAAGGTGCTTGGATGTGTAGATCCACAGTGGAAACTACCAGGTATGGGAAGGGGTGGTGAGTCACAACTGGGATCTATTGTGTTTCCCCACCCACTGAACAGGCAGTTACTGTGTGAATGCCGAATTCATATCCACCTTTCCCACTGGGCAGGGTCACTCAGTAGTGGGTTGTATGCCTCAGGACTATATTCACCGGAGGCTTTTAGTGCTTGTGCCTCCCTATCTCCAACTAGATTTGTGGCCCATGGGCTTGTGGGCACCTCACTTGCTCCAGACCCTCAGATGTGGCAAGTGTCCAAGCAGAGGAACTCCTCCTATTCATGGCAGATGGGGAAAGCAAGCAGATTGCTGAGCTCTGTGCTGGAAGGAGGCAGCAAGAAAAACAAAACAGTCCACTGGATGCAATCCCAGCACTTTCAGACCCAACCCCTTCAGAAAACCATGTGTGGCGCATTTGGCTCTTTGCCATTTCCTCCACAGCCGGAGCTCGTGGAGGTGGAAACTTCTCTCTTGGTCTGTGAGTAGCCCTCCCGCTCCTCACACCTGTCTCACAGTTATCTCCTACCCAGTTACTGTGGTAGGTTAACCCCTCAGAGACCCTGAAATGTGGTTGTTCTGTGACTTCTGATTTCTGGAGTACCTCAGTCTTAAAACAACAAGCCAGCTGTCAAAATGGCTCCTGATTATTCTGCTTCTAGAGTGACGCTGTGGTGGAGTTCTTCCCCAGAGCTAGCCTGCCGTGTGGGAGGAGTCGCTTTCAGAGTATAATCCCACACTGAATGTGCAACTTATAATAAGCATGGGTTTTTCCTGGGGCTACTGCTACCAGTCTATTGCTTACCCCTGGGGCTGTCACCCTCTTGGGGTTTGCCTTGCCTTGCAGAGCCAGGGTGAGCATTCCAGACATCTTCCTTTTCCTGCATTGTCTTCTGTTTCTCTGTACATTTTAGCTTTCCTGTTAGCACTTCCTTAATTCCCAGAACTCTTCTTCTCTTTCTCTTCATTAAGTAGTAGTTACTGTCTTGATTCTAAGTCCCAGAGACACTGTGATCTGCTGCCAGTTTCTACTTAGCCATCCCCATCTTATATTCTTGGCACACTTCTTTTTTTCTTCGAGTTATTTTTCTTAGTATGTGTTTGCGGTACATAATGCTTACATTCATAGATGAGGTACATGTACATCGCACATATTAATTCTCCTTTTTATGTCCCCTACTTTTGGTATACTCCAAAATAAGCCGTAGACACCCACACACTTCTGTTAAAGGCTTTAGCACATACATCTTTTAACTATTTAACACGTGCTCCATTACATTTGAGTTAAAATTCCATTGAGTGAAATGGAACAAAATGAAACATTAATATCCTCCCCCAAATACCTTCCTATTTGCATGCCCTTCCTTCTCCAAAGCAACAACTTAGTCAAAATGTAAAGGCCATATGTTGTAGATCCTGCATCTTCATGTAACTACACTCATGCTGCATTTATCCTTCTGTGTCTGGCTTCTTACCATACCTGTTGCTACATTTAGCAGTTTGTTCCTTTGCTTTGCTGAGGAATATTCCACTGCATGAATATCCCAAATTTGTTTATCCATTTGTTGCTGGAAATAGGCCGTAGCTCTTGTGAATCAGGCCTTGGTATGGATGTGGGCTCTCTCTCCATGCTCTTGAGTAGACAATTGCCAGGTCCAGGATCTTAAGCTATTCCCACACATCGTCCAGAATGGCTGCACCATTTTACTCTCCAATGAGGTACAGCTATTATGACTTGCATCGAGCTGTCCCCTCAAAGTCTCATGTAGATCTAGGTGGGACTTTTTGTGGGTGTTTGGATCTAGGGTTTGTAATGGTAGGAGTAGGGAGGTGAGGCTGGGATTAAAGGTGCAATGCTGGGATAAAGTGTGCCTGACCCTGGGTGTGAGTGCTACCCGCCCTTTGGGGAGACTGGATGAAATATAAGGGACAGAAAGAAGGCCTTCTACCTGCCCTGCTTTTCTGTGGACTGTTTCTCCTCTGCAATGGCCCTCTGCCATGCCACTGTCGTGGACCAGCTGACTATGGAGTGAAACCTTTAAAAACTGTGAGCCAGGGGCCAGGGATTTAGCTCAGTGGTTCCGCCGGCTGCCTTGCAAGCACAAGGACCTGAGTTCAATCCCCGGTACCAAAAAATAAATAAAAAATAAAAACTGTGAGCCAAATAAACCTTTCCTCTTTTTTTTTTTTTTTTTTTT
>NW_022900917.1:84131484-84139396 GCF_012274545.1 Fukomys damarensis
TTTTTTTTTTTTTTTTTGGACCCGGTATCAAGCTCGGGACCTTGTGCTTGCAAGGCAGATGGAGGAACCACTGAGCTAAATCCGGCCCTAAACCTTTCTTCCTTTAACTGGGTGTCAGGTATTTTGTCTCAGCAATGAGAAAAGTAACTAAGACAACTTATCCTGGTTGGCACTGTGATCTCCCACACCATCCATAAGCTCTTGCCCTAGAATCCAGTATTTCTCTTAAACCCACGTGGCTTTCTACACTAACGGTACTAGAAGCCTGTAATCTGGACACTAGGGGTTCTCACTGTTATGAGACGTCTTAGTCCATTTTGTGTGTATATATCCTGACACTGGGCAATAAATACAGAAAGGAGGTTTGTTTGGCTCACAATTCTAGTAGCTAGAAAGTCCACACAGAATGGTGCCAGCTTGTAGCAGAGCCTCTCTCCTGGCTGACTCACAATACTGTGGAAAAGTGGCAGAGGAATCTGGCATTAACAGAGAGATGAAAGAAGAAAGGAGACAGTGAGTGCCAAGAAAGCCAAACTTGTTTTATAACCTGCTGTCATTGGATGTTTTAAAGTCATTTTCTTTGTGGCTGAGACATAATCCTGAGCCCCCACAGCTTAAAGGAGAGGTTTATTTTGGCTCACAGTTTCAGAAGCACCAGTCCGTGGTCAGGTTGCTACGATATAGAAATGGCATGGGAGAAGGGCCTGCTGCAGAGGAAAGCTGCCCGTGTCATGGTGGCTAGGAAGTAGAGCGTGAAGGGTGGAGTTGAGGAGGCAGATATACTCCTACAGGTCACGACTCTACCTCTTCCAACCAGTGGATGAATTCACTGGTGAGTACAGTAACCCCATGATTCAGCCACCTTCCAAAATCTCTGCCTCTGAGCACATGAGAGTTGGGAGGGGGGTCATTCTCGCTCTAAACCATAAAACTGGAGGTAGTTCCACAATCTGACCCACTCCTAAGACACAGCATCGATCCATTCTTGAGGGCAAATCCCTGTTACCTAAACACTTTCCAATAGACCCCACCTCTGAAAGGTTCTGTGACCCCAATATTATCATGCTGGCAGCCACACTGCCTGCACAGGAACCTTTGAAAGAAAACCAAATCCAAACCACAGCATCAGATTTTCACAGCTTCCAGATCTTTCCTGTTAGAAAGGTTAGGAGACAATGATCTTTTTTTTAAAAGGAAAAAAAGTCACATGTTAACTTTCTTTTCATTTCAAAGTTAGGGTTTCAGAGTTTTTATTTAACTTCTTTGACTTTTTAAAATCTGTATCTCTTTCATGTTGAGTGTCCTCTGGGTCTGTGTGCATTACCGCACCCACACAATCAAGCAGTGGTGGCCTTTGCTGCCCAAAGGACATCTACACAGCCCACAGTGGACAGTCAGGGCAACTGCACCACCAACGTCAACAGCAGCTTTGCAAGTGCTGTCCCTACCCTGGAGACACAGATAGGGAGCCCAGGCCCCATACTCAAGGCAGAAGTTGAGAGACTCTGGGTGAGAAGGGGGCCTATCTAGAGATTTATTAGGGACGTGTGGAGCAGTTATGCTTGAAAAATACTAAATATGTCCATGTCCCTGGGTGTCATCAGCCAGTGATCCTCCACCAGACGGCCCCACCCTCGTGACATTGGAGGATGGCAGTGGCCTAACTGCACGAAAATCTTGGGAGACAAGTGCTGCAGAGGGGTCTGAGGAGAGCCACCACACCGCCCAGATCCCTAGGCAGATGTCAGTGCCCTGCCCCCAGCCTGGAGGGCCTCCCCAGGGACATAAAGGTGCATCCTAGGGAACTGAGTATAGGTTTGCCACCTGACAGAGAGGAGTTGGCTGGAAATCAGGCTGAATTGTTAAGGCATAATCATACATACTGGACACTGAGTTAGACCCCCAACACCTCTTTCCCTACTACTGCTGACCCTCCCCCACCTAACCAGGGTTCTGGGTCTGAGAAGTTGCTGGCCTGTTCCTGGCCTCAACTGAAAGTTCAGTGGGCTCCTGATACCACCCTTGGAGGTGGGAGAAATCTAGGGCGGGGTCTTCTAGAGTCTTCAGGAAGTACTCCTACACACCAAGGAAGAGTTAGTTCTCTGAAACCCACAGAAGCTAAGATAAGAATGAAGCAATATGACCAAAAATAGAACAGATAAATGGTAAGAAACCAGGTGTTGGGTGCCATCACCAAGAAGCTAACCAAACTCACCCCAACTCCAATCGCCCCCAAAGCTCTAGACCTGGAATCCAGGGATCCTGAACTGCACAGGAATGAACTATTGGCTTCTCTCACACTCTAGTCTGTCTTCCAATCCATTAAATTCTGCAATTATATTTATTTCCTTTTTTCTTCTTTCTTTAGCTGCCTATTGTGTTCTCTTTGACTACTTGAGATGGATCCTGTATTGGCTACGTTACCACTACAGGAAAAAAAAAAAAATACCTGACATCTGCAATTTAAAGGAGAAAAGGTTTATTTGGCTGTGGTTTCAAAGGATGCAGCCTATGGTAAACTAGCTCCCAGACAGAAACATCATGGGAGAAGAGCATGTTGGGGAAAGCTGCTCAGGTCACGACAACCAGGAAACAGAGACAAGGCCAGAGAGACAAAGAGCCAGAGAGAGAAGGGGGCTGAGGACAAGAATATAACCTTCCAGGTTACACCTCCAGTGACCTACTTCCTCCCACTAGTTTTTCATTCTTTATGGTTGAGTAGTACTCCGTTTTATTTTTTTAACACATTTTCCTTAATAGATGATTAATTTTCAACCTTCCTTCCTAGTAGACATTTAAGGTCAGCAGCTTCCTGCTGGGTCGAACTTACTATTGGAAGTGTCCTTCTCTATTCCTGGTGATAATATTTGCTTCTCAGCCTCTTTGTGTGCTGGAAACATAGTCATGCCAGCTTGAGGTGGCACTGGATGTATTTCTGTATTTCCCCTAGTGCAAATTTGAGTGTGTCTGCAAACAGTGTATGTTTGGTCCTCTTTCCAGGTGGAGATCTTCATCTTTCAAGTAGAGACTTCCATCCTTTTAAACACAGCATAAATGTTGATAAAGTGGGGTCAAAATTAAGTACTTTCTGCCCACTCTGCCTTGTCTTGGCTCCATAATGTCCCTTCCAGATAATTCCAGTACACTCCCTCCCAGACCCTCCACACTCCTGTAGCTGCCTCTGCTACCTCTTTGCTGCCAGGTCCCTAAGTCCCACTGTCTGCTCATTCTCCTCACACTGAGAATTCATGACCAGGAAGCTCAAGGTTTTCATTTGCACCCAGCTACCCAGCCATTGTAGATACCCTGTGCCCACAGTGAGTGTGGACTCAGCTGCTCCCCAGCTCAACTCACAAATCCTCCACCTCCTTAGCCCAAGGCCCTTTCTCCTGCCCTACCTCACCAGCCTATTCCATTGCCACCCTACCTCTGCCTACAAACCTGGTGGAAAGGTCACATGTGCAGCCTTCCAGGTCCTCAGGGTCCCACATGATCTTCTGCACTAGTCTAGGAGAGGCTGAGTATGACCAGAAGCAGCAAATTATTAAACCCCCAAACCTATCTGCTCTAAAAAGCACTATAGACATTTCCCGGAAGATAGCAGAGTGGTAAGCAGTAACAAATAAGTCTTTCCAAGATTGGGAATGCAGACACTGGAAAATAACAGCTTAGGGGCGGAGTGGTGGCACACGCCTGTAGTCCTAGCTTCGAGTTTGAGGCCAGACTGAACAACATAGCCAGACCCTGTCCCAAAAAACCTAAATTAATTAATTAAGGACTTCGGGAAGGAAAGGAGAAAAGTGGGTCCCTGGGACCCAGGAAGGACCTGCAGGGAAAATTGAAGCTTGCAGAGAAATTGAAGAGATAGATCACACACAGAAAAAGGGAGGGGCAACCTGCGCTTTCTCCACAGTTTCTGGCCTTGGAGTAAGAAAGGAAGATCGAATCTACAGAGACACAATGAAAGCAGACAACTCCAGAGGCCTCCAAGGAGAAGCACACCAGTGAAACAAAGCAGTGGTTGCTGTGCACTATAACAGCTGGTGAGTGACTCCAGTCCAAGTGACTTCCATGTCCCCTGGAAAGCTTGCTTGGTCAAATGCATTCCCAGAACTCAGAGCAGCCACAGGTTGGCTTCATCTCAGGACTTCCAGTGTTAAACTACCACAGTGACTGGGTGAGGGACAGTCATGGGAGACATGAATGGTCAGGAAGTCATGACCTGGCCAGCAAGAGAGAGATTGTTGTAAAATAAACAACTCCAGCCCCAACCCCATGACCAAACATCAGATTCAGCCTGAAATTCCATAGATTTGAAACTCCAAGAACCAACACCACGCCCTAACCCTACTGCCAGTTTGCTGGGATTATCCAACACCACACCCAAACTCTACTACTGGCTTTCTGGAATTATACAGTGTAGGGAGCTGTAGGAAGCAACTGAGCTGAGGGTCTTCAGCTGAACCCCTGTGTGATGTGCAAAACTGGCTCTGGGGACAAAAAGCTATTAAAAACACTTCTTGTACTCAGCTCTGACCTTTATCTCAGGTGTAGGGGGAAACAGCAAAAGGAGCTCAGTGTTCTAATAACTAACCATAGCATAGCTAGCTAGCCTTGAAAATGTCCTACTTTCCATGTTCTTAACAGAATAAAAAGAGCTTGTTCTTTCTGAAACTGCCCCAAACACACTCCCTTGAAACTGCATAAAATAAATATGCTTGGGCCAGGGACTTAGCTCAGTGGTGCCATGCCTGCCTCATAAGCACAAGGTCCTGAGTTCAATTTCTGGTACCACAAAAAAATAAAATAAATAGACTGAACAGACACTGGGTTGCAGTTTCTCCATCAGAGCACTCTGTTCCACCTGGCCCCAGTTTTCTCTTTATATGTGTGTCTCTGTGTTTTTTCCTTATTTTCTGTTACACCCACTCAGGTCTCAGGTTCATTCAAGCTGATCGCAGAAACCCAGCACAGACCTGGGCTCTGACTGCCTCCTTTGTCAGCAAGAATGGAGTAGTGCCTTGAATTGGACACTGCCATAGAGCCAGAGACCCCAGAAGATAACCACAGGCTTGAAATCACAGAGGCACTTGGAGGGGGTCTCTTTTTTTTTTAGTTTTTTATTCATTTGGGCTTTTTGTTCACTGATTGTTTTTCTTTCTTTATGAAAGTGAACATTGTAGTTTCTTGTTTTGTTTTGTTCCTGTTTTTGTTTTTCATTCTTTTTTTCACTCCTGTCTTCTTCACCAATTTCTTGAAGCTTGGGTAATCTTCCTCTTTCTATAAGTACTGCTTCTATTTTTCTTCTTTTATTTCCCTATTATTTCCTCTTCTCCCTTTAAATTTTGTCCTCTTGGAGTAAAATTGCTCTATTGAATGGAATTTTTTTTTGAGACAAATTTTCACTATGTAATTCAGGCTGGTCTTGAACTCATTATGTGGCCCAGGCTGGCTTCAAACTCACAATGATCCTCCTGCCTTAGCCTCTCACATTCTAAGATTACAAGCATGTACCACCAGGCCCAGATCAAGGCTGGTTGTTTTAGAGAGCCCTTGTTTACCTGCCAGCTACTCTCAGCTCTTTCTCCCTCCTCATCTAGGCAAAGTAATGGAAGAAGAGGAGAAGGTGAGGTTAGTGCTAACCTAACCCTAACCCTAGCCGAATCTGAAACACAGGGTTTAGTGCTGAGTACTTTTTTTTGCAGAGAAGAAAGTAGAAGGCTATGGAGATTTGAGTCTCTGCTACCTAGGAGCAGCACACAGGGTGGAAGGTGGGTCTCCTTGGTGGGCTCAGCACAGTTGTCAGAGATCAGGTAAGAAGCAGGTCCATCATGATATATCGTCAACCCCTATAACTCAGTCCCTGGGAGACCATTTCACACATAATTGTGTCATCAATGCTCCAGAGCTTTCACTGAAACCCTGCTTAAGTCACTTCCTCCCTGAAAGCCCCCTGAAAGCTAGCCTTGCCCCTTCTGCACATCCTGAGTCTCATTGCTGCCACTCCTGTGACCTCGACATAACTACTCTCCTTGTCCCCTCTTTCTGCTCTGGAAGCAGCTAAGTGTCCCATCCCAAACAGCTTGGGACACTTCTGGCCATCAAGGTGCAGGCAAAAGCTCATGTTGCATTGCTCACCCTGCTGGGCTTCTGGCCCTCAGTTGCTATTGAGTGGATATTTACTGTATATAATTTTCTGATCTGTCTTAGATTTTGTTATATAACTGTGTGTGTGTGTGTATGTGTGTGTATACACACATACATACTTTAAAGTGTCAAATGATTAGTTATGACAGTTTGTCATTTTCCAGTCTGTGTTTGATGCTGTTGTTATTGCTGATTGTACTACTTTAGCCAAGGTAACATAGTTGCTGTGATCAATTGATCTTCCTTATCATTCCAATATCTAGATTGTCTGGGGGGCATAAATAATATCATATTCCAGTAGCATAGAACTGGGTGCTAGGCCAAGCAGGCAGCAACCTCTCATCCCTAATAAACATAAGAGATAGGATCCTGGGACAGATTCAAAGATATAGCTGGAAATCAGTCTTGATACTAGTAATACAGCTTCCTACCATAAGCAATTTAGAAGCATCAATGCAGAAAACAAATAAACAAAATAGTAGAAAATGAGAAAAAACAAAGCAAGACATAGCCCTAGGACTCCTCCAGCTTACCCAAGGCAAATCCAGTGGGTATTGAGGTAAGAGAAATCAAAAGCCCAGCTGAACTTTCTGAAATAGTAGCAGCAAAAGTAACAATGTGGATGAATAAGTCTCAAAAAAAGAAAAGAAAGAAAAAGAAAAAAAAAGAAATAATTACATCAATAATTAAAGAGATCATGACCATAATGAAGAACATGCTCAGAGAATCTGGAGCAGATAAAATTTTTTTTTTAAGTAGAGGAGTTTAGGAATGTGATGGAAACTATGAATGCCCAACATAGGAATGAACTGGATTTCATAAAACAAATTCAAACAGATATCCAGATTAAAAATTCAACTGAAAGTATACACAACAGAATCAGCCAATGTGAAGACAGAATGTCAGATCCAGAAGTCAGGGTTGCAGTCAGTGATCATCAAATAAAAAGCTTCTTAAAAATAGCAAGGGACCATGGAAAATTAATCCAACACCTACTAGGTGTTTCAAAAGAATAACAAGATTAACTGGAATCAATGAAAGATCAGAAGGTAGCACAAAGGACAAAAAAAAAAAATAAACCCTGTGAACAGAAGTAATAGCAGAAAACTTCTGAAGCACAGAAAAAGAATTTAAGTAAGGCATATGATCTGAGGAAAAAAAAAAAAAACTACACCAAGGCATGTAATAGTCAAGATTCCAGAAATTCAACACAAAAACAGAATGTTAAAAGCTGCTAGAGAAATAAATCACCTATACAGGAAAACCCATCAGAATCACAGCAGATTTTTCAACACAAACCCATAAGTCAGGGGAGCTTCAAGTGAAGTATTTCAAACTTAAAAAAAAAAAAAAAAAAAAAAAAAAAAAAAAAAAGCTTCCAACCCTGACCAATGTACCCTGCAAACTTATCTTTCAAAATTGATAGAGAAATAAGATATTTTCATGATAAAGAAATTTGAAAAAATTTGTGACCACCAAACCAGCACTCCAAAATGTCCTGAAGGATATTCTAGAAAAAAATAATGAAGACAACAATTCCAAGAATCCCAATAGAGTGAATCCACTAGGCTAGGCAATTAATTAAACAGAAGGAAAAGAAATAGAATCAATACAAGAAAATAATATGTTGAAAAGGTTAAGTAAAAAATCTATCAGTTAGGGCCAGGGATTTAGCTCAGTGATTTTACCTTGCCTCACAAACGCACAAGCTCCTGAGTTCAATCCCTGGTACCAAAAAAAAAAAAAAAAAAAAAAAAAAAAAAAA
>NW_022900917.1:84139468-84146132 GCF_012274545.1 Fukomys damarensis
ATTATAACTATCACTGTGAATGATCTCAATTCATCAATAAAAAACAAATTGCAGAATGGGTCAAGAAACAAGATCCAATGATATGCTGCATAGAAGCACATTTAACTCAAAAAGAACTCATAGACTAAAAGTCAAAGGATAGAAAACAATGCTTCATGCAACAGGAAACTGGATAAAAAAACAGGTGCAGATATTTTATTTGCAGACAAAGTAGATCTCAGAGGAGACCAGAGGAGATAAAGAAGGTCACTAAATATTTGTTAAAGGAACAATCCACAAGGAAGAAATAACAATCATAAATATATATCCAGTAGTTACTGGCACACCCAACTATATAAAACAAACACCAATAGATATGAAAAATCAGATAAGCACTAATACAATTGTTATGGGGAACCTTAGTACCCCACTGTCACAAATAGACAACTTGACCAAAATATCAACAAAGAAATATCAGAACTGAACCAAATTCTTTTTGTTTTTTTCGTTTTTTCTTTTTTTTCTTTCTTTCTTTTCTTTTTTTTTTTTTTTTTTTTTTTTTTTTTTTTTTTTTTTTTTTTTTTTTTGTACTGGGGATCAAACTCAGGTCTTTGTGCTTGCAAGGCAGGCGGCAGAACCACTAAGCTAAATCTCCGGCCCCCAAATTCTTGAACAAATGAATTTAGCAGATATCTACAGAGTGTTACACACGAACAACAGAATACACATTCTTCTCAGCAGTACACAGGGCTTTCTCCACAATAGACCACATACTAAGTCACAGAACATGTTTAGTAAATGCAAAGAAATTTAAATTATCCCAAGTATATTATCAGATTATAGTGCAATAAAAATAAAAATCAATGGCAAAAGAAACCACAAAAAGTACCTAAACATATGGAAATTAAATAACACCCTCCTGAGCAACCAGAGGGTCACAAATGAAATTAAAGAAGAAATTAGAGAGTTTCTACAATTAAGTAATAATGTCAATACAACTTATCAGAACTTATGGGACACGATGAAAGCAGTCCTTTGAGGGAAATTTATAGCAATGAATTCCCATAACAGAAAAAGTGAGTGAGCTCAAAAAGCAAGCTACTGTTGAGCCTCACACTTCTGGAAAAAGAAGGGCAAGTTAACCCAAGCTCATATGAGGAAGGAAATTATAAAGATCAGAGCAGAAATTAATGCAATTGAAACTAAGAAAACAATACAAAGAATCAAGGAATCGGAGTTTGTCTCTGAAAGATTAAATAAAATAGACACACCCTTAGCCAACCTTATCAAAAGAAGGAAAGAAAAGACCCAAATCCATACAATTAGGAATGAAAAGTGTGAAATCACAACATATCTTGCAGAAATCCAATAGATCATTAGTACCTACTTTGAGGACATATGCTCTAATAACATGGAAAATGCAGAAGAAATGGACAGATTCCTAAACATATATGAATTACCAAAGCTAAATCAAGAAGATATAAAAATTCTAAGTAATCCAGTGTCAGTTAACAAAACTGAAGAAGTAATTTTTAAAACTACCAACAAAGAAAAGCCCAGGTCCTCACAGATTCATGCTGAATTCTGTAAGAACTTCAGTGAAGATCTAATGCCACCATCCCTCAAGCTCTTCAATGAAATGAAAAGGAAGTAATACTCCCAAAGTCGTTCCTAGAAGCAAGCATTATCCTGAATCAGAGATGGATTCAACCAAAAAAGAGAACATAGGCCAATCTCATAGATGCAAAAATCCTCAATAAGATACTGACAAACAGAATGTAGCAAATCATCAAAAAGATTATACCACAACCAAGTAGGATTCATCCCAGGAATGCAGGGATGATTCAACATATGCAAATTAATAAATATAATACACCACATTAACAGAAACAAGGACAAAACATCATCATCACAATAGACACATAAAAAGCATTTGACAAAGTCCAATGCCTATTCATTATTTTTAGAACCCTACAGAAAATTGGAATAGAAGGTTTTTATCTCAATCTGATAAAAGCCATCTATGACAAACCAATGGCCAAAATCATACTTAATGGTCAAATGCTGAAAGCTTTCACTCTAAAATCAGGAACAAGACAAGGATGCCCACTATCACTGCTCCTATTCAATATAATTCTGGAAACAACCAGAGCAATTAGATAAGAGAAAGAAGTAAATAAAATAAGGATAGGAAAAAAAGAAGTTGAATTATCATTATTTGCTGATGACATGATATTGTACATAGAAGATCCCAAAAACTCCACCAAAAGACTCCTAGAATTAATAACCAAATTTAGTAATGTAGCAGGATACAAAGTCAACACTAAAAATTCAATAGCATTCCTGCACACAAATAACAAACTCACTGAGAGAGAAATTAGGGAAACAATACTTTTCACAATAGCATCAAGAAAAATGAAATAGTTAGAAATCAATCTAGCAAAGAAAGTGAAAGATCTTTACTTTGAAAACTACAGTACTCTCATGCGCTGGGATTTAGCTAGGTGGTGCTATGCCTGCCTCACATGTGCAAGATCCCAAGTTCAATCCCTGTTACTGAAAAAAAAAATACCTACAGTAGTACTCTAAAAAAGGAGATTAAGAGGATATCAGAAAATGGAAAGATATTCCTTGTTCATTCTTGGATAGGCAGAACCAATATAGTGAAAATGGCCATACTTTCAAAACTGTTATACAGATTTAATGTAATTCCAACCAAAATACCAAGAATATACCTCACAGAACTAGAGAAAACAATCCTAAAATTAATATGGAGCCATAAGAGACCCAGAATAGTAAAAGCAATTCTGGACAACACGGGCAAGGCAGGAGGGCATCACAATCCCCATGTTATAATACAAAGCTACTATGAGAAAAGAAACAAACAAAAACCAGGATGGTACTGGAAAAAAAACAAGACCTGAAACAGAATAGAAGATGCACAAACAACTCCAAGCACACTCAAAGGGGTCAAACATCTTCACTGGAAAAAAGATAGCCTCTTTAATAAATGGTGCTGAGGGATTGGGGATTTAGCTCAGTGGTGCCAACCCCCAGCCTCACAAGCGAAAGGCCCTGAGTTCTATCCCTGGTACCAAAAAAATAAAAAATAAAAAATAAAATGGTGCTCTGGCCCTCGGATTGGAGTGCAGCTGCAAGCGTGCAGGCACTGCTAGGAAATTGTACATGTTACTTTAAACTCCTCCATTTTATACCTGACTTCCAGGTTCTTCCCAATTTAAGTTTCGTTTTCCCAACTTAATTTTCATTTTCCTCCCCGAGTTGAATTCTTCCCAGAAATGATGCCAACATCTGATAAGGGACTCCTGCAGGACTAAGACCTTATAAGACAATGTGGCCTCCAATAGGTTAAAAAACAGCTAATTCCCCTAAAATTGCAAAACTCCCACCCAAGACCCTATAAATGAGCCAACACTCCTTCCCTTGGTACCCGCCTCCCTTTCTTCACCTCCCGGCCTTTGTGCCTCGCCTGACTCCCTTCAATAAAGATCTCCTGCCGGACCTCTCGGTGCGTGAGTGACCTGATTGGGAGGGGGCACCCGAAGGGGCATGCGCAACCCCTTTCATTGGTGTCAGAAGCGGGATCTGGGATTGCCAGGTCCACGGGCTAAACGCCTGGGGCCCGAAACGCAGATTCCAGGGTGCCCCTATTCAACCTCCGCCCGACGTCCGCGACCATTCTCCTAGTCGCCATCTTTGCAGCCATCACCGACCTACTGATCTTCCGACCCACACCTTTTTGGGTAAGTTCCCCTTTCTGAGAAGTCCTCAGGGTAACAGGGACCCCAGACTCCAGACCACCCATAAGGACCACATCCAGGGCAAGGCCGGGGCCCAGGTCCTGTTTCCCTCAGTTTTGGCAAACCGGGTTTGCCTCCGTTGAGTCCGGGACTCAACTGAACTAAGTCCAGGACTTAGTTCACATAAATTCCTATCTCGCGTAAGGGACGCCTTCACGGGAGACCGAATTTCAGCTTTCTAGACCAGGTCTACAAAAAGAGAAGTTTTATCAGAACTCTCGGAGACGTCTGGTCTTCTGATAACCTCCTGTCCTGGTGGTCGTGGGCTCTGGTTCCTCTATACCCGCCGACTCTCCTTTGGGATGCTTACTCAGGAATTTGGAGGGTCTTGATTTAAAACCCAAATGGCTAATTCGCTTGTCTACTCAAATTTGGCCCCAATATAAATTAGGCAATCAAAATGTCTGGCCACCTAACGGCTCCTTTGAATTGGGTCTAATTAGAGATCTTTACAACTTATGTGAGCGACAAGGAAAATGGTCGGAGATCCCATATGTCCAAGGCTTTTCCTATCTTGCTAATCAGCCCTCTCTTTGTTCTGCCACCAAAACTGCTACAATACTCTTCCTGACCCAAGGTTTTTCCACCACCAACCCCTTTTCTTCTGACTCCCCCACTCAACCAGACCCGGCAGATGATCCTCCCCTGTACCAGACGGCAAAAAACTCACTCACCCCTCCTCCTAAACCATCCGACTCCTCCCCTCCTCCGGAATCTCCTACCCCTCCCATTTCTTCTGACTCACCGACCACCCCACCCTATACTCCACCTCTCACCCGCTCCAAGACACACAAGGGCCACACAATGACACCCTTGCGCAAAGTAGCCAGAGCTGAAGGAATTGTCCGCGTTCATACTCCTTTTCCTATGTCTGAACTAGCTCTCATTCAGGCCAGACTTGGTTCTTTTACAGCCGATCCAACTACCTTTATAAAACAATTTCAACTTTTGACTCAGTCTTATCAACTAACTTACCATGATCTTTTTGTAGTTTTAACCAATGCCTTAACTCCCGAGGAAAATAGAAGAGTGCTGGATCAGGCTCACACACATGCAGACCAAGAACATTTAACCAACAATCACCACCCGGCAGGTGCTGCTGCAGTCCCTGATCAGGACCCAGAATGGGACTACAACACAGAGGTGGGAATTGCAGCTCGAAACAGGTACCAAAATTGTCTCCTTCATAGGCTCTGTGGAGCTGCCATGAAGGCCATTAATTATGCAAAGCTTAGTGAAATTATACAAGACAAGAACAAAAATCCATCCATCTTTTTACAAAGGCTAACTGATGGCCTCCGTCAACATACCAAACTAGACCCTGAGTCTGTGGATGGTCAGAGATTAATTATGATGCATTTCTTCTCTCAGAGCTACCCCAACATTAGACTTAAACTAAAAAAGCTTGACCGAGGGCCCTTGACCCCTCTGGCAGAGGTCCTGGCTACAGCATGCAAGGCCTACCATGGCCAAGATGACCTTAAAGCTACAAAAAAAAAAATCAATTATTAACACAGGCTCTTAATTCGACCAGTCCACCTGCACCACAGGGAAGAAAAACCCTACAAAGCAGCTCCCAACCTCCAGGCCCCTGTTACAGGTGTAATCAGGAAGGCCACTGGAAAAAAGACTGTCCTAATCCCAGGGTGCCAACTAAGCCCTGTCCCAAATGTCACCAGAGGGGACATTGGGGTATAGACTGTCCCTTGGGGTCCAGCACCATTCGATCATCAGCCCCACAGCTCCCCAACATGCGGACCTGATAGGTCTAGTGACAACTGAGGGACTATGAAGAGGCCCTGACACACCTGACCCAATGCGGATTACTGCCCAGGAGCCCAGGGTAATCTTGACTGTGGCAGGTAGGACCATTTCT
Source organism: Fukomys damarensis (assembly GCF_012274545.1). Taxonomy (NCBI): domain Eukaryota; kingdom Metazoa; phylum Chordata; class Mammalia; order Rodentia; family Bathyergidae; genus Fukomys; species Fukomys damarensis. The sequence goes on from NW_022900917.1 coordinate 84,145,145, forward strand.
TTCTTATTAGATACTGGTGCCAGCTTCTCTGCACTACAAGAATACTGGGGGCCTACCTCCCTTTCTCAGACTTCTATTGTTGGGGTAGAAGGACAACTACAGCGCCCTCTCCAGACTCCCTTACTGTCATGCACAATTGGCGACTTTTCATTCCTTCATTCATTCCTAGTCCTTCCATCCTGTCCCATTCTCTTATTGGGTCGTGACATTTTATCTCAAATTGGAACATCCATTCATTTTTTATGGTCAAGCCCTTCCAACACTCCAACAACTTCCCTCTGCCTGGTATTATCCCAAGCCCTCCAATCTCCATCTTCCCAATCCAACTGGCCGACTAGCCCCTCTCTTGTTAATCCTCAAGTGTGGGATATTCACTCTCCCTCAATAGCCAAATGTCTCCCTGTCAGAATTCTCCTTAAAAATCCCTCACAATTCCCTAGCTTGGCACAATATCCCCTCCCCTGCTCTCTCCAACTTAGAGGGACTAATTCCTATAATACATGATCTCTTACAAAAGAGACTTCTGAGACATGCCAACTCTCCCTTTAACACTCCCATTTAAAAGAAAAAAAAAAACACTCCAGGCTTTAAGAGCCCCAAGGCCAACACTGTGTTATCAGCCTGATGCTACCTACAAAGGTCTGGAATCCAAAACAAAGCCAGAAAAACTGCAATTATATTTTACCAGACATCAAAAGAGATTTTACAAAAAAAAATCAAATTAGAAATTTTAACTATTTATTAAATGTATCCTTATTTCAATTTAAATTAAGTTTAATTCGTGTGCTTTAAACATTTCTTGTACACTACAAATTCTTGAATTGTAATTATAGGGTTAACTTACACTTTTCTGTACTTTGTTGATAAAAACTCAAGCTTAATACTGTTCTATTGACAGCCAGTCAAATTTTAAGATATAACAATCTAAAAACAAAAAAAGGACACTTTAAGCTAAAGTTTGTTATAGAAGATTTATAATAAGTGAGAC
>NW_022900917.1:84147916-84173761 GCF_012274545.1 Fukomys damarensis
CTGCTTACTGACCTCAGAGTTCTTGTAAGGTTAAAAAATGATAAATTATACCCTTAAGGTAAATATTGTCAAATAACACCAGGTTATGAGTTGATCGGCTCCCTTTGACCTTCTTTTAAATAAAAGATACCCCAAGTCATACTGGGTGGGATCTCCCCATATGAGATCTTGTTTGGAAGGCCACCCTGTACCTTAAAAGACTTTATATATGAAAAGAACCATATATAAGACACTTATGGTTACTCCCACAGCTGTCAAGTTAACTAAAGTTCAGCTACCACCACTCTAAAATAAAACAGGTCTATCCAGAAAACTTCATAGACTTTGACTCCAGGAGACAATGCACTCAAAGCCCTGCTCTAAATTTAAGTATTGCCCAGGATCCTTCACCATCATCCAGTCCTGAGTCAGATAAGCCAACCTAACTGTTTCTTCTTATATAAGTACTTCTGGGACTTGCCCTTGGGATAGGATTGGCCACAATATCTCCTCCCAATTATAATTTTACTTCCAGATGTTTAGTCTCATTGACCTATTACCTCATAATCTCATTCTTTGCCATTCTTAATTACTGGAAACAATAATGGTTCCTCTCCTGTTCCTGTTTTCTCTCCCAAACCTTACCCAAGCCAATAAGCCTCTGGTGTGTCCTTGACTCTCTCCCAGCCTAACTCAGCCCTCCTTCAGACCCAGGTCAGTCGCCTCTCCACTCAAGTCTCCCGACAGACAGCTCACCAGCTGATACTTCAGGCCAGAGACCTAAGTGAGACCACCGTGTTACATGACAGCCAACCAACTAACCATAGCTCAGATCTTGGCTCAATTTAAACATTTTCTAAATGATCTTTTCTGGTTTGCTCCCCACCCTTCTCCTATTACCTGCATAGCTGACTGGATCACTAATGCACAGCTCCAAAAAACTTTATCAGATTTCACCCTCTCTGAAGTCACAATCTTTACCTTTATGCTTGTTCTTAATAACCCTCCAACCAGTCCACAGCCTCATACAAATTATCTTCTACTCTCCCCTCCCTCATTAACTGATTTGTGTGCTTGGACTTTTTTTCAGGAAGCCCTACCAACAATTCCAATGATAATGCTGCTACTGTCAACAATTCCATGTTCATAAAGGACAACTCAGCCAGCCAACCTCCATGCCTGCCCCCTAGGTTGATTCATCGCCCCAATTCAACAGGAAGTAGATACAGAAGACAGACTCTCCACCCCTTTTTCCACCTGCCATGGACATGTTGGCTGTCGATTGTCATCCAAAATCAAAGAGTGGGGAATGTTAGGAATTGATCATGTTAAAGTATGTTGTGACGCCGCCTCACAGGCTGCATTCTCCTGGTACATCTTGGTTCCTAAAATGACCTCATCCCCTTATCTCTGGTTTCCCTCCCACCCCCCAAGGCCACAGTGGTCCAGGAAAGTTGAAACCTGTGTCTTCAGGACTGGGCCCATAAAAGCAATATGGCCTGTGATAGGTTAAAAGTAACTCACTCCTCATAAATAAGCAATAGCCCACCCCCAAACTGATAAAAGGACCTTCCTTTCTTTGTTCTTCTCTCTCCTTCTGCTTCTTCTTCTTCTTCCTCCTCTCTCTCTCTCTCTCTCTCTCTCTCTCTCTGCTTTCCTGCCTCCTGCTCGCCTCCCTACAACAAAGATCTCCTGCCGGACCTCTCAGTGCGTGAGTGGCCTAATTGGGAAGGGGCACCCAAAAGGGCACGTGAACCCCCTTTCAGGCACTGCAGACCGGCAACTGAAGCATCCCAGGTGGTGAATAATAGCTCTTCAAATCTGCAATTAAAAAATGGCCTCCAATAAAACTACATTGCAAAAGATGGGAAAGAAACAAAACGGAAAAAGTAAAAAAGTTAAGGAAGTGGAGCCTGAATAATTTGTGGTAGAAAAAAGTACTGGAACGTCGTGTAGTGACTGGGAAGGAGGAGGATTTTCTGAAGTGGGAGGGATTTACAGATGCCCACAATACAGGGGAACCTGAAGAAAATTCAGATTGTCCAGAATTCATGGAAGCGTTTCTTAATTCTCAAAAAGCCGGTAAAGAAGAAGATGGTACAAGAAGAAATTCTTTACCTGACAGTGAATCTGACTATAGCAAATCAAAGAAGAAAAGAGCTGCTGCTGACAAACGTGGGAGATTTGCTAGAGGTCTTGATCCTGCATCAATAATCAGTGCCATAGACAGTAGTGGAGAGCAGATGTTTCTTGTGAATGGAAAGATTCAGAGGAGGCTGACTTGGTGCTGACAAAAGAGGCAAATATGAAATGTCCTGAAATTGTAATTGCTTTTTATGAAGAGACTGATTAACTTGGCATTCTTGTCCAGAGATGAAGCTCAATAAGTTACATCATATACATATATGTCTTGGTTTTTTACTTACTGGTGTGGAAAAAACTTCATTCTAATGAAAATCAAGTTTAATATGTTGGTTTTGAAAATAGTATTTGGGGAAGTTATTGGGTTTTGTTTGTTTTGCATGAATTACACTGGTTAGTTTGAACAAATAAAAAGCTTTCTGTAGTTTCTTCCTTTATCAGAAAACAGCATTGATTGCCTGATATATTTCCTCTGCTTTTTGAAATATTGGAAAAATTATCCATAGTCAAACTCAAACAGAACTAATTTTTAGCTCACATGCTTTAGGACCATTCTGAGTTGTTTGTTTGTGTGTGTACAAATAAAACACTTATATAAATGGTTTTTGTTTTGTTTTTAAACATTCACCAAAACAAAAACTATGGGTGATAAGCCCATGTTTGAGATGCCAGCATTCTGAGCAACCTAAGAAATAAATAACTTAGAGTTAAATTGAAAGTTTTCCTGAAACCATAACCTTTCAATTTAAATAGATGATTCTGTGGTTAATTGGACAAAGTGGTTATTTTCAAAGTAGCCATATCAGAATCCATATCTGTGTCTTTAGTCACAAAAATACAGCAGTTTGCTTGAAAAATTTCTGAAAAGAAAAATTATATCACTACCAACAACTTCACCCAAAGAAAGTAACTAATCAAAACCTGGTTTGTTTTATTTCCCTAAGGAAGAGTCTTTAAGGAAACGTTAAAGGTTCCTCATGACCCATTTCCTTACAAGTTGAAATCTACTCAAAGTCAGGACTCATGGATGGCTAAGACTTGGCTCATAGAAACCTACTGAGTGGCTGGAGGTGGTCACAATTTAGAACCTGCTAGAATAGATGAGTGAACAAACTTATAATCTAAATTATTGACCTGCATGATTTTCTTGGCCCCCAACTTGTTCCTTACATGTAGCCTCAATCTTTTCAGTATTCGGATTACTGTTTCAACAGAAGCCAGAAAAATAACTTTGTAGTAGTCAGATTGTTACCCCACTGTATGTTGTTTACTTTATTGTAAATAATGGTGAGCAGTGGTCAATAAATAGTTTTATATTTCTTTTTTTTTAATGTTGCTGGAAAAACTGACTTTACACATACCAAAAATTGGACCTAGACCCTTATCTCTCACCACACACTAAAATTGAAATGGATCAAAGATCTAAATATAAAAACAGGAATACTTTATCTGCTGGAAGATAGAATAGATAAAACTCTTGAAGACATAGGTGTAGGCAAAAACTTTATGACCGAAATCCCAATTGCAAAGGAAATATTACAGAGTATTACTGGGATCACATCAAATTAAAAGCTTTTGCATAGTAAAGGAAACCACCAGCAGAGTGAAAACACACAGAAATAAAAAAATTTTACCAGCTACATCTCAGACAAAGGTTTATACTAAAATATATGAAGAACTCAAAAAAAATCAGGCCCCTCAAATTCAAAGACCCAATCCAAAAATCGGCACTGAAATGAATAGACACTTCTCAGATGAAGAAGTACAAACAGCATATAAATAAATTTTTAAATGTTCAACATCACTGGTCATTTAAGAAATGCAAATTAGGGCTGGGGATTTAGCTCAGTGATGCCATTGCCTGCCTTGCAAGTGGAAGGTCCCAAGTTTGATCCCTGGTACCAAAAAGAAAAACAAATGCAAATTAAAACAATACTGAGATTCAATTTCACACTAGAAAAAAAAATGGCTATCATTAAGAATTCAACCAATAACAAATACTTGTGAGGATGTGGGGGAAAAGGACGACTTTTCCTTTGTTGGTGGGAGTATAAACTGGTACAAACCACTATGGAAATCAGATGGAGAAACCTCAAAAAATTAAAACTAGCTGTTCCATTTGACCCAGGTAAGCATTTTCCTGAAAGAGTTAAAGGCATCATATTGCAGTGATATATGCATACCCATGTTCATAGCAACAAGATTTAAAATAGCTAAATCTTGGAAATAGCCCATATGCCCATCAGTGATAAATTTTTTAAATTGGCATTTATATACAATGGAGTACTAGTCTGCCATAAAGAAGAATAAACTTGAGTCCTTTGTGGGTAAATGGATGCCCCTCAAGACTATAGTTTTAAGTGAAATAAATAAGATGCACAAGTTTAAATATCACATTGTTTCTCTTGTGTGAGAAACCCTAAAGGTAAACAAGGAGCAAAATGCAGGATGGCTATTAGGAAGTAGGGAAAACACGTTCACATGGAAAGGGGAACAAAGGAGAGGGGAGGGGGGAGGGATGGAAGGGAAAGGGGATTAAAAAACAAAGAATGGGAGGGGAAAAATGGAAACAAAACTTCTGTAAATGGGGAGGGGAGGGAGAGTTGAAGAGAGGAGAGGAGAATGGGGGGAAAAAAGAAGAATCAAGGTATATTATGTACAGGTATAAATTCCCTATGATGAATGCACTGTGGATGGCAAATATGTACTTATGGGAGGCTGATCAGACCTTTAATCACCTGACCAAGGGTATGGAGGCAAGATAATAAAAGTCAAGACAAGATCTTAATGCATAAGTGGGGAGGCCCAGGATGGTCAAAGCTCTTATCAGGCTAACGCATTGTCTCTTGGAGCTTGCCACTATTTACTGAACACACAGCTTCTTGAAGGGGTAAGGGACAGTACAGGCAACAATGGAGTGGAGAGCACTGACGCAAGCAGGTTCCTTGCAACAGAGAACAAGACATTCTAGCAAGAACAGCTCATAGATTAATGGGAAATTCGTTTCTTCCCATTGATTACTTTGTGCCTTGATAGGAGCTGTCTGTACAAGTCATGCTGTCCTTAGCCGCATTACTGTCTAGCCATCCAAGATATCACAGTGTCACGGATCAGAGACCTCTGCTATAACCAGTGGCACGGAGAGTTGTTCCTTCCCCACACACCAACTCTGGCTCTTCAGACAAGGCATTGTGGGCTAGTAGACAGACTCAGACTTTTACTATGAAAAGCCAATTTAGGAATTCACAGCTCACTCAGGGTGGTCTCTATCATGTACTTGCTGGACTCAGGTTTGCCCTAGGGCCCCAGAAAAGGATGTCATGGAAATATAACAGCCAGGAACTGGTTCCAGTGGAAACATCCCTGCCCTACCTGGGGATCTGATAGGTGCCAAGGAAAAAGATGAGTCCCTAGGCCCCTCCATCCCAGGGCCTCAGGAAAACAAAGTGGGTGTGTATACATGACCACTCTCTATCACTGGTAGAGTGTCCATGCTGGTGCATGCACTCAGGATGCATTGTCTGTGATTAGCACAAAAGAGCTCCAAACCCTTGCCCTACAGCCACAATGCCCAGGAATGTGCCTTCCACATTAGAGAGGGAAACGTGACAAAGAGGATAACTGGAATACCAAAATCTAAAATATATGAAGATCGAAGCCAGACCGTCACCAGGGCTGATGCCTAACACACACACAGAAGACAATTTCTGGGTTTTGTGACTTGATGTCTGCAACAAGCAGAGCCCCTGCAGATGTGACCAGTGCAGCAGGAAAGAAATTGTTAATGCAGTGGGGGGAGATGGAAAGTGCAGGGCCCTGGGTACAGGGCTTGGCCAGGAAGTAAAGACACAGGGAGAAGATGGTATCTACACACCACGGAGAGAGACCTTAGGAGAAACCAGCCCTACCTTCACCTTGATTTCAGACTCCAACCTTCAGAATCAAGCCGATAAACCATTGTTTAAGCTGCCCTGTCTTGGTACATTGTCATGGCAGCCCTAGAAGATAAATACATGGGGATGAAGTGCCCAGCACAGACTCCACAACAGGCTCCCCAACCACAGCCTCAGTCATAGATTCCAGGGCAGAAGAGCCTTAAAGACCTTTATTGTGAGCACACACCCCTGCTATACAGAATTGAGAACTAGGGAAACCCCCATGGCTGCAACAGGGCATCCAAGGGAGTGGCCGAGCTGAGGTGTCCGGTAGCCTTCCATTAAGTTCCACTTCTGCTTCAAGAAGCTGAGACTGCATGTGCTGTGGGAAGCTAGGAACCCAGGCAGACAGACATGGAGCGGGGGACATAAGGTTGGTTGTCCAGACTGGCTGTGACAGCCCATTGTCAGAGGGAGTTAAAAAGAACAAGCAAGATGATGCTTTATGTATTTTAGTATGAGGTCTCCTAGACAGCAAAGTTCTGGCAGGACTCAAGAATGCCCACAAGGTACTGGAAAAGGTAAAGGGAGAGAGTAACAAACTCAAAGCCCTAAATCTGGCTCAAGGTGCAGCCTGAAGGCCCAGGCATTCTTCAATTTCACTAAAGATGTTTCTGCTGTCATGAGGATCTGAGGGCCATACTGAGTCCCCTTGCTAGATGTGGATTTGCAGTATCAGCTGGACCCACCACCAGGTTTTCAAGGTGATATCCAAACATCAGCCAGGCTTTAGGAGAGCATGTGGGAAGGTCAACCTCCTGAGCACCCCAGCCTCTGGCCAAAGCAGCACCCCTGAACCTGTACATGCCCTAGAGAAGATCCTACTCCACTGTACCTTCCATGAATCCATGGTCAGAAACAGCCTTTGTTGCCTGCAACCTTTTGGGCCCACACCTCCCAGAGGACAAAGCCCATTCAAAAAAGAAAGAGTACATGGCAAAAGACATGTGTATTGTAAAACTCACTTGGGTACATGTGGAAATAGGGATGACATGATTTCAGATGCAGATCGATGCACCTGGAGACCCTTGGTAAGGATTCTATATGCAGAGCTAGCTCTAGCAGCTGCCAGAAGTGGTAATAATTTGCTCAACTGAGGAACAAAAACCTAGAGCTGACAGTGGCCAGGCAGAAATGAGATGCTCACAATGTGCACCCCACAGAGGCCCAAAGCTGGGGACAGAGGCCCCAGGCATGTCCCTGACAGACCTCAGGCCCTGGCCAGTTCATAGACCCAACTAGACTTGCTTTTAGCAGCTTCACTGGGACCTACAGCCATTTGTCAGAAAAAATGGGCAACAAGGACAGAAAAGGATCTCTATATCTTGGGGAGTTTGGCACAGGTTCCAGGCCAACACTACTTTGTTCTAGGCACTCTGGTGGCCAAGAATTCCCCAGTGAGTTGGGGATGGAAGCCAGTGAGGGGACAAATGGGAGTGGTGACCCAATCCTGGTCTCCAGCTCGGGACTGCAATTTCCCTGGCTATTTACTCAATTCCCAATATGCAAGAGATATGCCCACAGGTTAGGTGGGAAGGTAAGCCCCATGAGAATCTAGGCTACTCCTCAGGAGGTCTCAGGGCCCCTAAGGACAAATGCCTGACATGGAGCTCAGCTCTGGGCCCCTTAGGATGCTGGATGAAAGGAACATGTGCTTGACTCTGCTATTTTCTCCAAATTAGCAGTGGTCTAAAAAATGCCAGATATGCAGTGTGGGCTTCCCATGGCCCTGACTTGAAGGAGCAACTGTACCTGGCAGCTGACCCAGACCAAAGTTCTGGACAGACCTACAGCAGCCCTAGAGCCCCGGACTTGGAGCAAGGCCCACCTTCAGCCAGTTGCTCTTTGTATGAGTCAAGGTGTCATATTTGTCCTGAAGCTTCAGGGGAGGGTCCCTTCTGCCTCTCCCAGCTCCTGGAGCTCTGAGCCTTCCTTGGATTGGAATCAAATCCCTCCAATCTCTGCTCTGTCTTCACATAACTTCTCCTTATTCCTGTATGTCTCCATTCTTGTGTCAGTGTTACAGAAAGAAAGTGACACACAGAGAGGCGGCAGGATGGAAGTAAAATAACAAAAGTTTACTCCATTAACGGGAGTCAATCACACCTAATGGCAGTGCCCTGATTGACCAGGTACTGGTCTACAACCCCTTCTTTTATAGGATTTTACAGCCTTGATCTAATTCAGGTAGTTACATTTCATTTTTACAGTTCACATTGCTGATATTCAAAACATGGTGGCAATTTTAACCCAGATGTAGCACTTCTTTGTTAGGGGAGGTTATCTTTAAAATTCATTTAGTTATGTATTTTAGCCCAGGGGAAGGGGGCATGTCTGGTCATCAAAGTTAACAATGGTTCTTCTCATTTACAAAACTTTTGAGAGACTAGATGCCTCCAACGCCTGTTGATTCTGAACTTAAAAAGTAAATGACAGAAGTTATTTTACATTATGACATTTCATAGGTTTTTTTCCTATTAAAGTTTTCTCTATCATCAGGACATCTATGTTGAATCTAGGATTTACCCTAATTTAAAAGGACCCTCATCTCAAGATCCTTAACTCTGCAAAGACCCTTTTTTTTCAGTACAATCACATGTGCAGATTCTGGGGTCAAGGACTGGACCTATCTTTGGAGGGGACTACTCAACCCATAATTCTCCAAACTCAGAGAATTAATTCTTTTTCGAGAAGGGGACAAGATCCTATCCTATTTGGCCCAGCCAAGGCCTCTAGGGGAAGGACTCTGGGGAAGATTCCAGGATCTAAAGACTGATGGGGTCCTGGGAAGCAAGAACAGCATGGTGAGGTTTCCCCACCTCCAGATGACCTTCCCCTGCCTTTGTCAGGAACCACAGCTCAGGTAGGCACCGCTCAGCCCCTACTCCTGCTCAAGAGTACAGCAACCCTCATGGCCCTCCTTGAGGGAGGAGGGGACAGTGTGCCTACAAGTTTGTCCCTGAGCACATTTAGTCCAAGGTGCCCAGGGCCTGGGATGCTCCAGGGTGACAGCATCCTAGACCAGGCCCTGGGGCACTAGTGACAATGACAATCAGGAAGGCCCCCCTCATAGTGGGTGACACACCAAGGTCTGCACCTGCTTTGCATGTACTGACCTGATCCACCAATCCAAAGGCCCTGGCTCCCTTTCTCCTTCCTGTGATCATCCATTTGCCACAGGCTCAGCCCCTTTTGTACCATAATCTTGTCTGAGATGTCCTCAAATCCTAAGAGCCAGGTGCGGTGATGCACACCTGTAATCCCAGTACTCAGGAAGCTGAGGCAAGAGAGTCATGTAAGACCTAAAGTCTCACTTCCACTTCACGGAGCATGAACAGCCAAAAGGCCTCCACGATGCTGGGCCCTAACACCCAGCGAGGCTCTGAGAACACGACGGAGAACCGAGAAACCCAGGAAGGAACACACCAGGCTAGATGGTAAATAGACCTTTATTAGTCTGGCCAGATGGCACTCCCGGAGCCAGGTGGCTCAGAGAGGCAACTGCTCAGGGGCTGAGGTACTTTTTATAAGATTTTACTAAACAGTCAGGGAATTCACAGAACAAGACTGCAAACACATTGTTTATCTTATGCAGGAAATGTTCTAGGGTCACCTTTTGTCAAACCATTTGCCCCTGGGTGGGCTGTTAACCAAGGTAGCAATTAGCATATGAAGAAGCACAGTCTGGCCTATTAGCATGGAGTCACTTTAGCCTATTCAAGTCTTACAGTCACAGCAAGTTTGAGGCCAGACTGCACCACATGAGACCCTGTCAAAGAGAGAGAGAGAGAGAGAGAGAGAAGAAACTCTAGGAAGAAAATGTTGTCGAACCTGTCCTGTAGCAAGGGAGTTGGGGCCCAGGGCATCACAGCTCTTGCCAGAAGCCCTGCCGTTTGGTGAAGGTAGAGGCTGGTTAGCACCAGGCTGAAGCAGCTTTCCCAGTCTGCTCTCCTCTGTGGTGTTAAACTGCACTGCACTTGGCCTGGGATGCCTCCACACTCGTGTCCTATATAACAGCCCAGAGCCAGCTTAGCACAGAGATGAACTGAAGCCATTAGGAGTTTCAGTTCAGGGCAAGTGCCAGCCCTAGGCTGTGACCCGACCAGCTAAGTTGGGCACACAGTGAGCAGTGTGGCCTGCTCACACTGCACAGCAGGCCTAGACCTAACCCATTCTGAGGGCTTCCTTGCCCCGGCCAGCAGGGTTCGTTATTAGTAGGGCTCGAGGAGGGGAACACCCGGATCGGGAATGGGAACGACGCAGGAAGACAAGAACCAAACAGAGCTCTTTTAGTGGTCAAATTTGACAATTTTTATTTCTCACACAGCAGCTTTTATGCAGGCAGAGATGAGCAGGGACTTTCCCGGTTGCTAGGTTACCTAACCTAGGCTGGTCTACCTAGATAAGGTAGGGCATGGCCAGAATGTCGCCGGGAGGGGTTAGAATGTCCCCAGGAAGGTGTAAAGTTGCTATCAGGGGCACACACACACACACAAGGTGGAAGGGCACACACGGAGGGTGGAGGCGCACATAGGTCTTGGTCTCCAACACTTCCTAATTTGCAAACTGTTCCTTTTTTTTTTTTTTTTTTTTAACCAGGGATCAAACTCAGGACCTTGCACTTGCAAGGCAGGCAGCAGAACCATTGAGCTAAATCCCCAGCCTCCATTGCAAACTGTTCTTTGTTGAATTAACTCTGCCAAATTTTCTTTTCTTTTGGGGGTAAGGGGGGCACTTGGGAGTTGAAACCAGGGTTTTTGCACTGAACTACATTTGCAGTTTGTTTGTTTCTGGTACTGGGGATAGAAATCAGGACCTTGCACTCGCCAGGCAGGCACCGTGCCACTGAACTACATCCTCATTCCTGTTTGTTTGAGACAAGATCTCACTAAGTCTGGGTTCAAACTTGAGATCCTCCTCTGTCAGCCTCCAACTTTGAGCAGTAGGTAAAGCCTATAAAATGATGCACTCAGAAAAGCCTCCCCGGGTAGACAGTGCAACAGAGCACAGAGCACATTCCTCCCAGGGAGGACCAGGCCCTAGCTGTCTTGGTCACCACTGAGAAGTCTCCTGAAGTTCCGATGAGGGAAAGATAGTAGGGCCACTCCTAGGGCTGGGGGTTCGTGGGGGGAGCCATCTCCCCAATGACAGCCCGCCCTCCTGACCACCAGAACAGCAGCAACTGGGAGTCTTCACCTTTCTGAAATATTTTGTTGCTTTGTTTTCTTTGAGAGTGTTGTCTGTCTGTCTGTCTGTATGTATGTATGTCTGTTTTTGAGACAGGATCTCACTGGGTAGTCCAGGCTGACTTTGAACTCACTATGTATCCCAGGCTGGCCTCAAACTCAAAGTGATCCTCCTGCCTCAGCCTCCCAAGTGCTAGGATTACAAGCATGTACCCAGAGCTTCTGAAAGGGTTGTAAGCTTTTGGTTAGCAGCTTGGGTTTGAACCACAGACTGGGAGCCCTAGATAAAACTGAGGACTGCAGGAAGGAGCTGCCTCCCAGGCAGGGGCACGGAGGTTTATCTTCCCTAGGCCAGGGAACTCATGGAGCTTGGATACCCTCATTCCCATGGTCACCATTCTGGGCTCCAGGCTGTTCCCAAGTTCTGCCCTGTGGTTCGCTGCATCTCCTGGAGCCTATAGCCCAATGTGAGGGCCACTTCCCTGTGGCACAGACAGGCCTACTCGACTGAGGACACAATCTGAGCCCACACTGGGCTCCCCATGGCTTGGCCTTTGTGACCCTCAGAATCCTCCCAGCTTCATCCTGGCCAATCTATGGGCCTGAGCAAGTCCCAGCCTCTCCTTTCCACAAAGAACTTGGAGCTGACACCCTCAGCCATTTGAGATAGCCCCTCTCTCCTGCAGCAGTGTGAGCCATGGAGACAAAAGCCACTCACTCACACAGGGGCACAGGGCCCCTCCATACCCTCCTGCCAGTTCCTCAGGAGTCCAACCTCCTGTCCGCACCCTAGCAGAGGAACAGCTGCCTGAGACATTGTACCTGAGATCTGCCACCACACCTTCCAGGAGCCCTCATGGGATATCCCCATAGTTCATATCCTCTGCCCTGTGTGAATTACAGACTCAGATGGCTGCCCTCCTCGGTGAGAGAGCCCTTGGCCATGTGGGCATTGTGCTGCCTCTACCCCAGGCATAGGCCTATCTCTCTCCACACCCATTCCCTGCCCGCAGCAGCTGTCTTGCAGAGCTGTGCCGGCTGTGTGTTTGAGGGTGAGCAGCCAGGCTGGGGACTGGGGGTAGAAGGGAAGTATGGGCGGCAGGTGGAAGAGGGTGTCGGGCAGAAGAGGCTGTGCTGCAGACCTGAGACCCAGCGTAAGGGTGAAGAAGCAGAGGTACAGCGCCTCCTTCCTCCACACACAGGAAACAGGCCCTGGCTTATCTACTCCATTGTCGCGAACCGGCGACGCAGAGCACTGCGCCGCAGTGCCTCAAACCTGAAAGAGCAGCGGGGTGGAGATGGGGCAGAGAGAAAGGAAGGACGCCAAGACAAGAATCTGATCAAGGCGACGTTTATTGCAGGCAGGCATCAGCCTTTTAAAGGAAAAGACCGAACTATTATGGGCTAGGATTACCATAGTAACCTCAATACCTGCTCCTATAGATAACATCAGATCTTTAACATAACAAAATGGAGTTAACAACACCTGACTCCTACAGATCTTTGGCTGTCCGTGTTTCTCCCGTGCAGGGCAAAACAAGTTTAACATGTGCAGTCCTTAAAAAGGAACAAATGTTGTCTTTCAAAAAGCCAGTGGGCTATGGCTGGCTTCCCACACTCCATACTTCCTTGATTCTAGCCAAGCAGAGCTTTTCTGTCCTCCCCCACCACTGCAGGGTCCTTGGCAGAATTATTGTTAGAGTCTTTCTTCCTGTATCAGGTGAGGGAGGTAAATGTCTAATGAGATAAGATGAAAGGCATGCACATAGTGTCCCTTGCCTGTGTGTTTCCCAAGAGGGCACCAGCACCAAATACAGCCTTGAGCCCCAAGGCTCTGCTGAGCTGGTGCTGGACCCACACGTCACTCACGTCTGTTGGGGGTGGGGCTCTGAGACTCTCCAAATTGATGCTAATGGAGCCAAGGTCATCTAAGGACTATAGGAAACAGACATGGAGTGTCCCTGGGGTAGGAAACAGGAAGGAAGCAGGGAGGTAAGGAAAGTGGACACAATAAGGAGGTGCCCATATACAAAGCATTAACAAAGGGGCTTCAGAGATTATGAAATCTCCCTTGAGAGTTTCTGAAGGGAAGGAGTGAAGTCCTGGCCCACTCCCATGCTGCCTCCTTGAGTTCTGGATACCAAGGAATAAAGGAGCTAATACCTGCCTGGCCCCATGAGAGACCACCCTGAGTGAGGGTTTTCCCTGCCACCCAGGAGAGGAGGGTCAGGCTCTTCTCCAAAAGGGAGCCCTTCCCTCTGCCAGATGGGAGCCTGCATCTTCCCCAAAAGCCCACTTTTAGTACAGACATCAGTCCCATGCCAGGATGCCACTTCCACGTCCCATCCTGTGGGTGCTCCAGAAGCCTGGCTAAGTAAGGTGCACCACACCAAAGTTCAATAGTGAGCTCTAGGGCACTAAAAGGGGCATGCAAGCTGCCCAGAACCCATGTGTAGAGAGCCTTCCTGGCCACACTCACTGCACACCTCATTCCCCAATGACTGATGACTCTCCAGCCTCAGCCAATCTCTGTAAGCCACCCACACCCTATCTGCCCATCTCCTCCCTTATGTAAATTAGATCTGCACTATATAAGCTGTAGTGACACAATAAAAATGGAAGTGATTCTCTGAAATCCTCCCCGGGGTTGGTCTTGTCTCTATGCCTCACCCTCTCTCTACACCATCCCAGCTCCGGGATGCCCTTCTGACACTCTCACCCCCAAGTCCTTGGGCACAGCAGCACACAGTTCTGGATCTGGTTCACTTGGTGTCCTGAGACCAACATGGGACTTGGGGATACAGAATAGGGCCTCGGAGTCCAACGAGGGCCACAAAGCACCCCCATAGGACAGCAGGGCCTGCAGCCTCCCCCAGCACAGTGACAACACTAACCCTGCCCAAGGTGGCCCCACCAGCCTCACAGCAGGAGCAGCATAGATGACCAGGTGTGTCCTGTGTCCACAGCCAGCACCAAGCTCTAAGCCAAGGATCCTGCTGCCAGAGAGAGTCACATGACCCAGGAAGAGACCACAGTGTCCACGAGGCCACCCATCGGAGCCATCCCACCAAGCTGGGCAGAGCAGGCAAGGTGGGCCCTGAGGCAGGCAGAGTCTGTGGACAGGGAGCCAATGATTACAGACATGGCCCAGGGAGGACTGGGAGGGAGGACTGCGAGGGAGGTCAAACCCCAAGGTCAGAGGTTCTGCAGGATGGAAGCTCTAAAGAGGCCTCTGGGATCCACCCTGGGGCCCCCAGCCCTCAAGTCTGGCCCTGGGGCCTCAGGGGATGAGTCCCTACCCTGAGGACTTGACCTCACTCCCAGTGGGATGGAGGGAGGCCTGGACTCCCTGAGGCCCCTCAAGAGGGTGCAGTGCTTGGGGAAGGAGAGGTATAGGTCATTCAGATATTGGGCTAGGGGCAGTGCTAAGGGAAACAGGTGTTACCATCAAGGTATTGGGGCAGGGGTTTGTCCCCACCCAGGGACCACCTAACCTGTCCTGGCTGTGTACCAGCTTCTATGTGCACTGGGCCAGACTCAGCAGTTTTCGTGGGTGGGGTAGAAGAAACTGGGCAGGACAGTGTGCCCCCAGAATGATCACACCACTGCTCCCCTAGAGATGTTGAGGATGAATAACATCAAGTCTAATTTTAGCCCATTAAATATCCCTCCTGATTCCCACAAGCTCTGGCCTAAGCCTGACTGACACTTAGGCAAAGGAGGAACTGGGCTCAAAGGGAGGCAGCTAAGCCAGGCCTGAGCTGTGGGGCAGCAAGTGGAGGTACTCTGCTCCCTGTCAGAAACTTGGAGACCCAGGGTCTTCTGCACCACATCAAAGAGCCCTATAGGCCTGGAGAGGGAGGGGCCAGATGGGAGCAGCCGCTGGAAGTGACTCTGGCCTGGAAAGGGACCTCGGCTTCTAGGACTTCCAGGAGGAGGAGGCGGCAGGATAGCAAGAAGGACTGTCCAAGAGGAACTGAAGGACAATGCACAATGGCTGAGACAGAGAAATATCATCCCAGCCAGGCACTGTCCTCTGTGAGTCCTGATATTAGATAAGTTGTGAGGCCAGACAAGGGGTTAGTCTCAGAGTCAGGGAAGGAAGAGCTGGGGCTCAGAGCTCTGCTTTGGGTGGCCCCAGAGAATTCCAGCCCAACCTATGACAGTGAAGGAAACCGAGGCTGAGGCAAGTTAACGGGCTGACCCAAACCATGAAGCATGGGAACTCCCTCAAGCTTGACATCAACCTAACCTCCAATCCAGCCTCTGCACTGGTCCCCAAGTAGCTGTCCGCTCACTGTATTATATTGGGAGACAGTGGTGGGGCAGAAGGAGGCCTTTCCTAGCAGGAGGCTGAAGAAGGGAAGCTGCCACAGTTCCCAGAAGGTTCACCTTCTCTCCTTCCCAGCCAGCCCCTACCCAGAGCACAGGGCAACCTGGGGAAGCTCCCCAGAACAAGGGTACCACTGCAGGGCTGGGATCACACCAGAGGCAAATGCCCAGGGAGGACAGGGTGTGAGATGGATGGAGGGGGAGGCCCTTCTGGGGCAGTGACATGTAAGCAGAGACTGAATGAGGCTGGGGACAGCTATGTGGGCTTTTCAGGAATAACATTCTAGGCAGAGGGAAGGGCAGAGGCAAACACTGCAGGGAGCCAAGGGCAGCAGAGCCCTGGGCCCAGCATGCATGCTGACAGGAGGGCAGTGGGGAGAGTAGGTATAGCGGTGGGGACATTGGCTATGTGCTGATGGACATTCTTCCACAGGCGTAGAAGACAACCATTTAGCACCATATTCCTGAAAACATCCCTTTTTCCTTCCCCAAGACTTTTGCTAAGTCAAGAGGACACTCTAAATGCACAGGTATTGGACTGTCCTGATAAGTATTATCTGAGGGACACTGGGAACTGGGCAAGCTAGCATTATCTGTTCTAGCTGCCTTCCTGCCAGTTCCCTAAAATGCTGGTCACACAATAGAACAAAGCCAGCCAAGGATGTCTCTGCATTAGAGTTTAATATGTAAGCCCCTCCCTGAGCTAAGGGGGCGCGGAATAGAGCAGTATAGAGACAGCAGCTCTCAGTGGTATTTGCTCCTGAGCACTTGCCTGGCTTGTCACCCTGGGACCTCCCCCGAAGTGCTTCTGCTGAGTACCACACCTCAGGAGTTTTCAGAGCAACGCTGTTACTGAGCATGCACCCTTGTGGACCTTCTGAATAGCGCTGTTGGACCCCTACTCACTTTTGCGCTTCTTTCCGTGCTCCTGTGGACCCTTCTCTATTAGTAAGTATCCATTAATCCACCCTCCCATTAGTGCCTGCTAAGCCACATCTCTCCCAAGCCATCTCCTTCTCAACAAACTGCTCCTGTCCCAGCATACCTGGGCAGGGGATGAAATGAAAGTGAGATCCTCTGAAGGGGAGGACGCCTGGCCCCTGAAGGGCAAATGGGGTCTGGGATCTGAGCCCCTGCGGCTACACAGCCAGGGTTCCCAGGGGAGGGGACAGTCAGGGCCATTGGGTACTGAATCAGCATAGGCCCAAGCTTCTGACCCGTAGAAGTCAGAAACTCTTGTTTCACATTTTGCCCAGGTATGCCGGGACTGTGGATTGAGGCAGGAAAGCCCAAGAGCCAGGAAGTCAGGATAGGGCCAGGTGGCTCCTGAGGCTAGTGCTCACCTTACAAAGACTCCATCATGCAGTAGGGACAGCACAGGTGGACAGGATGCCCTAAGCCAGACACAATGACTTCTCCTTCCCCTCTTGCCCCTGGAGGGAAAGTGTCCCTGGCCTAGTGCCTGCAGCTGGGAACCAATGTGAGACCCATTGTTTGAGAATGGAGTCGGTGGGGGCCACGGGAAGCCCCCAGCAATACCTTTCATCCCACTGACGCAGATCCAGGGCACCAAGTGAGGACCGTGTGAGTGGACAGCACCGTCCTGCAGGATGAAGGCACTGGGAGCTGTGGTCCTGGCCCTGCTACTGTATGGGCAGCCAGGTGCGGGGTGCCAATGACCCTCTGGTGGTACAGCCCTGGCCCACAAGAACCTCCAGAGACCCCAAGCCTGGGACAAGGGATGGGTTCTGGGAAGGAGAGAATGAGGCTGGAGTCCCCAGGCCCAGGGTGGTGGGCGAGGCTGTCCTGGGTCCCTAACATCACTGTGGCCCCCAATCTCAGACTTAGCCTTTCCAACACTGCAAGGCATTCGGGAACCCTGCCCTCTCCTGGCCTCGGTTTCTCCATCTGTGAAATGGGCAGGCCTTAGAGACAAAGGTGGACAAAGGAGTAGAAGGCTTGGCACTCAGCACTGAACAAATGCCCTCTGTATTTGGGTAGCTGAAGTTTACACATGTCCCTGCATGGCCAGGCAGTCGGCAGGTGCAGGAGGAGGAGGATGATGACAGGGAGCCGGAGAGCTATGGCTATGATGAGGAGGAGGAAGAAGAGGAGGAAACCAACATGATTGCCGGCAGCAGAGATAGAGGTACCCACCCACCCATCCCCACGCTGCTGGGCTTTCTGCTCTGCTTCAGTAGATGAAGCAGATCTACTAGCACCCAGACCATATGGCCTGCCCCACACCCCCTCCCCATTCCCTCACCCTGCGGGCTCTCCCTTGGCCAAACTTGGCCCCAGCCTGCTCCCAACCTGCATGGTATTACCTTGGGTCCTCATCTGCAACGCTTGGTCAGACTCCTTTCTGGGTCTTCACTGCCCACAGGAGGGGGCTTAGACAGGGCCACCGAGCAAGTGACAAGAAATGAGCAGAAAGTTCCCTCTGTGGCCCTGTTCTTTCTACTTCCTCCAGAAACACCCAGCATAGGGTCCTACAGGGTAGGGTTTGAGGACATCTAACAAGGCAGGCAAATGGGGACCTGGAAAGGAAGGCACTGAGGGTTGTCCTTGACCTGACCCCAGCCTGGCCTCACCCCACAGCACTGCGGTGCTATGCCTGCCCCTTGCTACACTATGGGGAGAGCTGCGACCAGATGCAGAGCTGCTCCGGCAGTCAGGCTTCCTGCATCATGCTTGTTACCCATGGCAACACAGGTGAGTGGATGTAGCCCGGTACACATGTGCCTAGCAGCTCCCCTCTGTGACCCAACCTGTCTCAACACCTGTCTCCATCTCCCCCCAGATTCTGGTCTCCTGACCACCTATTCCATGTGGTGCACAGACTCCTGCCAACCCATCATCAAGACCGTGGAGGGGACCCAGATGACTGAAACCTGCTGCCAATCTTCCATGTGCAATGTCCCACCCTGGCAGCACCCACTGAATGGCAAAGCAGGAGGTCCCCAGGAGAGCAGGGCTGGCCATCCCCAGGGTGAGAGGGATGGTCATCCCCAGGCCAATGGGTCAAATGCCCTCCCAAAGTGCCCCCAAAATGTGAGCACAGCCCTCCTACTCAGCCTCCTCACTAGCCTTTTGGCAGTGGGGGCCTGAAGACACCTCACACCTGACCAGGCCAGCACTCTGTCCAGTGCTTCCCCTTACCCCATCACCAGCTTCAGAGAATAAATTTGAAGTGTCTTTCATGATCCAGCCAACTCTGGGCCTCCTTTGACCTGCGTCCCTAGAACCTCTGACCTCCAGGAGTGTCCACCAGCTCAGCCTCAGGCAGAGATGACACTGTATGCCTGGGAATCCCACCTTCAGCCTTAACTTCCCAGTGTGAAATTCCTCCAAACTCAGCTGTCATTTAGGTCAAGTGGCAGCACTCTCATCCCTGGTCTGGAGGAACAAGGCTTTGGGGGTACTGTTGTTTTCTTTCAACAGTCTCCCTAAGTTTCCCAGCCTGGGCTCAAACATGTAATCATCCTGCCTCAGCCTGAGTAGCTGGGATCACAGGATAAACCACTGTGCCCAGTTTGGGGACAAGCTGCAGGGGCAGGTGGAGCAAGGGGAGAGCAGGAGCTAATGAGGAACAAGGGCAGAAAGGGGAGGAGGAAGGTAATCCCATAGCCTCATTCTGCCCTTTGAACTCTACCCTTCCCCCAGCCTGGTGGGTGTCGGGGGAGTATGGGCATGTGACAGGCAGCTCCATACAGGCGAGGGGCACAAAGGGCCTGTAGCTCCTGCCCTGCCTGCATCTCTTCTACTGGGCTGGTCCACTGGCTGCTGGGCATTCTGCCTCCTTGACTGTACCAAGCTCTGCTTCACCAGCAGCAGGTGACAGAACACAGCACTGGGATGAGAGGAAGACAAGCTCAGCCTGGGCCACAGCTCAGCCACTGACTGGGCCTCAGTTTCCCTATTTGAGCAGTGTGGACAGAGGCCTAAAGGACTCCTAGATTCCCACTGGCTCAACTTTGTTGGCTTTGGACCTTTCAAAGTCCTTTCCTGTCTGCCAAGTCCATTCCGCCATGCAATGTGTGGCCTCCATTTGTCCACTCTCTCCATTTCCTTATCAATAAAGCCTCAGTGCCTGGAGGATGGGGGGTTAGGGAACAAAGTCATTGGGTGAAGGTGGTATCTTATTACTCCTCCCTGCTGGCCTCCCTGCCTCCCATGAGGCAACACACTGAGCATGACAAGGCAACATGGAGGAAGGACCCTAACCACCAATGACCAGAAGGCAAATACTGGCTCTGCACTGCCTACCTCAGGATCTGCTTACCTTGGAGGGAGATAAACTTCTATCATGTTGAAGCCAATTATTCTGCTTTCTGTTGCCTGTATTTTCACACATGCATACACTGACTCACACACAGCCCCCACTGATACACAGCTCGGAGGTCAGACTGCCTGGGCTGAAATCATAGGCCCACCCCTCAGCAGCTTCATAACCTCCCCTCCAGGAACCCCATTTCCTCCAGCTCAACCCTCATGCCAGCCTCATACAGATTTCACAGAGGGGCTTCCAGCCCTGTGAGTGCTCAGTGCTCTGGGCCGTTGCTGTCGCATCTATCATGACCCTACTCTGAGTGAATGTTTGCAAGAATGCCCACCTGTGCTAGCCCAAGCTCCTTAGGACCCAAGAAACCTCACTAGCCATGTCTGACTGGAAACTCTGCACACTGTTTTCTGTGTTCGAGAAATTGTTCCTCGGCAGGGCTGTCTTAAAGCCATGTGCAGATCCAAAGGGACAGTCTCCCATGACCCTCAACTTCTGATCCTTCTGAGCCTTGTGAGGAGGGAGCTGGGGCTCAGAGCTGTCTGAAGTCACTGGCTCCAAAGCCTGCCCGGGCCTTGGGCTCCTGCTTCTATGACAGTCTCTTCTCCCTGTGTCTCCACCCCACTCTCAGGGGAAGCAAAGACACAACTGACTCCTCACTAGGCTCTGACCTGACCTCCTCTCCTAAAGGAATAGAGCAAGCAGCCACACTCAGAGAACCCCAGTGCCACCCTACCAGGAACCATCCCAAATACAGTCTTAGCCCCACAGGGCTTGCTGTCCCAGCACCCAGAGGGTGTTGCTGTGCTGTCCAACATGGGCACAGTTGGGGTCACTGACAAAAGAGAGACTGCAGCTGCTCAAGGTCACACACGGAGCAGCTGCAGCTTCGGGATCCAGGCCCAGCACTTCCTGCCAACCAGGGCATCCCAGGCTGAGGCGCCAGGAGGTCTGAGCTGCTGCAGCAGAGGTGAGGAACCGGATGCTGACTAAGGCCACTGAATTCCCATAGTCCAGGCCAGGTGAGGCAGAGGTGCCAGTGGATGGAGGCAGCCTAGGCCCTGAATGACAGCCAGTGCAGGGCACCAGCTGCAGTAACAAGGTTGCATGGAGTCTAACATTCTTCATCCAGCTGGGCAGCAGAGGCCTGAGAGAGGCTGGACCCCAGCCACAGGATCCATGTTGTCTGCCTCAGCTCCCCACAGCTCCCATAGCAAATTACCACAGACACAGTAATTTCAGACAATAAAGTTTGTGCTGCCACGGGGCTAGCAGTCAGTTATGTTATGGTTTAGATTCTAAATGTCCTTCAAATGCCTGGACCTAGCCTGTGGCATTATTGGGAAACAGAGGAATATTTAAGAAATGAGGACCCCGGAGGGTACGTGACCTCCCAGACTGCGCGACACAGACCCAGCAAGGACCCAAAGACCCCGGAGGGGGTCTCTTCAGCTGCCTGCCTGCCTGAGATCACCCGGCAGGTGCGCGACCTCCCGGACTGTGCGACAACAGACCCAGTAAGGAAGGTAGCCGCGTGGGCGCCCTTGAAACACCCCCACGACCTCCCCCCCACCGTTCTCAAACCTCCTGATTGGGCCAGTCCTTAGACCAACTCTGCAGAGGCATAGGTTCTCATGAAGGGTAGTTTTCTGAGCTCCCAACTTTGAACATCTATAAAGAAAGGGCAGGGGAAACCTGTAATAGAACTGAGTGGAGTTCAACCCTGAGGGTAGGGAAACTCAAGTTAGGCCTTGTAGACTGTGTTCAGTCTCAGTCGTGGGGAACTGCCATTGGCTAGCTGAGAGCAGGAGATTCGGTTCTGCATATGGCTGTACATGTGGTATAATATGAGAACAGAGACAGTCTGAAACAGGCCCTTCAAATTCTTTTTTTTTTCTCTCTCTCTCTTTTTTCTTTTCCTCATTCCACCCTAAAATTTCTTTATTTTTTCTGTCCTCTCTCTCCAACTCAGTCTCTTGCTCCACCATATTGTCCCTCATCTCCCTTTTTATTCCGGCTCCTGCCCTAACTCAGACTTCTTCTTTTATTATTTTTTGTTTTTAGGAGGGGTTTCTCTTTATGTTCTTTTCTCCAGTCATTTTACCTCACTCATGGCTCTGTACCTTCAAGGGAAGGCAAGCGCCTGTTATTTTTAAGGGGATATATTCTTGTCCTTATTCCTGCACTCTCTCTATCCCCCCTGAACTTAATAGCTTTGTAAAGATAGTAAGGTAATTCTACAACTTCTGGATTCACTTCAACCCTGCTCTAAATCTTTCACTTATCTAATCCTCTCATTCTAAGTCTAACCCCCATCCTAAATGGTAAAGATGCTATATTGAAAAGCATATTCACTGCAAACATACTATGGGCTGCTTCTTAAAATTAATTTAATTCACATGAGTTAAAGGTGATACATTAATGACTACCATAAGTGGTCAGTTGGCAAGCTGTGCCTGATCCTATTGGGCTGCTGAATGTATCAATTGGGACAAAGAGTGGTGATTGATTTAAAGAGTTGTTTTCTCTGATATTATGAAAACGAGAATGTCTATGAGTCATTAGAAACTCAAAAGCTAAAACGCAACTATATTAGGAAGATTTAAGTAATACCCAGAAATTAAAGAAGGACAACCCAACAATAAAAATAAAAATGAGAAAACACTTAAGCAAGACACAAAAACAAATATCCAGTTCACCAATAGCAAATAGTAGGACAAATGAGGATGAAAAGTCTGATAGTGAACCAACAGGACTCCCTGGACCCATAGCACAGGAGGTAACAAAATTGATCAATCAGGCTCTAGAAAAATTCAAATCAGAAATAATTTCCCAGCTAGCCAGAGAGATGATGAGCAAAATAGAAGTCATGATTCGAGACTCTAGAGCAGAAACTGAGAAAAAAATAGATGAGCTCAAGACTGTGATAGAAGCCATGAAGACTCAGCATAAGAAAGACATGGAAACAATGAATGCCCAACAGAGGAAAGAAATGGAATCCATAAAACAGATTCAAACAGATATCCAGGAGATTAAAAACTCTATTGAAAGTGTACGAAACAGAATAAAAGATTGCGAAGATAGAATTTCAGATATAGAAGATAGGATAGCAGTCAGTGACCGTGAAAAAAGAGGTCTATTAAAAACAGTAAGGGATCATGAGAAATCAATCCAACAACTCCTAGACGATACAAAGAAAAATAACATAAGACTGATAGGAATTCATGAAAAAACAGGAGAAAACACAAATGATATAAAAAAGCTCTTCACAGAATTAATGACAGAAAACTTCCCAAACAGAAGGGAAGAATTAGACATACAGATAAGTGAGGCATATAGAACCCCAACTAGCCACGATCAAAAAAAATCTACACCTAGACATATAATAATCAAGATTCCAGAAATCCAACAGAAAAACAAAATACTACAAGCAGTAAGAGAAAAGAAACAAATCACATGCAAAGGGAAGCCCATTAGAATCACAGCAGACTTTTCAACACAAACCCTTAGGTCAAGGAGAGCCTGGAGTGAGGTATTCCAAGTCCTAAAAGAAAAGAATCTCCAACCTAGACTTTTGTATCCTGCAAAACTCTCTTTCAAAATAGATGGGGAAATAAAATACTTCCACGACAAAGAGCACCTGAGAAATTTCATGAACACCAAACCAGCACTGCAAGGAATTCTAAACAATATCCTAGAAAAGGACAACGAAATTCACAATAACATGAGGCCCAACAGACCAAATCAAATAGGCAAGGCAAGAAACTAAAAGGAGATGGGAGAAAAAGTAAAAAGAGTCAACAAATGGACAAAAACATGACAAGAATAAGTCAAAATATATCAGTTGTAACCATCAATGTTAATGGCCTCAATTCACCAATCAAGAGAAACAGATTGGCAGAATGGATTAAGAAGCAAAATCCAACAATATGTTGTATACAAGAAACACACCTAGTGCAAAAGGAAGTCCATAGACTGAAAGTGAAAGGATGGAAAACAATTCTCCATGCGTCAGGAGTCCAGAAAAAAGCAGGGGTAGCAATCTTATTCTCAGATAAAGTAAATTTCAAACCAAAACTCATTAAGAGAGACAAAGAAGGACACTACATCCTTGTAAAGGGAACAATTCAAGAGGAAGAGCTGACAATCATAAACATATATGCACCAAATATAAATGCCCCCAACTATATAAAACAAATATTAAGTAACATGAAAAACCAAATAAGCACTAATACAATTGTAGTGGGGGATTTAAATACCCCACTATCACAAATTGACAGATCTACTAGGCAGAAAATCAACAATGAAATAATAGAACTGAACCAAGCTTTGGAACACATGGACTTAATAGATGTTTATAGAGTATTCCACCCCCAAAAACCAGAATATACATTCTTTTCGGCTGCACATGGATCATTCTCCAAAATAGACCACATACTGGCTCACAAAACAGGTCTAAATAAATGCAAAAAAATTGAAGTCATCCCCTGTTTATTATCAGATCATAGTGCAATCAAACTAGACATCAATAGCACAAGAAACTATAGAAACTTCACAAGCACATGGAAACTGAACAACACTCTCCTAAACAATCAATGGATTACAGAGGAAATTAAAGAAGAAATTAGACAGTTTTTACAAATAAATGAGAATGCCAATACAACATACAGGAATCTTTGGGACACAATGAAAGCAGTTCTACGTGGAAAATTCATAACATTGAATGCCCACACTAGGAAAACAGAGCGGGCTCAAATAAACAACTTAACGATGAAACTTAGACTCCTAGAAAAACAAGAGCAAGAAAAACCCAAAGCTCGAACAAGAGAGGAAATTATAAAGATCCGAGCAGAAATCAATGCAATTGAAATTAAGAAAACGATACAAAAAATAAATGAAACAAAGAGCTGGTTTTTTGAAAGAATAAATAAAATTGACAAACCCTTAGCTAATCTTATCAAAAAAAGGAAAGAAAAGGCTCAGATCCATGCAATTAGGAATGAAAAAGGCGAAGTCACAACAGATCCGAAAGAAATCCAGAGGATCATGAACACCTACTTTGAGAACCTGTACTCTAATAAAATGGAAAACACAGAAGAAATGGACAGATTTCTAGATACTTATGAATTACCAAAGTTGAACGAAGAAGATAAAAACATTTTAAACACCCCAATCACAATCAGTGAAATTGAAAATGTAATTAAAAACTTACCAACAAAGAAAAGCCCAGGCCCTGATGGATTCACTGCTGAATTTTACAAGACATTTAGAGAAGAACTACTACCATTACTCTTCAAACTTTTCAATGAAATTGAAAGAGAAGCTATACTTCCAAATTCATTCCTGGAAGCAAGTATCACTCTGATTCCCAAACCAGAGAAAGATACAACCAAAAAGGAGAACTACAGACCAATCTCCTTAATGAATATAGATGCAAAAATCCTTAATAAGATACTAGCAAACAGAATACAGAGGATTATTAAGAAGATCATCCATCATGACCAAGTCGGATTTATTCCAGAGATGCAAGGGTGGTTCAACATACGAAAGTCAGTGAATGTAATACATTATATTAACAAAGTCAAGGACAAAAACCATATGATCCTCTCAATAGATGCAGAAAAAGCATTTGATAAAATTCAACACCCATTCATGATAAAAACCCTGCAAAAAATTGGAATAGATGGTCTATACCTCAATTTAATAAAGGCTATTTATGAAAAACCATCAGCCAACATCATATTGAATGGCCAAAAACTGAAAACCTTCATGTTAAAATCAGGAACAAGACAAGGATGCCCACTATCGCCACTTCTCTTCAATATAGTTCTGGAAACATTAGCCACAGCAATTAGACAAGAGAAAGAAATTAAAGCAATAAAGATAGGAAAGGAAGAAGTTAAGCTATCATTATTTGCTGATGATGTGATACTCTACATTGAAGATCCAAAAAACTCCACCAAAAAATTTCTAGACTTAATTGACAGAT
>NW_022900917.1:84174043-84179339 GCF_012274545.1 Fukomys damarensis
CCATGCACTAAATTAAAATCCAAATGGATTAAAGATCTAAATATTAAAACAGAAACATTAAACTTGCTGGAAGGTAAGTTAGGCAGAACTCTGGAAGACATTGGTATAGGGAAAAACTTTATGAACAAATCCTCAGCGTCACGGGAACTAGCAGATAGAATCAACAACTGGGATCTCATATTACTAAAAAGCTTCTGTCCTTCAAAAGAAACCATCAGCAGAACTAAGAGACAATCTACAATGTGGGAAAAAATTTTTACCAGCTGTTCCTCAGACAGAGGACTATTACCAAGGATATATAAAGAACTCAAAACAATCAGTCCCCCCAAATATAAAGACCCGATTCAAAAATGGGCATCCGAAATGAACAGACATTTCTCAGACAAAGAAGTCAAAGCAGCAAGAAAATATTTGAAAAAATGTTCCACATCACTGGTCATTCGAGAGATGCAGATGCAAACAACACGGAGATTCCACCTCACCCCACAAAGAATGGCTGCTATCAAGAAATCACACAATAACAAATGTTGGCGGGGTTGCGGGGAGAAAGGAACCCTTCTCCATTGTTGGTGGGAGTGCAGACTGGTGCAACCACTATGGAAATCAATATGGAGATACCTCAAAGAGCTTGGACTGGAGGTTCCATTTGACCCAGCCATCCCTCTGCTGGGTATCTTTCCAAGAGAACTAAAAGAATCATATCACAGAGACGTATGTGCACCCATGTTTATAGCGGCACAGTTTGTAATAGCTAAATCTTGGAAACAGCCTATTTGCCCATCCGTTGGAAACTGGATAAAGAAGTTGTGGTTTTTCTATAAAATGGAATATTACTCAGCCATAAAGAACGAGAAAATAGATTCATTCATAGGAAAATGGATACATATTGAAGATATACTCCTAAGTGAAATAAATAAGTCACACATGTGTAAATACCGAATAGTTTCCCTGGTGTAAATAATCTGCAACAATGCATAAGATTCTAATAAGATTACTGACATTTAGAAATGGGAACAAAGGAGCTAAAGGTGTAGGGAAGGTGTGATGGGTAGGGGAAGAGTAAAAAGGGAAAAGAAAAAAATGTGAGAGAATGAAAAGATGAAAATAAAGTGTTTGTAGATGGGGAGGGGAGGAGGGGTGAAGGGAGGGCAGAGGTAAGGGGAAAAAATGAGAATCAAGACTTGTCATGTAGAGGTACAAGATCCCAACAATGAATGTAACTGTACTGTATCCCTAAAATGTACCAATAAACTCAATTAAAGCTGAAAAAAAAAAAGCAATGAGGCCTTGAAGAAGGGCCCTTGACATTCATATTCATATTCTCATTCTCTCTCTCTCTCCCTCTTCCTCTCCCTCTCTCTTTCCATCTCCTTCCCTCGCAAAGTGAGCAGACCTGCACCACACACTTCCACCATGATGTGCTTCCTTGTCACAGGCCAAAGGCAACAGGACCAAGTGGCTATTACCTCAAACCTCTGAAGCCATGAGTCAAAGCAGCCCTTTCCTCCTTCTGAGTTGAACTAGCCTGGTGGGGAGGGAGACCTACTCATCCCTCCGCCATGGGGTAAGCGGGACATGAGAAGATGGCCCTGCAAATGCCCACATCCCCCAGAGCCTGCCCTGGCTAAGGCTCAGAGCTCTCCCTAGTCAGGTCACTCACTGCCCAGTCATGGAGGAGCTAGAGAGGGACAGGGGACACCAGAGGTCCTAAGGCCTAAAGGGTAGGCTTTGCATGCTGAGGCCACAGAAGCCTGGTACCCCTAGGGAGGGATGGCTACCAGCTGGAGGGTTATAAAGGACCCTGAGGTAACCCCAAGGCTTCAGGAGGGCTCACCAGGGTCAGAGAACACCTCACCTGCCCCCCTGGGTCTTGTTTTCCTCTTCTGTAGAATCTAAGGTTGGCTAGGAGCTCACTGGAGGAGACCTGGCCAGATCAGCAACATGAGGTGGGGCTGGGGTATAGAGACGTGGCCAGAACCAAGTCTTTGGGCCTGGTCACCAAGATAGATACCCATCTGAAAACACAGCCTTTTCCCATGGATCATGACCAAGCTTCAGCTGGGGACATGGTCAGACCCCCAGCCCAGAATCTCAGGGTACCTTGGCCAAGGGACAGGGCAACGGGTACAAGAGCCCCTGAAACCCAGTCTTCCCTCTGTAGAGCATGACAGGAGCACAGGCTTGGTGGGAGTCACAGCTCATGATGGAGGTGCTGCCAGCCTCCTTTTTCACAGCCTCTGTTCCTTGGCTTCCATCCTGCTCCCTATGCAGTTGAGCGCATGGCCCATGTCAGTTTCCAACAGCATTTCCACGTACTTGTGACAGGAGATGCATGGTGATGGAGATTCCCTGCCTTGTGCTGTCCCTGCCCCCAAGTACCTGTGCTCAGGGTTGCCATGATGGTGAGGTACAAAGGTGAGCTGGTGAAATACTGACCCTTCCTCTTCTCACTCCAGTGCTGCCAGTGCCACATTTGGGGGTCACATTATGGGGCTGAGACTTCTTCCCCTGTCAGAGGTCCTAGAAGAGGACACAAGGTTGTGTTGGGCCAAGCAAGGCTCCATAGCACAGGTGGGGTCAACAGAGACAACCTCAGAAGCTAGCCTGGCTTGTCCACAGGCAACCCAGAGGAGGGGTGTTAAAGGGCTGGCCTTTTGCAGAAGGATGTGTGCCCCACATTATGACTGAAGAATCCCCAGCTTTCCTTTTCTGTCTGGTGACTGTAGCTGACTCCATCATCACATGCTCATTTAACTAATGCATGCACCCACCTCCTCTGGGGCCAGGACCACCAGCATGGGGACCCAGGCTGGAGAGATGGCAGAACCCATTCTGCTGGGGTAAGGTGACAAGGATGGACACATGTGTCCCAGAAGCCAGTGGTACCTGAAGAGGAAAGATCCCAGGCTGCGGATCAGACTCTGGGTAGTGGCCTAGGTGCAAGCCCAGAGGACACTGTTCCTTGCTCACTGGGGCCACTGTGACAGCTGGGATGGGGTGGGTTCTGACCTGGTTCTAGGTAATCAAAAGGGGGCTTAGTCCAGCAGGCAAACCCTTCTTGGGTCCCAGTCCAGGTTAATATACCCCTCATTATAGTTCCTGAGGGTGCCCCCACCCTGGGTCAAGTGTGTCCTGTTTGTCCACATATTCCAGGGTCACCTTCTCCTTCTCACGCCTAACCCTGGCCCCTGCTAAAAGGTGACAGAGCCCAGAGACTTGATTTCTCTGAGTCTCCCCTATAAATTTCCTGCCTCTCAGGACAGGAAGCAGCCATCCACAGTCTACCTCCTGCTCCTTGCTCTAGATTGTGAGAACTTGCTGAGGAGCAGGCACCAACACCAGAGCAGGAAATTCCTGAGGAAGGAGCCTCGTCATCAGCGCCCTCCCGAGACCACCAGGGCATACAGAAGCCATCAGACATGGGGATAGGCCAGTGCTGCTGAAGGCAGAGCAGGGCCATTTCTGCACCCAGGTCGCTGACAACAGGGGCCACTATAGGACTGAGATGTCAGCTCAATACCATGGAAGACAGCACCTATTCCAGCTGACCTCAGGCTGTGCATCAAAGGGTTCCCACCCACCAGACTGTGACAGGGTCAGGGACGTGGAAGTCTGGCTGATTGAGAGGTGGTTTTTTGGTTTTGTTTTATTTTTTATATCAGGGTCTTCTCTGGAGCAGAGGCACCTGGGAGGAATCATCTTGGTGTCTCAGGTGCTCACCCAAGAAAACTCTGACCATGTGAGCAAACTCTGGCCACAGTTCCAATTCGGGAATCCCCCAAGGGAAGTCCACAGAGAAACAGAAAAAACTCCAAAATAGAAACTTCTCTGCAAAAGACCCAATGAGGAAACAGACAAACCAGAGTAGGGAGACATCTGCAAACCACACATGGGACAAAGAATTGTGTGTACAAACCCCACAATCAACAGTCAGAAGTTGTGCAAGGCCAAAATAAAAAAATAGCTGGGTCAGGGATTTAGTTCAGTGGCACTGCACCTGCCTTGCAAGTGCAAGATCATGAGTTCGATCCCTGGTACCAATAAAATAAAATAAAACAAAAATAAAAAATAGTAACCACATCAAATTCTGGCAAGGATGCAGAGAAACCAGGTCATTCGTGCACTGCTGGTAGGGATCCAAAATGGTGTAATTGCTCTGGAAAACAGAGTAGCTGATTCTTACAAAACTAAACATGTAACCAGATGTGGTGGTACATGCCTGTAATTCCAGCACTCTGGGAAACTTAGGCAGGAGGATAGCAAGTTTATGCCCAGGCTTGACAACTTAGTGACAATCTGTCTCAAAGCAAGGGGGGGGGTGTGTGACTCAGTGTGAAGGCCCTGGAATCAAACGTCAACGGGATGGAGAGAGGAAGAGAAAGGGGGTGGCGGGGGATGGCAGCAGTCTGAGAATCCAGCTGGAGGAGGGGTGAGCCTCACTGGAATGCTGAGAAGGTGCTCTTGGAGGGCGTGAGGCAGGCTTTCCCAAGGTTGCTTCTCTGAGCACAGGATGCCTTGTGGGAGAAGCCCTGTCCCTCCTTCAGTGTACTGGGGACCTGCAGAAGGGCCCACTGGCCTCCACTGACTAGCTCGGGGGACCTCCTGTCTCCTGGAGATGGAAGGTCTCTCTTATCTCAGGATCCAGGCCAAAGTGACCCAAGAATGGCAAAAAACGGGGAATCAGAGTGCAGGCTAAGTGAGCTGGCAAGAAAGAATTCAGTATTTAAGCTCGGTATCAGAGTTTCCATTACTGTAATAATGGAAAAGTCGAAGGCTGTAATTTTATGAAGAGAAGTTCAGCTCACAGTTCTAGAGGCAGAAAGTCCACGCGGCATAGAAAAGAACAGGAAAAGAAGTAGGGGCACCAGATAAGGAGAGGGGCGGTGCCGAAGGGGGGATTGAGTTTGGTCTTCCAGGCCGCGGAGACGGCAATGGCTCCAGGAGACGGCAAGAGAGGACGCATGGATGAGGAAAGATGCGATGCACAGCACTAACTGGCGCTGATGGCTCGCTGAGGATAAACAGAGATCAAGATACCGTATAAGACTTAGCGGACAGAGACACCTCGGGAGCAGGCAAGGGAGGGGCGGCCGCCTGGGACCTGCAGAAGTGCAGCCCCAAGGGTAACCAGTCAACCTACCAACCCGCCCGACAGACAGACAGACCTACAGCTTCTCGGTCGCTAAACGAGTCCAGCTGGGGTAGAGATGCGTCACCACCGAGAGTTGGAGCGGCGGCTCCTAGAGTGGCACGGGAAGGGGCGGGGCCGGGCGAGGGGCAGGCCCACATGGGGGCG
>NW_022900917.1:84179795-84196110 GCF_012274545.1 Fukomys damarensis
GCCCATGGCCCCTGGTCTTCACCAGGTACCTTCTGCGTTCGCTAGCGCTCCGAGTCTCTGGGACGCGCGGTCCCGTGGAAGCCCCCTGGGGCCGGGCTGTCTGGGCGCCGGCGCTGGGAGGCCTTCCTGCTTCCCCACCACGACCCCTCCACCTGGGTGAAGGCCTGTCTCGGGCCTAGTCGTGGGCCGGCGTGGAGGGTCCAGTTTCTGAATCTAGATTCCCAAGGGCCGGGCGGGGAGGGGGTGAGCTTCCTAGGGGGCTGGACTGCTGATTGATGCCACAAGTCAGAGGCTTCACCCAGAG
Organism: Fukomys damarensis; assembly: GCF_012274545.1. Classification (NCBI taxonomy): domain Eukaryota; kingdom Metazoa; phylum Chordata; class Mammalia; order Rodentia; family Bathyergidae; genus Fukomys; species Fukomys damarensis. Next base: position 84,180,100 of record NW_022900917.1, read on the forward strand.
AGGTGTAGGAGCAACCTTGAAGTTGCACAGCAAGGCGGAAACCCTGGCTATTAGGCCAGCGGGGATTTAGCTGTCTTATATTACTAGCACTCTCTCGAGGCCTGTGAAGTGAGAGAGCCAAGAACACTGTCGCTATGGTGTACACCGTTTATAACAATTATTTCATTTTTCAGTGTGCACAGCCCCTGCCTTAGGGCCTGCCAACTCGAGAAGACTTTCAAAGTGTGTTTCCTGAGCTCCACGTGTGACAGGGTCAGGGACACGGGGATACAAAGATAGTTCTGCCCTGAGGAATCTTACCTCATAAGGAGACTGGCCTTTGTGGGAGTGACACGGGGAATGGCAAGTGCCGTAGTGGAGGAAGCAGTGCTGTGGGGCCACAGGACCTCACACTGGCCCCAGACTAGCAGGCGTCAGGCCCAGTAGGTTCCTCCAAGTGGACTCAACATAGGGCCACGGTGACTTCACATCCTGCCTTGGAGAGCTCAGCCCACCAGGTGTGGCACAAGTGTAGATTGCCCTTTTGTAATGGCTCTTGGTTTTACCTATTTTCTACTAAAGCTAGTTCCTACCCTCAGTTGAGCGGGGACCAGGTGCAATGGTGCATTCTTGTAATCAGCTATTCTGAAAGCTGAGGCAGGAGGATCACAAGATCAGGCTGGGCAACTCAAAAAATGAAAACTCAGTGTACCCAGGGTTCAATGCCCAGTATTAGAGGGTGGAGAGAGTCTCTATCTCTATGTGAGTCTTTGCTCTAGGTGGCAGAGCACCCCTGCCCTCCCCTGGCCCAGGTTTTCACCTTTCAAATCTAGCTCCTGCCTACCACTGAGAACTACCTCTTCCCAGAAGCCACCTCCAGGTAGTACCCTTGGAAAATGATGTTGGCCTGAATCCAAATCAAACTTGTCTAAATGTTTTCATTTAGAAAAGGTTACATTCTCAAACTCCTTGTAAGATAGCAAATGTGGGGCTGGAGATTTAGCTCAGTGGTGCTGCCACCTGCCTCACAAGAGCAAGGTCCCGAGTTCAATTCCCAGTACCACCAAAAAAAAAGCAAATGTATACAGTCATGCCAAACATCACTTTATAGAGAGTTTAGAATGCCTATACGCTAAAGCATGTGTCATTTGGGACATGTTTCACCTCCATTTCCTGCCTAGGATAGACCCCATCCTGAGACCCCAGTTTGGTTGACCAAGAACCAATACAAGTAAAGTGGAATATTGTTATCTAAAGCATTATATTTTAGGATAAGAGCTGGCAGAATTCTGGGCCTCTGAGTGAGCAAGAGTCCCAGTCATGGACTCCTTGCTAAGCATTTGCAATTCAAGTAGTAAACACAGTCTGCTGTGCTCATCTTCAAGGGGCAGGGTATGACTACTGATCTTTTGGGGGTTCCTTTCACCAGTAGTTTTTTAAAGGTTCTAAAATTTTTCAAGGTATTATACTGGAATCCATTAGTTCACACAGAGAAAGCAGGTGAGGAAAGCTCAGAAACAATACAGAAAAAAATACAGCAGAGTTATCTTAATTTATATTTTTGCAGTGCTGGGGATTGAACCCAGGGCTTAGTGCACTGTATTATTGAACAACACCCCCAGTCCCTGGAGCAGGATTCTTAACAAATGAAACACAAACCATGCAACTGCTACTCAAGAAACCAGGTCTCTGCCTGTCATTTGTCACTGGGGATAACTGGTTCTTTTTTGAACTGATACCAAGATTAAAATGCTGTCAAGTGAACTTACAGACAGAAAGTATCAAATCTTCCCCTTCTCGGGCCAGGGATTTAGCTCAGTGGTTCCAGTGCCTGCCTCACAAGTACAAGGGCCCAAGTTCGATCCCTAGTACTCCCCTACAAATCTTCCCCTCCTCCATAAGCAGCCCTTAAGAAAGATGTTTGTGTAGGAAAACCTTCAGCAGAGGCCTAGTTGAGGTCGCTTTTAGAGGTTTGGCTCTTAAATCCAAATGAGAACCTCAACAGCTCAGGCAGGAAGGAAGTGAAATCAGCCCAAGCAAGACTAACTCCTCCTCATGCCTTATAGGGTGGCAATGAAGATTAGATATACAGATGCTTGGAACAGAAGATATGCTCCTAAAGTGACAGTTAACTGTTTTGATTTTTGAGTCATTCAACAATTATTTAATGAGGTACCTGCATGTTCCAAGAGTTACCACAAAGCACTGGGAGAGATAACACAACAACAACAAAAAAGGACCATATATACTCAAAAAGTAAGAGAATCCAGGCCTAATTGCACACCCCTATAATCCCAGCTACTTGGCAGACTGAGGCAGGATAGAGAATTTAGGGCCAGCTTGGGGATTTGATCCCCAGCACTGAAAAAAAAAAAAAGTTTAGCTGTGTAAATAAGGAGAAAAGTGGAACAAGCTTAGGGAGGAAATGTGTAGGATTGATAGGGGACATCAGAGTATATCCCTGCAGGGATGGGGCCAGCTCCATGCAGACCTCTAGAAGTAGGAAAGATAGGGCATGTTTGGGGGGCCTAAAGCTATCCAGGATGAGGAAGGAAGGGAGAGGGCTGAGGTGTATTGGGTTAGTATGAGGGGAAGCCTTTGGAGATTAGAGCAAGGATAAGGATGGTGAGATTTGCTGGCTGCTGTGGGCAGTTCCACCCAAGGTCAGGCCCAGGATATGGGTGATGGATGCAAGTCATCCAGTCCGTAGCACCGAGTACACCAACTGGTCTCAATCTGGGCAACTAGAGGAGAAAGGGCCAATTGGGGAAGTGAAGAAGCAAAAGCCAGACGGCAGCTGTTGGTTCACAGTACACATGGATTCCATCTGGACATAGGTGGAGACCCTATCTCTTGGCAAAGGAGGAGAGCTCCCCAGCTAGTTGATGAGGAAGCTGGGATGGGTGAGAAGAGGGGTAGCTTTTGGGAGTCTAGAGGGATGCAGCCTGGGAACACACATTTGATGTGATATTCCTATCTTCTCTTTCCAGCAACGAAAGGACAGGTTCCATCTTCCTGGAGCAGAGCTTTAGCTGTACACATGATGTGGCGAGCCACCTCTACAGGACTGGAGTTACAGAGGAATCAGGAACCCCTGACTTCAGGCTCTCAGCCCTCCTTGGCTTCCAAGGTACTTCTGTCTCCCAGGATCAGTAATGGAAAAGTCCGCAGGCAGGAAAAAGACAACCCAGGCCCCAAAGGATGAAGTGGTTGTTCAAGAGGCCACTCTCAAAGAAGAGAAAGCATCGAGTGGGAAAAGGCCAAACAAGAGGTGCACAGGGGCCAGAAAACACCGCAAAGAGCCGACTCTGAGCCCTGAGGATGAAGCCCATCTCTTTGATGCCTTTGATGCTTCATTTAAAGATGACTTTGAGGGGGTGCCTGTTTTTGTTCCCTTTCAGAGGAAGAAACCCTATGAGTGCAGTGAATGTGGACGGATATTTAAGCACAAGACAGATCACATTCGCCATCAAAGAGTTCACACAGGAGAAAAGCCCTTTAAGTGCGGTGAGTGTGGGAAGACCTTCCGGCACAGCTCTGATGTCACTAAACACCAGAGAATTCACACTGGTGAGAAGCCCTTTAAATGTGGGGAGTGCGGGAAGGCCTTTAACTGCGGCTCCAACCTCCTGAAACACCAAAAAACACATACAGGTGAGAAGCCCTATGAGTGTGAGGAGTGTGGAAAAGCCTTCGCCTATAGCTCCTGTCTCATTCGCCACCGGAAGCGCCACCCGAGGAAGAAGCACTGAGCAGGCAGTGCCCTGTGGCACTCTGAGTTTGTGCTTATGCACCATGGCTTCTCTCATTCCTGGAAGCCCCAAGGGTCATGTACAATGTACCGGGTGTGCCTCTGACTACCTGGCTCTGTCATCACTAGAAAAATCCACCTGTCAGGCATGTGAGCAACTAAGCCAACAGAGGAAATCTCTGTACCAAGACAGTGATAACACAGAAGCTCCCCAGACTCATTGCAACTCCACTCATTTTCTGAAATACTCCATACCACTTGGGGCTCAGCACCAGAGACCAATGGCACAAGCCCTGGAACACAGCAACACCCAACAGGAGCAGCACCCACCGCTGGTGAGGACCCAGCGCCTCCTACTTCTACATCAGCCCTTCCGCCAGCACATCTAAGGACTCTAGCCTGTGGACACTCAGCCCCCTGGCTCTCTGAGCCCAGCCCTATGCAGCTGAGAATAGCTGGGACCTCATGCTGGATAGCAGTGCTCTGTAGTGAGCTTAGGGGACACTGGGTGGCACCAGTTCTCACTCATTCCTACACAGCTGGCCTCAGTGATTGTCCTGTGATTTGTTTTCCGGCTTCTTTCCTTGGGCTGGATCACCAGTCCCTGAGTTCAGGCTTTGTCCCCAGAACTGGGCCACATTGTGTGCCCTTCTGCCCTAGCTGTCATCTCAAATGGGCAGCCTGACTCACCTGGATCATCTCATTGGACACTGCCCTTGAACACTGCCACCATGGGAGATTTCTTCCCCAGACAGGAAGTGGGACCCAGGGTGCCGTCAGCCCCACCATTGGCAGCTTTCATGCACTTGATGGTCAGACATAGCTGTGGCCCTTCCCAATGGTGGCCCTCAGGTTAGTGCCGCTTCTCTGTCTCCCCATGTCCATCCTACCCCAAAGCAAGTTCACATGGCTGTGCTGCCCTCGGTGTCCCAAGAGTGATCTGGATGGGACTCTGCTCTTGGGTACTGGTTTGCAAGAGAGTAGCAGAGTAATGTTGCTGACCAGGAGGCTTTTTATTGGGAGAGTGTTGGCACCTGTTTTCACTGTTTGGACATAAAAAAATTAATAATGGCCTTAGTCTTTGGGGATTCTGTCCTAAAAGAAGGGTCCCTGGCTGGAGATGGGCTTGTTCATCAAGTAGTCATAAACTGGGAAGCCAAGATGCAGTCTTTACCATTACTATTGGCATCCTCCTAAAAGCTGTAATATTAAATACCCCTGCATGGGCAGTCCTAGCCACCTCTTATCATGGTGGTCACAGTTGTAAGGCTGCCACCCTTGAGAAGTGGCCCACGGCAAGCCTCCTTCTCACTTCCAAGAGCACTCTAATCCCTGTGCTCGAAGCTCTGCTTTCAAAGTGCATCTCTCCTCCCTGACCACACCTTGGCCAGTGGCCCAAGGAGCCCCTTGTGGCTGATAGGGGCCTGGAACATTGCCCATAGCTGTCTTATGAAGAGGCTGCTTGGATCCCTGCTCCCTTAAGCCCATTTTACAGATAAGTCATACACATCAGTGTCCCTGTGCCATACACACACACATTCACAGCCTAGATCAGGAAAATAAAATTCATGTGCATCCACAAACCAAAGGAAAGTCCACTGCAGGAGTTTAGCCTCTGGACTACTTAACTCTCTCCAGGAGAAGGCCCTGGAGCCCAGCCCATCACCTGCCCACAGCCAGATCTCACCACATAGGATAGCACCTCGCATTCCTGGGATATTCTCAGACCAGGTTTTCCTGGGCTGCAGCCAACTCACTGCTCCAGGGAGACCTTGGTGGCATCACCTGCACCTGTAAGGGGACCTCAGTGGCACCACCTCCACTGGCAGGAGGACTTCAGGTACCACCCTCTTTCACAGAGAAGAACATTCTGAGTAGAAGACCTCTCACCCTGGGATCTCCTTGTTCAGGGTTGTTAGGGGCTGTCCTATCCTACCCAGGCTGGGTCACTTCAGACTGCTGTCCCCAATAGAGAAAACCTTAGTCTCAGAAATGGAGGACCGGGGATTTAGCTCAGTGGTGCCGATTCCTGCCTCACAAGCACAAGGTCCTGAGCTTGATCCCCCGTACCAAAAAAAGAGAAAGAAATGGAGATCAGAGCCAGGAATGTAGTTCAGTGGTGCCATGCCTACCTAACAAGTGAAAGGTCCTGAGTTTGATCACCAGTACTAAGAAAAAAAAAAAAAAGAAATGGAGATTTAATGAGGCAAAATTATGCAAAGGCAGATGTCAGCTGGTATTGGAGACAGGCATACATACATTCATGCTATTTATGGGCCTGGTTTGGAAGAGTTGCCCACATTGCTAGCACAGCTGAAACAGAGCATAATTATCCGTAGGTAGCAGGATGGCATTGGTGCCTCAGCAGCTCAAGCCTCCTAGCCCAGGTCCTGGTTACTCATGATACATGCTAAGATTTTCAGGGGCGGGCACATGCTTTTAGGGGCTGTTTACTTTCAAAAGTTGAGCAAAAACAATATGCGTACCCTGAATGAGTCACACAGCAGATTGGCCAAGGGTCAGCCCCTCACAGACTTAGAGTTGGCATATGTTTTCAGTAAAGAGCCAGATAGAAAATGTTCCTGGCTTTGCAGCTGTGCAGTCTGTCAGAGCAACTCAGCTCCACCATGTGGTGAAACAGCAGTTACAGATGGCACAGGATAAATGACCATGGCTATGAGCCAACTAAACTGTAAAGAACTAGGCAGCAGCCATAGTTTGCCAAACCCTGTCCATGCGAAGGGTGTGTGAGAGTTCAGGCTACAGAGAGCTTTGTGAGCTTTCTACAAGTCTTAAAGTCCTCTAAAACAATTTCATCTAGAGAGGACTGGTCTAGGAAGCCACGAGCCCTAGATGCAGGAAGTGCACTGGAGTCACCGGTAGCAAGGAGCTGCTTGGAGCATATCCTCTGCAGTTTGATGTGGGAGAGTAATGATGTGGACACAGACGTCCATGACATCCCAGAGCACTCAACACCTGCCCTAAGGGTATCTGAATTTTTTTAATTGAATTATTATAGTATTGCAATAGCTTCTTCCCATTACCGTGGGAAGCATCCCTTTTAATGAGTGCAAAATAATCCATTGATTAGAAAAAATGAAGCCAATTTAACATTCCCAAGCCTGGACACCTTGGATGTTTCTGGTGTATATTATAAATAATACAGTAAATGTCTTTTCAACAGTTAGGACCAATAGGACAAGACCCAGATGTGGAATACCATAATGCCGAATACCTTTCTTGTGTTGGGCCACACAGACACCTACAACAGTGTGTAGACAGCAGGCAGTACCATGGCCCTCCAGCAGCTGGTAGGTGGGTTCTTACTTTGGCTTATTCCCTGGGAGAGAAGATATGTGTTTTAACCTAATGTCCTTAATTTCTGGGGAGGATATAGATGGTGGAGAGCAAAGCCCTCTAGCTAGAAGTCTTGGCCTCTGCCTTTGTACCTGTGGGACCTTGGGTGCATCATTAAGCTGACTTTTGCCTCAGTTTCCTCAGATGTCAGATGGGACTCATCCTATAAGGCCACTGAGAATTCATGAACTTGATGTATGAAGCTCTCAGTACAGTACTGATGCTTCAACAAATGCCAGCATGGTGGTGCTTGTCTGTAATCTCAGCACTCGGGAGGCTGAGGCAGGAGGATCACCTCAAGTTCAAGGCTCGCCTAGACTACATAGTGAATTCAAGGCCAACCTAAACTACATAGCAAGCCTCTGTCTCAAAGAAACAAAACAAAAGAAAAATAATTGCCAGAACTTCTCATTCAGATTTTTTGTTTTGTTTTATTTTTTGCTTTCTGTTTTTTGGCTGTACTGGGGATGAACCCAAGGCCTCATGCATGCGAAGCAAGAGCTGTACCACTGAGCCATGTCTTAATGAGATCAAATACTTGTTCACATGAATGGAAGGTAGCCTGCAAGCCAGTGGCCCTAGATGCTTCTGGGGAAGGACTGGAGCTGAATTCAACTGAACAAGCATGGAAAACAGCAAAAAGATTTTTTTAATGCATGAGGAAATCAAAATGTGCATGTGTGTGTGTGTGTGTTTCATAGTTCAGAGAAAAACTCACAACTAGCCAGGCATGGTGGTGCATACCTATAATCCCAGCACTTGTGTGGCTACACTGAGACAAGAGGAACACCATAAGTTTGAGGCCAGCCTGGGCTACATAGTGAGTTCAGGGCTGACCTGCACTACAAAATGAGACCTTGTCTCAAAAAAAACTACACAACCAAACTAGAATCAGCCTGCCATCTCTTGCTGTCACCCTTTTGGTGCCAAGTAGCTTGTTTCCCATTTCTTCCAAGGTCACCATCATGACATCACAGCACTAGCATCAAGATCATTAAAAAAAAAAATCATGGGGCCAGGGATTTAGCTCAGTGGCAGCTCACCTGCCTTGCAAGCCCAAGGTCCTGAGTTCAATCCCTGGTACCAGAAAAAAAAAAAATCCTGTCTTTTAGGTTGACAGGATTGGGGTTTCGTTGTTTAAATGAAACTCACTTTCCAGGAAAAAGACAACTGGAATGATGTGAGCAACAGGAGTGAAAAGTGGGGGCAAGTAATTTAAGGAAGAATAACATAAAGAGCCTAGCAACTCTCATGGAGATGCAACGGATGGTTTCCTCTTTCTGAAGAGACACCAAGCCCAGACAGTGTACAAGTCTGTTCAAGAAACAGCAGCTCCAGTCATACATGAACATGTGAACCAAAGAGAGAACAGAAAACACCCCTTATTTTAGGGAGCAAGTATGACTTCGAAGTCTAAATTACATCTCATTGTGTGACTCATGCACATAGATACAAAAATTGTATCAAAACACCAGCAAACTATATTCAGCAGAACATAACAAAGAATACAGCTGACCAAATCAGGCTTATTTAGAAAGTTTGGCTCCGTGTTGATATAACTTACCACGTTAATACACTACAGGGGGAAAGGAACACCTTACTGTCTAAGTAGCTGCAGAAAACACATTAATCAAAATCAGCATTGTCTTGGAGGCTCTGGCGAGTTCACTAAGGCAGGACTGAGATTTTTTTGCTTAGAGTGGAAAACCCAAATTGTCATAATTAAAAGATACTGTTATTGTCTAGGAATCTGAAAATCACGAACTACTGAAATTATTAGGGGGTTAGCAAGGTTGTCACATAAATGGATGTACAAAAATCAGTTGAGACTTACATCTAATAGAATCAGAAACAGAGACTCAAATGGATACTGGTGCATGGATGCTGAGAGCAGCCCTGGTCACAGTGGTGATAGAGCAGTTGTGGAGTATATACAAGAGTATGCCCCTGGGCTACAGAAAGGGGAAATTTTCATTCATGGATAGACCATGCAAACATGCTTCTTAGTGAAATAAGCCAGATAGAAGACAAGTGGGGATATAGTTTGTCAATAGAGCACTTGCCTAGCATGATCAAGGCCGTGGGTTCAGTCCCCAGCACTGCATGAAGGAATGAATAAAAAGGAAAAGGTTTTTTTGTTTGTGTTTTGAGATGGGGTCTTGCTATGTAGTTCAAGCTGGCCTTGAACTCTCAGCAATCCTCCTGCCTCAGCCTCCCAAGTAGTAGGGTTACAGGCATGTGCCACCACACTAGGTGAAAAATTGATAATTTTCATCATACTAAAATTCACAACTTTCTAGAGAAAGGAAGGGATGTAAAAAGGATTAAGATGTGTTATACACATTACCAACCTCCCATGATGAGGGTAATTATTATGTAGTACAAATATGTGTTGTATTAATTTAAAAGCCCTCATGAATGAGGTTAGTGCTCTTATAAAAGAGACTTGAAATAAAAATTTAAAAACACAACTTCTGCTCACCAAAGGAATGAAAAACTAGATGGCTTTCAGGGAAATGACATTGTGCTCCAAGAGCAGGCTATAACAGAGCATGTGCTTTGCAGTCATAAAATTGTTTTTTTTTAACCTCTGGACACACATGATGGCTACAGACCCCGCACCTGTGGACAGCCAACCTCCTGGAAGTTTCTGTAATCACCCACACCCCTCCCTTTCTGAAAGAGCAGCACCACATGCCAAAGAAGGAGCTGAGAGCCAGAGTCACCTGTGGAGAGCCCAAGACTCCTTTGTGAGGCAAGCAAGAAGTAAGCATATGCTGTACTGAGACCGGCAGGGGGCTGCTTGTCTTCATATCAGGTTATTTATCCTCACCACCATAGCAGCAAGTGACTGGTATTCCCAATATGAACAGCCTAGAGGAATCCAGTGAGTTTGTTACTGATGTTGTTTTGTTTTGTTTTGTTTTATGCAATACTGAGGGTTGACCCCAACACTACTACTGAGCTACATCCCAGCCACCCATCCCTTTTGTGGTACTGAGGTTTGAACCCAGGGCTCTATATCTGCACAAAACTGCATCCTCATCCTTTTTTTTTTTTTTTTTTTTTTTGAGGTAGAGTCTTGCTAAGTTGTTAAGTTGCCCAGGCTAGGTCCAAACTTGTAGTCCTCCTGCCTCAGCCCCCCAGAATACTGGAGTCCAGCACCTTTTTATTTTGAGACAAGGTCTCAATAATTTATCCACACTGCTCTATTTGCAATCCTCCTGCCTTAGCCACCAAGTACCTGGGATTACAGGCATGGGCAACTGCACACCAATAGAAATTCTATTTTTTTTAAAAAAGACAAATACCAAATATACAAAGATTTCACAGAAGAAAATACAAATGGTTTATACACGAGATATTCAACCTCATTAGTAATTAAGAATACAAGTTTTAAAAAAAGAATACAACTTAAAATAACAAAATTGAATTTTTTGCCTGAGAGCATGGTGAAATATACAAGTCTGATCCTTCTGTGTTGGAGAGAAGCTGAGCTGAGGAGCTCTACCCTGGTAAAACAGCCCACGCTACTTAATCAGTCTGGTACTCTACAGCAAGTCAAAGATCTGATTCCCTGTTAACCCAGAAGCTTCATTTATTGGTTCACCCTGGAGGAACATTGGTACATGCACCAAAAAGATGTGTGCAGTAACATCCATAGTGTTCTCCTGGGTCAGGGAACATGAAGGAACCGAAGTGTCATCAAGGAGCAGTGGTCAATCACAGTCTGAGTATAAAGGGAAAGTGACTCAGCAGAGACAAGGAAGCAGCCACAGCATGCCCCAACAGATAGGACACTGAGCAGAGAAGACATACAGTGGGATTTTAATCACTGTAAAGTTCAAACCAAGCAGATTGAATGGCATGCTTTTGGGGCTCTTACATGGTAAAGCTAGAGAAGAACAAAAGAACCTGTGTGCCAGGGTGAAAGCAGGAAAGGATGCATTTCCCAGCCAGGTTGGGGGCGGTGTCATCTCTGCTGTGGAGGTCTTCTACAAGGTTCTTTATGCTTGACCCAGTGCCTGTCCTCGTTTTAGATGTAACACTTGTTTCCCGTGAGTGCTGACTGGATCCACGCTTCCACTGCCCTCTTCCTGAGGGCACCCCATGGCCAAGGTTGCTGATGGAACCAGCTTCCACTTGGCTAAAGCCATTTGCTAGCTTCATCGTTTGCTTTCTCCCAACAAAGGAACAGCACCTCTACTCATTGACTCGGTTTCTCTTTTTCCAGACTGCTAGAGTGGATCACCCCAGCAAGAAGCTCTGATGAGACATGCGTACAAAGGAACCTCAAAAGCAGTAGGAAAGACCCCCACAATCCTGCATTCAAGGAAGGAACAGAGAGGACCAGTGTCTACATGCAGTTCCTTGGGCAGAGGATGCAACAGAGAGGCGGCTGGGGACCTGCACACTGAATGGCTGGCCCCGTGAGGTCAGCTTGATGGCAAGACAGGGTGAGTTCAGGGAGGCCTTTCAGACACAGTGGGCAAAGGCAGGGCCCTTCCTGGTTCCCAAACCAACTTTTCATGAGTGACCAGCAGTCCTTGCTCACTATCAGCTGGTGCCCAGCACTAGCTTCGGACTTTAGTAAGGCCACCCTGCAGAGGCAGTTAAGAAACCCATTCAATTTTCACAACCTTCTGGACATCTAAGATGTTCCCAAGGGGAAACCTGAGACCCCCCTCAACCAAGCATCAGAGTTCTCGTTGCAGGAAAATGTTTAACCAAAGCTAGAAACGTCCTAGGAGTATGAGGTGTCCACAGCGGTTAGGGCCTATTACCTGGGCAGCATAACCTGAACCGCATGTCCAGCAGACACTGTCTCCCAAAGCCTTGACCTGCAGGAAGAGCATGGCCAGCAGAGCTGCAGCTGGGCATCACATGCAGAGAGTCTCTGCCAGAGACCAGGCTTTGAGTGTCCCTCCAAGTGCTCTGTGACCCTCACTTGCATCTGTTGTCCCTGAAGCCTCATCCCAGTTGGGCAGGAAGGCAGAAACCATCTCTTGGGAGAAGCAGGAGGTGAGCATGTTGGAGAGGGGACCCTCCCTTGGGACCAACATCTCAGGGACACAAACCCAGCTGCACAGTGCCAGGGCCTCATCTGCACAGGGAGGGACAAGGCTGACCAGTGAGGCAGACTTAGCCCAGACTGAGTCCACTTGTTTCCTGACAGGCTGTGATCTCAGAGTGCACATGAGCTTCGTTTCTAGTGACCTTGCCAGTCCCTCCCAATTTGGGCACCAAGATGTAATTGTTCCTTTTCTGTAAAAGTGGGCTGAGACACCAAGACATGCTGCACAGGAAGGCAAACCTGGAGGAGGGAGGGGTCTCCTGGGCCAAGGTACACGATTTGTGGCTTCTGGGGAGACTCAAAAAAAAAGAGGATAGGGTGGACTTCCAGGTGGTGTGGACAAGGAGCTGGGCCCCTGTGCCATTAGTTAACTTCAGGTTAGGATACTGCTCTTAGCATCAGGAGAGCCTTCTAGAGCCTAGTGCCTCAAGAGGTTATTTGCTCCTCACTGGTTTCCTCCTCAGTCACTAGCTGCATGGTCAGTGCACTGAGGACAAGCAGATTTTCCTCACCTTGACCAAACCTTGGCTGTAGTGACACCCAAGTTGGCAATGTTGCACTGCAGATGGCTCTAGAGAATCTCTGGACCTGCACAGGGTTCCTGCTGCCTCTGGGCCCAGCTGCCTGTCCATGTCTCACCTCAGCCTGGTTGAGGGGGCTGTTGTTTCCATCTTTGTACCTCTTCGCTTTCCTGTGGTTCTAACTCCTGGTGTGGCTGAACCCTTGGCATGTCCTTACATCCTCTCATGAGATGTGTGTCCTGCTCTTATTTCAAACCGCAGTGACTAGTGTGTTGTGAACAACTTTTGACAGCCATGGTTATGGTCTCTTGTGTTGTGGCAGATACTTTCCTAGTGTGATGTTTCCCAGTTACATCATCCAAAAAATTTAACTTCCAACTCACCTAAGTTGTTAAACTTTACTTTCATACAATATCTTTAGTCTGTAGTGTGAACATTGGGACATTCTATTTGTCTTTGGCATAGGTGCCACTTTGTATGTGGTTCCCTTATCCTGTGGATTGCTGTACAGGTCCCCACATTGCCTGCAGCGACCCCGTGATACTCATTAGCAGACACTAACTTTCCTACTGCTTATGAATATTTTCTCACAGAATAAAATGTCTATTTCTAACTCGCTTCCTGTGTTCCATTGATTGAGAGTTCTCCAAGGAGGCTACTGTCTTCTTCCCCCAGAAGAATATGGGCATCCCTGTCTCCGGTGTCTGGGGATGCTTCAATAACAAAAATCACACCCCTCTCCAGTGACAAAATACCTCCCCACTTTTCTGGCACCAGGGACACTAAGTTGGAGTTCAGCCTGTTAATTCATGCCTGCAGTCAGGATCTTGAGGGAGGCCTGGGAGATGTCCTGGACTCTGCCCTCCGACCCTGTGGTCAGTGTTATCCAGGCTTCTGTGCCTTTGCTCACTCACAATTTTTTTTTTTTTAAGACAGGGTCTCACTATGTAGTTCAGGCTGGCTTTAAACTCACTATGTAGCCCAGGCTAGCCTCAAACTCGTGGCAGTCCTCTTGCCTCAGCTTCCAGAGTTCTGGGTTTATGGGTGTGTATCACCACACCCTGCTACCTTTTGTGTTCTTAACAGGGCACAGTCCTGTCCTCCAGAGGACACTTGGCAATGTGTGGGAATAATTTATCACAAGTGGGAGGACTCAGTGGGTTGAGCCAGGGGCACTGTCAAACACCCTACAACACACAGGCAGTCCTGACAGCAAACAAACCAGCCCCAAAGTCGCTACTGCCACAGGTGAAGAATGCCGAGTTAGACCCAGAAAATTAAGTCAGCAACTGAAACATGATTCACAAGCACATAGAAGAACCCAAGAAACTTCTGAAATTTTAGAAGATAAGCCATCTGCATGATTCTGTGGTCTCTAAGACATATTTTGCCTTTTTTCTAATCCCAACTCCCCACAACCCTAAAACTGATTTTTTCAAATGCACATCCATTAGGAGGCTGAGGCAGGAGGGTCACTTCAACTCATAAGTCCAAGGCTACTTTGGGCAACATAACAGGACTGTTTTTAAAAAACAAAAATTGGGGCTAGAGATATAGCTATGTGGTAGAGCACTTATCTAGCAAGCTCAAGGCTCTAGGTTTGAGCCCCAGGCGACACCCCAATAAAGCACTTAAGACCCCCTCCCTCCTCTGCTCAGACTACAGTGGCTCCCTGTACAGCCAGAACAGAATCCAAGCTCTCCATAGGGCTTTGAGACAGCCACTGTCCAGTATTCTGTTGGGCAAACTGAGTGTGCGCAGGTGTTCTAATTGCAACAAAAGAGCAGCTCAGTGGCAGAGCACTTGCTAGCATGTACAGTTTGTGGGTTCAGGTCCCCAGCTGTGCAAAAACAAAAGGACCCAGCTTTTTCTCTTCCATACTTAGAAAGAGTAAGTCCAGGCAATGGGGTTGGGATGGGGGGCTCAGTTGTTTGTTTTTTGAGACAGGGTCTTGCTTATAGTTCAGGCTGGCCTGGCACTATGTAGCCCGGGCTGACCTCCAGCTCTTGGCAATCCTCCTGCCTCAGCCTTCCAAGTGCTGGGATTACAGGCATGTGCTACCACATGTGGCAAGAGAACTCTAAATTATGGATGAGTCCTTTCCAGGCATATGCTTTATATACTTTAGAATTTCTTACTCATCTGTGATCCCAGCACTTGAGAAGCTGAAGCAGGATAATCACCACAAGTTCAAGCCACCTGGGCTACATAGACTCTGTCTCAAAACAAAAAACAATCCAAACAGGGTCATAAACTGAATGGGTTTCAGGGCCACCGATGTTTAGTATAAAAAACTTTGTAGTCACTGTGAGTATCCAAGTAAAACCCTGAGTCCTGCCTAAAATGTTTTCAGGTTCCGTTAAATACAAAGTATGGTGTTATGCTCTGACTCAACGTTCAAAACCTTCCAATGTGCTTCTGCCCACCCACTTCTCTCACCCCCAAAGTCTGCTAGTAGCTGGGCCTAGCCCTCCAGGTGCCTCACTCAGCAGTGAAGCTAAAGGTTAGAAACAGAGTCTCCCGCATACAACCTCCATCCTGGGAAGCCAAGGTCAGATGTGTGTGCTTAGGACACACACACTGACCATACCCTCAGGACCTCCCACTCGGGTCAGAAAACCCACTGCCCTGCTGAGGAAACCTTTGTGTTAATGCCTAGGAACTATTAGTGCCTGCAGAGATTTCCCTTACTCCTGGAAACAACCCTCAGGTTTACGATCCACTGACTCCAGGGGCAACCCTGGCTCTAAGAGGACAGCAGGCCGTGAAACCGGCTTCCACCTGCACAGGTCTCCCTTGACAGATACACAGCAAACCAGCAGATCTTAGCTCCCGAGCCCCTCCCCGGGAGCCTGGCCAGCTCAGACACTTCTGCTGTTTACTTCTATTTGCCGACTCCAAAGCTAGCCTAGAGTCCAGCCCGCGCAAGCTTCATGGGGCATAAAAGAGCAGCCCCCAGAGAAAGGGCTGACCAATGCCCCGGCCTCCGTGTGACTTGGCGAGGAGGGCAGAAGGGGCAATCTACAGCTCGCTCTCCCGCACTAGAGCCCGATCCATGTTGAGGTCCTATGTTGTCTCGTTTGCTGTGCGCCAGAGCCCGATGGACCCTGGTAGATTCAGGAATGGCTCAGTCCCCTTCTCCCGACCAGAGAGGTCTACGAGGGCAGCGACCCTGTCCAGGCCGAGTCCACTACCCCAAGGAAGTGCTGCCTCCCGAACTGCCCAGCGCTCGCGAGTCCATAGGACTTGGTGGTCGCAAAGGCTACCGAGGCGCGGTACTCCGGCGCCCAGAGCGTCCCGGAAGCGCAGGAGGCTGGGCGGGCGAGAGG
>NW_022900917.1:84196494-84204901 GCF_012274545.1 Fukomys damarensis
GCCCGGGCCGGGGTCCGCCACCTGCTTCGTGGCGCGGGTTGAGGTCTTGCACCCGGTGTCACGCTCGCAGCCCGTGGTCGCTGGACCTGGCTCCGCGGCGATCCCGGGCCACCTCTGTCACTTCTTTGGAGCTGTGCTATCTCCACCTCACCGAGTGCGCCTCATCTGCTGTCTTTTCTCCCTATACCACAGTGTGGAAGAAAACCCGCTTCTCACACTGGACTCAAGCTGTTCTTACAAACCAAATTAAGGACAAGTGTCTTTGACCAAATGAGCCTCACGGTGCTGTGAACAGGCTGGAACTGGGGGTTACAGCCTTGGGCTCTGCAGGATCTGAGGAAGAAGGCTCTCCCCTGTAAATGTCCCTCCCTGGTTTTCAGAAGAACCTTATAATGCAGCTTTTCACCCTACCCACAGAACCAGGAGTCTCCACCTGTGGTACAGATTTTTCTAAAAGAATGAGCATACATTTCCCAGTCGGTTAGACCATGGGTTGGAAGGACATCAGGGATCCTTTGCTGGCAAACTAGATTGGAGTCAATAAACATGTCTTGGAATCATCTTCCATGCCTTCCTAAGCCCCACACCTGCCCATGAGTTCACCTGCCCTTACCCCTGGCACCCTTACTTGTCTGATAGGAAGAGCCTTCTGGGCCCTGGGGCTGATTGGCAGCTGGAGTGTTGTCTCCCCCCACCCCGCCCACATCTCCATCCTTCATCTGCCTTGGTTTTCATTTTCCCCAGGTCCTAGGTGCATACACCTTCAACAGGTATTGGGATGATGGCAGCCCTAGGGGACATTGAGGAGTCCCCACCTGTCCCATTCCCCTCCAGTCTTTCGTCACCTGGAGCACCTGGAGCCCAGCATCACGCAGCACAACTTCATCTCCATAGGCATCCACACGGTACTTGCCTAGCCTACTGTGTTCCCCTTGCCCTGTCTGCACCCCATGGAGCCTCATCTGGTCCACAGCCCCAACCCACCTGAGAGGCACAACCAGACACTTGTGCAACTCGTTAGGTGCTGGAGCCTCTGGGCAGAGCCCCTAGGGATGCTCAGCCTAGGACTTTGCTTAGTGGGGGATGGGGTGGCAAGTGTGCTTCCTAGGGGCCAGCCCCTGGACTGTTTGTTCCTTGTATAACCAGGAATGAGTCCTCCTCTCCGAAGCTATGTTCCCAGGCCAAGAAAAGTGTCTAGTGTTCCTGCCAGGCTAGTTTGGGTGTGGTGCCCAGGGAACCTGCCAGGTGGGAACCACTGGCCTTATTCCACCCTGATGGTGTGGCCTCATTGGTCACTTAATGGATCAAGGCTTGGGGGAAATACCAGCCCTGTTGTACCCCTGGGGCCCCTGGCTCTCAGAAGTCAGGGAGTCCTGAAGCTTTGCTCCTTTGTTACATAGGAGACCTCGCTGCTTTCATGAACTATTGACACAAGGACAGGGTCCCAAAAGGACATGTACTAGCGGCCTGCACTGTTGTTGTAGAGAGTGCTTTGCCCAAAAGCTGGGCCCGTCCTGTGCCAGGGTCTTGCTTGGCAGATCCTGGTATTCCTATGCCTGGGGTAGTGGCTACTGGAACTATGGAGAGTGGCTACCCTCTGTACCAGGCACAGTGTTTTGACTTCCTTGGCCTTCAAGTCCAAATGGACATCACAGATAAGGACAGAGGTTACACACAGCTAAGGAATCACTGGGTTCATTGCAGGTCAGACCAAAACCAGAAAGTGAAGCCCCAAGCCTGTCCTGTCTGCTGCCTTGCCCCAAGACACCTCCACCCCTGCCCATCCCTGGGTGAATGCTGGAAAGGGGCTTGCTAAAGAAGCCCAGTGGGGTCGGGTCCCAGTGTGCCAGGCTAGAGGTCAAGAGGCTGCCCAGAAGGAGCCCAGATACCACCTGCATTTCGCTGTCTGCTAAGCCCTATGTGCTCACCTCCCTGGTGGCTTCCAGTCCTTTTCTGGGACCCAGACTTTGCCCCCAGGGATTGCTCCCCCACCTAACTCAGTCAGAATTCTGCTGGCCTGCACCTTCTTATGTCACCCTCACAGCAGCCTGGTGAGATAGGTCACCCTGTCCTACTGGCAACAGGAACATGAAGGGGCAAGGGTAGTCTGGGATGAGATGTGTGGTTGCTGGTTAGAGAGATTGCAGCAAAGACCTGGAGGGACCCCTCACCCAGATAAGCAGGTAGCCTTTGCTGATTCCTGGTCAAGAAGGGTAGGGCCACCTTTCAGAGCCCCAAGCTCACCTCCTCTGCAAGCTGGTTCCTTAACAAAGAAGACCCCAGCATTAGCATTACTGGAACTTGCCCAAAGTTCCCTCACCAGCTGGGGGCCAATGAAGGGACTTCTTAGAGCCTCAGCCTCCCTACTCCCAGGCCAAAGTCTGAGATAGCCAGAAGGAGGTTCTAGGGAGTCCTACCCAGGGTACCTGTGTGTGTACCAGCAATCTGCACAGCCCGCATTACACACACACACACACACACACAGATACAGAATCATTTCAGGAACCTCTTCGCACACACGCACAGATACAGAATCATTTCAGGAACCTCTTCAGCTGAGTACCTGGTGTCCTTGTAGTAGGAGCCATCTTTCAACTGGGAGGGGAATGAAGGACACAGGAAACCAAATGAGTCAAGGGTGCTTAGCAATCCCTGTGGCCATAAGACTGGTGTCCTGCAGCAGAGTCTGGACCTTCCAGGGCAGGGAGGCTGGTGGTGGTGGGTACAGAGACAAGCAGAACATAGGCCCTCTTCTTGTAGGACCCCTCTGGCCCTGCAGATACACAGATCAGAAGCCATTGGGGCTGGGGACTTGGCTCAGTGTTTGCTCCACCTGCCTCACAAGCACAAAGGCCCAAGTTCTATCCCTGGTACCAAAAAAAAAGAAACAATGGCCATGGAGTGTTGTGGGCGTGGCACAGCTCCTCTGGAACTGTGTAGTAACCTGAAAGGGGCAGTGAAGTACAGCACGGCCCATTGTCCAGTCTTGGAGGAGGTGAGGGACCACAGGCAGTGTGAAAGATGATGAGGTAGGAAGGAGACCAAGCCAAAGTTCACCAAGATAATGTCCAACACAGTGAGCAGAGCACCTGCCTAAGGCTGCCCAGTCTTTGTTTGCATAAGACCTGAGGGAGGATGGGCTCTCAAAGCTGGGTCCTCAGGAGGTCTTCCTGGGGGCAGCTCTTATATGAGCTGGAGAGGAAAATGAAAAATGCTCCTGGCCAAGGACTCCAGAAGAGCAGGAGCAAGTAGAGTTGTACAGCTATTCTGGAGCAAGAGGAGCTGCCAGGCAGGTAAGGTATGCTGTATGTTGAGGGCTTTGCCCAGAAGTCCCCGGAAGAGCAGGGCTGGTTCTAGAGAGGGGAGTGGAGGAAGTTTGTGAAGGATGGGGCATGAACCACAGCCCCCTGTCCCCAGGGTCCTCCTATTCCAGTCCTGAGGTGCACTTCCGGCCATCAGACCTGGACCTCCAGGATGTAAAGGAAGTGGAGATCGGCCAGGACACATGGCCCGGTAAGTCAACTGGGCTCACCTGGGCATCTGCAGAGCCTTTGCCTGGATTCAGCACTGATTATTCTTCTCAGAGCTGCTTAGCCAGGCTCTGGACACCTGTTGGGGTGGTGGGGGTAAGCAGACTGCTGGCCTCCCCCAGTGCTACCCAGGCCCCTTCAGGTCCCTGGCTGCGGTGCACATCTGCCCCCAGTAGGGTCCTGGTAGACAAGGGAGTAGGGCTCCAGTTCTCTTGCCACCAAGGCCAGATCCATGGAGCAGACATGGGCCCCTGGGCTCCCTCCCCACACCCTCAGCCTGCAGGACCACTTTTGAGAGCCTTTGCAATTTCAGATCCTTGCTAGCCCTCTCTGTTAACCCTGGAACTTCCTTCTCCCAGCTAAGAAGGTAATACCACAGGTCTCCTTAACTGCCGTGTCTCCAGTGTCCAGTGGGACCCAGCACACAGGCTCAGACTGCCAGCTGCTGGAAATGGGGTGAGGGGGGCTGCTCCCCATCTTCTGGGACCATTCATCCAAGCCATTGCCTGGCATCCCTTTCCTCCTGCCCAAGTCCCAGTCAGGCTTGGCCCCTGCTCTGCCATCACATAGTCCTCGTTCCCAGAGTGCCACAGTAGAACTAGGAGACAGGTGCCATCTGTGTCTGCCCTTTCTCCTTTCAGACTCTGAGTTGGAGCCAGAGCAGGTTCCATCATCTCACCACCTCCACAGTCCGGAAGACAGGGTAGACCAGGATGGACAAGTGTTGAGGGGCTTCCTGGGGAGCCGCCCCCACAGGCCCAAGTGTGACAGCAGCTTTGGGCAGGATCTCAGCTTGCAGTCCCCGAGGGCCCTGCCCTGCCCTCAGGAGAGGGGCTCCTGCCGCGTGGTGCTCTTGCCACAGGGAGCCCCAGGGACCGAGGGTGCCCCTGGCCAGGCTGCAGAGCTGGGGGACAGTTTGGGGTGTGGTCCCCGGCAGGCCAGCCCACGGTGTGCCAAGCCACATCACTGCGAGGCCTGCGGCAAGAGCTTCAAGTATAACTCGCTGCTGCTGAAGCACCAGCGCATTCACACAGGTGAGAAGCCCTACGCCTGCCACGAGTGCGGCAAGCGTTTCCGCGGCTGGTCTGGCTTCATCCAGCACCATCGAATCCACACGGGCGAGAAGCCCTACGAATGTGGCCAGTGCGGCCGTGCCTTCAGCCACAGCTCGCACTTCACACAGCACCTGCGCATCCACAACGGTGAGAAACCCTACAAGTGTGGCGAGTGCGGCCAGGCTTTCAGCCAGAGCTCCAACCTGGTGCGCCACCAGCGGCTGCACACGGGCGAGAAGCCATACGCCTGCAGCCAGTGCGGCAAAGCCTTCATCTGGAGCTCTGTGCTCATTGAGCACCAGCGCATCCACACTGGTGAGAAGCCCTATGAGTGCGCCGACTGCGGCAAGGCCTTCCGCGGCCGCTCGCACTTCTTCCGCCACCTGCGGACCCACACAGGAGAAAAGCCCTTCGCCTGCGGAGCCTGCGGCAAGGCCTTTGGCCAGAGTTCACAACTTATCCAGCACCAGCGAGTGCACTACCGCGAGTAGCCATGGCCCCAATAAAGTCTCTGGGTGGAAAAGGAGCCGGCTCCTGCTGAGCATTGTGGCTGCTTCCCATCCCTGCAGGCCACTGCAGGATGGTTTTTCATTCTCCTAGAGTGACAGGCAGCTGGAGAATCACCAGGAAGGAGCCTAAGACCACAAGCAGAGCTGGCAGCCCAGAGTAGTCGGGCCATCCAGATCAAAGATGCTATGGGATGGAGATCCCAAGGGGACCTCCTGGAGCAGTGGGTGAGGACGAGCTTGGCTTGTCTAGAGGTGCCCGTATTCTGGGCCACACCTGCAGCCTAGCCAGACTTCCTGTGCACCCCAGCCATGGGGGTCTCTGGCATTTGAGTCCCTCACACAGTGAGTGTGCTTCCAGTACTTTCTAAGTGCCACACATTCTCCCCACACAGCCCTCGTGCCACACATTCTCCCCACACAGCCCTCAAACCTGTTTGTTCATCACCCCTGGCTTAGCAAGCTGCAAGACCAGCAGGCTTCTGTGGGAGGACCCCCCATCCAGTGTCCTCCATGCCCAGCCTTCTGAGTGTCCCTGCTCTGGAAAGCTGGGGGCCTGGGTCTAGGGCTGCATAGGGGACACAGCTCTAACCTGCCGTGGATCTGCCCTGGGAGTCCTACACGTGGCTCTCGGTCACTGTGTAGAGAAGAGCTCACCTGGGTGAGGAGAGCCAGTATTAAGTAATGGGGGCGGGGTTGCAACACTGTCCCTGTTCCAGCTCCTTCTAGGTCAGCTAGGGGGCTGCCTAGCGGCTCTTCACTCTCCAGATCTGACTTTCCTTTGGGGAGCTATGAGGTTACTAATCCTGCTGAAGCAAGTGGTCCACTCTGCAGCAGGGTCATCAGCCCCAAGCAAGCCTGTTTCTCAGAGAAGCAGCTGCTGCCCACCTGTTCTTTCCTTTAGTAACACACTTGGGGTGGGCTCTGTGGGGACTGCCACTGGGTGTCCAGGCAGGACTCGTCTGGCAGTGACTGGGCCTGGCAGGTAAACTGAGAAGAGCCAGAGGTGCTCTGCACAGTCCAGGCTGTCCTGAACTTGAGCACCCTGTTTAAGAGAAGCCAGGTACACTGCTGCTGCTCTGAGACCCCCAGCGGCTAGCACACACCAAGAGAGGCTTCCCAGAGGAGAGATTGCTAGCAAGTAAGGCAGCTCCCCTATACTGGGTTAAAACCCCCAGCAGGGTCTCTGTGTCCTCTTGTGTTGGCAGGACCCACCAAGACAGTATTTTTGTCTTCTGTGGTATGCTTGGCTCCTTCCTAGGAGCTAGCCTCAGTATGATTCTCCAGCATTCTACCCCGTCCACTGGGTCCTCCCCAGGAGCCCAGAACAGCCTGACAGTATTCATGCATGGACTCTTACAGTTTTCTTTTTCTTGGTTTTGTCCACCTAGCCTTGTCAACATCCAGCCAAACAGAACTGAGTCCCCAGGGGCAGGGCATTACAACCGCCCCATGTTCCTCCTTGTAAGGCATGCCCCTCCTCCTCCATCACTTTACATCGTAGGAAGCATCCCGCCCAGGCTGCCAGCCCTAGGCTGGCTCTGCATTGTCAACCAGAGATTCACTAGCTGGATAGCCACACTCTGACCCCACAGGCTGTGTTCTTGGTCTTTGGCCTCTCTCTTCCACAGTGACCATGATCTTTGGAGAGGTGAGTGGTTTTCAGAAGCCCAAACTTGGGCTCAGCATTTCCCTAGTCTGGCATTTATTCTTCATGGAAACTGTTTCCATCTCTGGAAAAGAGGCCAGCACAGGCCTGGTGGCTGGCATGTGGTAGTTGAAAAGATGGCCAGTATAGAACTCCTTGCATGCTACCAAGTATCATGAAAAGGGCCCCTGGAATGTCTCAGTCCACAACCCAGAGAGGTGGGAGAGGATATCTTGTGCCTCCATATCAGAAATCCACCTCTGGCCAGGTGGCCACAACAAAAGGTGAAGGATCGCTGGGTGAAAAGCTCCATGGGACCAGGAAGAGGGGTACATGTGAGTTTGAAGTTACCATTTATAACAGTGTCTGCATTTGACCCCAAAGGGAAAGAAAGGTCTTAGAAGGCACTGAGCCCTAAAGTCCAAGGCCTGCAAGAAAGGGATCTTCTAGGCCAGGGATTTAGCGCAATGGTTTCACCACCTACCTCACAAGTGCAAGGTCCCAAGTTCGATCCCTGGTTCCAAAAAAGAAAAGAAAGGGGTCTTCTGAGGCAGCCTCCAGGGACCAAGGGGATGGAAAGTGTGTGAACTGACTGAATCTTGTTCAGGGTGTTCCAGAGCATCCCAATCCTAGAGTGTGAAGACACAGTGACATAGGAAAGGTGGATGAATCCTATGTCACATAGAGTGTAATTTCTTGGTGACTTATACAACTATGGTCTTGAGCAGCAGCAAGACCAGTGGATCCCCACAATTGGGTCAGAAAAAGAGCCATATATATGGGTTAAGATAAATGTCCTATCTGAAGTATACCTGGTTTATTTTACGATAATATCAAAATCAGGTATAGCCTTGGAGCCAAGGCCTGGCTGTCACCAAATGTAATAGGTTCACCCCTTGGTGAGTATAAAACCAATAAATAGGACCAAGAGATAAAAGAATGAAGAAAGGTTTATTACAATGAGTAAGATGCTCAAAGAAGTATCTCCCCAAGCAAAGGAAATGAGGGGCTATTATTAGAGAACCATTTATATCAGAAAAAAAATAATTGCATGCTCATTCTGCTCACATGTTCAATAATGGCATAGAATTTAGTATTATAAGCAGTTTGTGACTTGGAGATTTTAGCGGGACCTTTTAAAATTGGGGGGGTCTTGGCTGAAGAAAAATAACTTTAAAGGATGTTTAACAGTCATTTAAAGGAGCAGCACCCACTCAAAGCACAGATAACTGTCCTCTGAAAATATCTACTAGGCAGCTAACAGTACCATTCCAATGATTTTCTCTGTTATAGTCTGTTGGGAAACATGCAGAAAAAATCAATAGGGTTGCTCAGGGGCATTCACAGGTGTTATGAGTCAAGATGGCTACAGTTACCTCAAGCTGAATCCATCCAGAGGGCTTTGTGTGCAGGGCCTGGGGCAGGCTGAATGTGCCTGTGGGTAAACAAAGGGCAAAATCAATCTTGGGTTTAGAATTCTCCACTGTGTCCAGGGTTTTTACTTTTACATAAATACATATGGTATGGTGCAATGGCTACAAGAATCAATTTCAGAACTTAAAGCCCAGCTCTTCTCTTAACTGTGAGATAGAAGAGTTGCTAATTGTTAATTGTTGCTCTGAATCCATTTCTTTTCTTTTCTTTTTTTTTTTTTTTTTTTTTTTTGGG
>NW_022900917.1:84205599-84216773 GCF_012274545.1 Fukomys damarensis
TTGAGACAGGGGTCTCACTATATAGTTGAGACTGACCTGGAACTCATTCTGTAGCCCATGCTGGTCTTGAACTCACAGCGATCCTCCTGCCTTAGCCTCCCTAGTGCTGGGATTACAGGTGTGCACCACCATGCCCAGCTGGACCACTGATCTTTTTTTTTTTTTGTACCAGGAATCGAACTCCGGTCCTTGTGCTTGCAAGGAAGGCGGCGGAACCGCTGGGCTAAATCCCCGGCCTCGACCACTGATCTTAACCGTCAAAGTGGAATCAGGTTCCTGTGCCTTGCCAAGGCCCTTCTTGCTGTCCCCATGTTCCCCCTGCTCATACTCAGGCCGAGTCCGGCCAGCACCGAGGACAGCTCCGGAGGGCTGGGCCTGTGCTCGCCTGAGATCAGCGCCTAGCAGAGCCGGTCCTCGAGCTGGGTCTGCTCACTGATCCCCGAGCTGGCCCCTGAGCGGATCCCTCCCGTCGGTCCTATGAGCCAATGGTTACCCGGAGCAGGTCCTCCGGGGTTCCTAGAGCGCCCGGAAGTGCTCGCAGCGTGGGGCGGGGCTTACGGCGCCGGACCGACGCCTCCGGTTGGGCTCCGCGGGTACAGGACATGTCCTGCTGCTGCAGTCTGAAGAGACCCGGCCGGGTTTCTGTGGTCTTGCTTTTGGGGCCCCGGGTCGTCCCGCGGCGCCCGACTCACTCCCAGCCGTGGCGGGCTGGGCCTTTGGGGTCCCACAGAGCCCTCAGCATCCACGCGCCATGACTTCCCAAGGCAGGCCCTCCTAGTCGAAGGAGAAAAAGTCCCCGGAAAGGCTAAGTGTCCTGCCCGAAGGCTGGTTCTGAAGTGTCGCGACAGACAATTTTAAGTCTGAGCGTCACTTTAACAGCATCTGTATCCTCAGCTTGGCCGAAGGATGGCAGGAATGCTCCTGCTGTTGAATCCAGAAGTGTCACACCTTTCTGGACTTTGCCTGGATAAGGATAGGTGGCCCGTCAACTGTCTGCCCCCTGGGCCTGGCTGTGTACACCTGAGGAGAGCATCTAGGCTCTCGGAGTGATGGCAAACCTTTTAGAGCTTTCAGTGATACAGCCCGCTACCATATGTGCGGTAGGTTCATCACCACTAAGCTCTAAGCACAGCTCACACCTGTGTTCAATCCCTAGCCCTGAAAGAAAAAAGAAAAGAACTCAGTGCTTTTAACTTGTCCTTAAAATGATCTGTCCTCAGGTCTCGGATTTGGCCAGGAGCTGTGCTGGAGCCGTCTCCCACCACATGAGTGGATCTCATGGTGGATTGAAGCTTGGTGAGGTCCTATCTACAGTTGTGAACTGAGCCCACTCAGGTACTAAGGCCCTTATGTTTTGTCACTGTTCTCTGCATATCCTCAGTTTACTGTGACCATGAGTGGATATGCTTTTTCAGGAGAGATTCCAGGTGGGGATCAGAGAAGCAAAGGAGTCTGTAGGATCTCCAGCCTCCTCTTAAGTGTCTGTGGTGTGACTGTACATGCTTCAGTTGGAAGGCAGAGCGGGGGGGGGGAACCTTTCACCCATTTGGGAGAGCTGTCCCTCTGTGTCCTGGTCATGGCAGGTGGAGTTCAGCCAGCTACACTGTGTGGCTAGTTGGCTGCCACTACGCCTCGTGCAGTCCAGTGTGACTGCTTCGGCAGAGGCCTCAAGCTCCGTGGTCGGAGCCTGGCAGCTGGTGGGTCACCTTCAGCAGAGATCTAGCAGTTGGTAACTTTTGTCATGTACATCCATTGTCCATTTGTCCACTAATTCAGTACACTTGTCAGGCCCCACTCATGCTGAGATGGAAAGCAGTCCCTCAACAGCCAGACAGTTCCCCACAGTGTGCACATGAGCATGTAATTTACCTTGAGTGAACTCCAGCCCAGTCTTGAGTTTCAGGCAGATAGTCATTTGCCTACAGTATGGCAGCTCAACCCAGTCTGGGCTCTCCCCTTTCACCATGCTGCCTCCTACGGCATCTCCATGGTCCTATCCACTTTGGGCTTCACTTGAATGAATCATGATATGTGTACCACTTCGGGTATCACTGTCTTGCTCAGTGCTGTGCCTTAAGATTAGTCCTATATAACTCTGAGTGTTCATAGTGGCCTCTTTCTTTTTTTTTTCTTTTGGTACCGGGGATTGAACTCAGGCCCAGGCCCTTGCCCTTGCGCTTGCCTGGCAGGTGGTGTTTCAAACAGTTCTTTCTTGATAGGTGTGATTTTAACTTACAGCTCCAGGCTCACAGCCAAGAAGTTTCATCGCATTCTGTGTGAAGGACTGGGCTCCTGCATTGTCCCTTTGCAAGTTCTTTTCTTCACAAGAACCACCTAGAAGTATCTGCTTCATCTTTCTCTGCCCATTTATGTATTTTCTTCCAGTTGGTTCTGTTCTTTTGCTACATTGTGTTATTTCCCTCAATCCGTCTAACTCACCTTTCTGTTGTAATTCTGTATCTTGTTGCTTCTAGTGTGGCTCTCCTGAAAATACCTTTTCTTCTTATGGGAATTGTTGAGGAACAAACCCCTCACCTTTGATCATAGACAACAGGCAGATCAGATGGAAAACTAGGAAAGCAAAGCAAGGTTTTTGTATTTCTCAATCTTGCAAGAATGGGTGCCAGCCTAACAAACAGACTAATGCACCCAGCGTGGCTACAAAGAGCAAAAAAACTTTTTTCAGAGATAGTAAAAGAAGCCATGGAGGCCCCTACACAAAGAGCAGTTTAAACCCTAGAGCACAGTAGTTGCTCCCTCCCCTGGCTCCAGTATGGTTTCCTCCTCTTTCTTCACAGTTGAGTACTCTGGGTCCTTAGCCCTTAGCCTGCTCCTTCTGTAAACATTGTGTGGGGTTTATTTATTTATTTATTTTTGGTACAGGGTCGGGGGGATTGAACTCGGATCCATGCGCTTGCGAGGCAGGCAGCAGAAACACTGAGCTAAATCCCCAGCCCTTGTTTGGGTTTTAAAAGCAAATGGTGGCTGAAAACACAAGGTCCCAAGTGTGAACTCTGGTATTAAAAAAAAAAAAGTAAATGGTTAAACTTCAGGGGGCAGCTTCTTCACTGCAAGTACTTTTTTTTTTTTTTTTTTTAGGTCAGAGTTAGCACAGTAAATGCCATACTTTATTGACTTCCTTCCCCCTTTGTTTAGAGATCTTTTTAAATGCATGACCTCAGACCTCAGTCCCATCCTCAGGCATGTAGTTTTTCACTCAGAGCTAAAGACTTTATCTTGGAAACAGACCACTTTTAAGTTTTTGTTTCTTAAAGCAATAGACATAGATTGTAGTGGAGATGTTTTAAGGAAGGCTTACTAAGAAATTAACATAGCAGCACACACCTGTGATCCCAGCACTCAGGGAGGCTGAGGCAGAAGGATAGCTGTGAGTTTGAGGACAGCCTGGGCTATATAGTGAGGTCAAGGCCACCTTGAACTGTATAGTGAAATCCTGTCTCAAAACAAAACAAACAACAACAACAAAACAACAACACAAAGAAATTAACATGGAATAAATACTAGTAGATTATTCTCACTTGTAGTTTGAAAATAATTTTAAAAATTCAAAGTAGTCAGGGGCTAGGGATTTAGCTCAATAGCACAGCACCTGCCTTGCAAGCACAAGGTCCTGAGTTTAATGCCTGGTACAAAAAAAAAAAAATTCCAAGTAGTTTCTCAACATGAACAAATTGGCTGTGACCCCTTCAATTGTTTGAGGTTGTGTTTCTCTTGCTTTTCCCATCCCAAACTGTTGCAGCCTTTCTGACCCAGCGCCCTCTGGTGGTCGTAGAGCTTTAGAGCAGGAGGCCCAGTATCAGTGTGGCAAGGCCCTTCTAGCCAAGTGCTCTCCCTTTGCAGTACCCTCTCTTGACTTCCTACCCACCTTGCAGGACCCTTGTAGGTCACTGAGGGCAACCACAAGGTGTTCTGTCCTTCCTTTTATGTGTGTCCCAGTGTCCAGCACAGCAGGGACAGATGCGTTCAGGTCAGTGCTGTGACTCATCATCATATCAGCACGGATGTGTGGCTGGGACTGACCTGCTCGGCCTCTGGGCATTGGTGCACAACTTTCTCTTTCAACTCTTAGGGCTGCCAGTGTGTCTCACTTCATACCCTCGTAGGGAAAACCCTTACAGTTATAGATCCTGTGAGTCTGTCGAGGCTCTCATACTGTATCTGTCCAGAGCTCATGGCAGCTGTGTCTTTACAATTTATATCCTGTAGCCACCAGGTGGGTAAGGCCCTCCATTGCTCCAGGCCACTCACAGTGTGGCTCTGCTGCTCCACCTGCCATTCTTTTATTTTTTGTTTTTGTTTTTGTTTGTTTTGTTCTTTTGAGACAAGGTCTTGCTATTTAGCCCAGGCTGACCTTGAATTTGTAGAGATCTTCCAGTCTCAGCCTCCAGATCAGAGGGATTACCGGCCTGTGCCACCACATTTGGCAATGCCTGCCATTCTTTTCTGTGTCCTGCTGGGTCAGTATTTATCCCAGTGGCTTATAGTCTTATTTTTCTTTTCTTTCTTTCTTTCTTTTTTTTTTTTTTTTTCTCTGTAACAGGGACCAGACTCACGACTTTGCACTTGCCAGGCAGGCATGGCACCACTGAGCTATATCCCCAGCCCTGTAGTTTCTTTGTTGAATGCTATTATACTTTATCTGAGATTCTCCTTTTTTTGTTTTTAGAGATGCCATTTGTAATATCTTTATTATAATTTTTGTTCAAAGTTAGAAATAAGGAACTCAATGGATAAATTCATCGAAATTGTCATAAAGGTTATAGTTTGGTTTTTTGTTTGTTTGTTTTTTGGTACCGAGGATCAAAGTCGGGTCCTTGCACTTGCAAGGCAGGTAGCAGAACCAGTGAACTAAATCCCCAGCCCAAGGTTATGGTCTTTTTAAGACTGGACCATCTGTAAAACATGTACAGATGTGGGTATATATCAGAGGTCGATCAATCCTCTGACTGCCTAGAAAGGGATACATCGAGGGCTAAAGAAAAAAGACAATAAAGACTCATAATTTCAAGTTATAGGGGGAGGTTGGGGGGGCCAGGAATCAGTGCCAGAGAGTGAGCGGAAGACCAAGACACTCGGACCCTGCTGCTATTTATTGGGTTGATTTATAGGGAGGATTAGATGCCTCAGAGCATGGTGATAATTCTCAGTTCACAAGGATCTTGTGCTGATGTCATCTTGCCCTTAAGCATCACAGCATCATGGGACCATTGAGACCTCAGACAGCGCTAATCGTAATTTAATTGTGAAATGATTTTTTCCCCAAAATTATGTAGAATGGCTCCCGACAGGTCTATCTGAGGGCATTCGCTCTCTCCTGACACCCCAGCTCCTGGCCCGGCCCCATCCATGCCCCTCCCTATATACTCACCCCCATGAAGCAGATACCCCTGCCTCCCTGTCTCTTCCTCTTGCCTCTTCTTTGGTTTCAGACTGTGAAGAATAGGGAGCCCAGAGGAAGGAGCAGGCTCCAGAGCAGGGAACACTGGAAGGGACAGAGCTCTGGGGTATTGGCAGGGGAAAGGCCCCAGGCCAGGACAAGAGTCCCACCAAAGCAAGGAGGGTGCACAGGTAACCCTTGGGAAGGAGCAGCATGGTGGCCTGCATGAGGACTTGGCAGGTGGGCCGGGGTGGGTGAAAGGGTGCTCAAGTGGTGAGGGCCAGCACAGGTGCAGCAGACGGGCACATCCACAGAGCAGGAAGCTCTCCTCAGCACCTACCTCCTGCCGCAATGAAGAGTGCACGGCTCCATGTGAGCACACAGGGCAGGGGCATCACCATGGAGAGGGACCCCAGGGGCATGGCCCAGCACAGGGAGCCAAGCGGACAGGTGGATTCTGGATGGCAGGAGACTGGCAGAGCAGGCCTGTCCCTCCCTTTGGGACTTCTGGGCACCTGTTTAAAAAGTAGGTGCTATGATGCCCTCAGTTCCCTCCCAAGAGCCATGGCCTTTGCAAATATCCTAGACCAGGACACCAACTGGGTGCCTGGAGGCCTGACTTTTTACAGACTTTAGGCAAACTATGGTTTTACATTGTCTAAGGCTTATAAAAAGGAAAAGGAGTTATTCCACACAAAGTATATTTGCTATCTAGCGCTTTACTGAAAAAGCATACAGTTTGTGCCTAAGCCATTCACGCCCACATGGACTTGTCTCTTTGATAGAATGGCTTCCGGACTGGCCACCCAAGTCAGGCCACCAAGGACATGGACACTGGGCTCCATGGGACGGAAGGGAAGGTGGAACAGGGCAGCTGCCAACTCCTTGAGGTTCCCTGTATACCTGAGCCTGGGCAGGTAGAGGGAAGGCAAGGACTATAGCTGGGCATTAGCATGACAGTGGCCTATGCAGGAGAGGGGGCAAGAGTGCCCGCACAGTGGGAGGAGCCCAAGGCCAGCTGGGGTCCCTGGTGAGGAGCCCGGACTTTGTCCAGTGGGTATCGGGGAGCTTCAGAGCCACAATGTGCAGACCTGACTTAGAATGTCCCTTGCTGGAGAAGAGCCCAGCTTCCAAGTATGGAAGCAGAGATGGGGAGGAAAATGACCATTTATACTTTTTAGATAATGCCTTTTAAATAATTTAATTTTAGATGTTTTATTATTTGTTATAAATATATATTAATTAAATATTTGTTGGCTATTGTAGCTTTCCACGATAGCCCATGCTGTGTACTTTTATCTTTCTTTTTGTCCTCTTTTTCTCATTACTCAGCCCAAGTTTGCTCTGCAGAGACAATTTCTCTCCCATTCTTCACTTTTATTTTCCCAGCACTTGGGAGGCAGAGGCAGGAGGATCGCTGTGAGTTCGAGACCAGCCTGGGCTACATAGTGAGTTCCAGGTCAGTCTCAACTACATAGTGAGACCCTGTCTCAAAAAACCAAAAAAAAAAAAAAAAGAAAGAAAGAAAGATAGAAACTACCAGCTTCATTTCTTACTCAGGAAACACAATAGAGTCAAATAACTGTTACACACATGGACATTTGGACACATATAGCACACATATACTCCAAAACCCTGGGAAATGTAAAGACACCCACCATTGGTCCTGGGCACAGATATGCACAGCCAGGGTGGGCTCAGGAGATCAAATGGACAGAGGGAAACCTGAGATGCCAGAGGTTGCTTTCCCTGCCCCGCTGGGTACTAGTGAGCACAACCTTGGCCACTGGAGGCCTAGACCCATGTCCCCATTTCCCTGCAGAGGCCCTCCATTTCCAGGGGAGGCCCAGCAGACCCCGGCCCTGCTCCACAGCCTTGTACCCCACTTGTGGGAAGGCCACTCGGTCTCAGTGCACAGACCCCATGCAGAGGTACAGCGGGCATGCAGTGATCATGGGGCCTGTGTTTGTGCAACCAGCCAGCACACGAGGGGAACAGCCTTGCCCTCAAAGTCCTACCATCAGAAAACAAGCGTACTCCTTCAGGAAGGGGCTCAGAGGTGGGGGTAAAATAGGGGCCTCTGTGTTCTAGCTGCCTTCACTTCACTCTGTCCTTCCTCCGCTTCTCTTCCTACCTGAAAACACAACAGGGAGAGGGCTGGCTGTCAAGTGCTGTCCACACGTGCCAGCCAGGGCCAGCCTTCTGTGTTGGCCCCCTGACTCCCCAACAAGTGCACACACACAGGCTCTGTGACCTGCAGCTCAGAGGGGAGGAAGACAAGGCTAGTGTGGCTGTGATTGGAGAGCCCTTTCTTCAATGAGCTGGGAGTTGTGGGGGACACAGGTGGTTCAGGGACAGGGACCTACCTGCGGTCCCACAAGGGAGAGGTGGGGGAGGGGAGTGAGGACAAGGACAGAGGCAGGAAGCCCCAACCCAGAGGGACTGCACCAATACAGCCTTTCCCCTGTGAGGTACCACCCCCTTCTGTCCCAAGATCTTCCCAGACCAGGGCATCCTCTCCGAAGAAAACCTCATCTCAGAGACAGTTGGACTTGACCCATTGTGGGCCTCACCACACCCTAACCCTGCTTCAGATCATCATCTGTTCAATGTATCTGCCCTGGGTCACCATCACTGTGCTACCCAGGGGACACACAGACACCAAGAAACTGCAGGGAGCAAACAAGCCAAATCAGATCCTGAAACACCTAGAAGCCTGGAGGAGCAGTCCCCACACAGGCAGCAGCACCAAGGGCAGAGTGCACACGAGGAGGTGGGAAGAGAGATGACCACTCCTGCCTGGGCCTCAGGGCTTAGCAATCCTCCTTCAATGGGCCCGGTAGCCTCAAATGAGTATCCCACAAGTGGAAAGAGGTCTCTGGTGGTAGGAGAACAGAAGGATGTGAGCAACAGATATTCTGAAAGGGGCTTTCTGCAGAGAAGCACTGGGGAGTGTTAGGAGGAGCAGAGAGGGTGATTTGGGCAGAGCTGACAAGCTTTCAAAGAAGCTGGTGGGATTAGCCAGGAGTGGTAGTTCAGGCCTGTAATCCCATTACTGAGGGAGGCTGAGGCAAGAGGACCTCAAATTCAAATCCCACCTGGAAAATTTAGCAAGGCTCTGTCTCAAAAAAAGAGTTGGTGGGGGAGAAGAGTGGGGATTGGGGAACACCCCAGGGGTTTGATCTCCATACCACAACAAAACAAAAACACTGGTGGGCTTAAGGACTTTATCAAATAATATCAAGGAGCTCTTTGCTGTGTATATATATGTGCTCTGAGAATGCTGGGAGAGGAAGGCAGGCAGGACAGGACCCTGAACCACAGGGCAGCCATTAGCCTTGCCCTGAGGTTGGAAACTGCCTGGCACAGG
Organism: Fukomys damarensis; assembly: GCF_012274545.1. Classification (NCBI taxonomy): domain Eukaryota; kingdom Metazoa; phylum Chordata; class Mammalia; order Rodentia; family Bathyergidae; genus Fukomys; species Fukomys damarensis. The sequence goes on from NW_022900917.1 coordinate 84,214,368, forward strand.
AGTCCTACCAAGAAGTGAATAACTGGCCAGGCGCGGTGGCGCACGCCTGTAATCCCAGCACTGGGGAGGCTGAGATAGGAGGATCACTGTGAGTTCGAGACCAGCCTGGGCTACATAGTAAGTTCCAGGTCAGTCTCAACTATATAGTGAGACCCTGTCTCAAAAAAACAAAACGAAACAAAAAAACAAGCGAATAGCTGAACTGGCCTCCCAAGTGTTCATTCTCAACAGCACAGGAGCCAGAATCTGGAAGCCTGGGGCGGAGGGGTATGTATACTGGGCAGGTGGGGAAAGGAGTAAGATAGGAGGTAGGGCGTGGTAAAGATGACTGGGGAAATAAGCAGGACCTGTCAATTACAAAATCCAAGACAGTGCCAAGTAATCCCCAGCACCCCATATGTGTAACTTCTTGCTGCTCCCATGAGACATGGACAACACAAAAGGACACAGACGCCAGCAACATAGCGCCTGCTGTGGTGACTCCTCACAGTAGCCCACTCTGTGTTTTCTAGACCAGGGCATACTTTTATTTTTGCTCTTTTTCACCTTTCCTCTTGCTTGGGCCAAGTTTGCTCTGTAGAGCCAGTTTTCCCCTTACCCCTTCACCTTTTACTTTTCAAATAAACTTTTGGCACTGTTTTTGGCTTGTCTCATTCAATTATTTGCTTCAGGCAAGAAAGACCTTGAACTCATTTAATCGTGTGAGCCATTTAAAAGAAACCACCTGAAACAGAAGGGATCCATTAAATCCAAAAGTCTTCAAGGGTCAGAGACAGTACCGTTTATCTCAACATTCTATGGTGTTAAATAGCTCCACCTACCTTATTCCAGCATGCCAGGGTGGCACCGAGAGCAGGATGCACAAGGCACCACTAAAAATTAAACTAAGATGCTTTCTCATAGAAAAAGAAAAAATCAGCCAGGCATAATGGCACATGCCTATAATCCCAGCACTCGGGAGGGTGAGGCAGGAGGATCACTGAGTTCGAGACCAGACTGGGCTACATAGTGAGACCCTGTCTCAAAAAAACAAATTTTTTTTTTAAAAAAGAAAAGAAAAAAATGGAAACAAAGTCTGTAAATAGGGAAGGGTGAAAGGAGGGGAGGGGTACGGGGGGGAGGGATAAAAACCAAAATACATCATGTAAAGATACAAGATCCCTAGCCAGGCATGGTGGTGCACGCCTGTAATCCCAGCCCTTGTGGGGCTGAGGCAGGAGGATCACTATGAGTTCAAAACCAGCCTGAGCTACATAGCTCCAGGTCAGTCTCACTACATAGTGAGGCCCTGTCTCAACCAAAAACAAAAAGGTACAAGATCCCAATGGTGAATGTAACTATACTGTATACCTAAAATGTACCAATAAACTTCGTGAAGAAAAAAAAAGATGCCTTCTCATAGACCCACCAAAGAGTCATCTCAGCACAAGAGTATGAGAAAATGTGAAAAGCATGTCTTTGAACTGACAGTAATGCTGACTATACAAGCTTGTCACCAAAGCCAAGCAGGGTGTGAGGTGCTGCATTGTGGTGACTGTCATCTGTCCCTTCGGACAGGGATACCACGCACTGCCCTCAGAAGCAAGTCCCTACCACCTTACCACGCCTATGCAACCAGACCCCACTGCTCCTCCTGAAGCGTCTGCCTGCGCCTTTGGGTGGAAGCGCACCATCTGGGGTTGCCACCCAGCCCACTGAGTGCAGCTAAGAAGCCATGCTCTCAGCACTACATGACAACTAATAAACTCCACTGGCCATAGGGACGCTTGAGGCAACCTCCCTGTGCAGGCAGTGAGGCTGGGACCCAATAACCCGCTGGCAAGCGAGAGACCTGGGGTGTGCACTGGACGCTGTGGTCCCGGGTCAGTGAGCTCAGGCACCCTAGGAGAATCTATGGGAACCCCAGAATCTGAACTCTCAGACTAGTTCTAAACCAAATAGGCAGCACAGAGGCCTAGACATAGCCACAGGGATGCGCGGGGAGCGCAGGGCCTGTCACCCTGGGCAGGACTTGGTTTCAGGATTCCACAGGTCACTCACTGTACATGGTGGGGTGCGGCAGCCCTTCAAGATACCCGAGATTTTGGTTGGGTGACCGAAGAATGGGCGGCCCTCCTGCAGGTTAGTACCAGATTCGCCCTCAGATCTGGTCTGGCCCACGTGCCCGCCTTACCCAGCTCCACGGCCTTTGACTCGGACCCGAGGCCCAGCGGAAGGGAATGTTCCGGAGTCGTAAGGGCATCGCCCTACCCAGCCCCAGGAGCAAGCCAGCCTTCATCCGCTGTGGGGCTGTGCTCCTAGGGAAGCGAGGCGGCTGGCCCACCTTAGCTCCGCCCACCCATCCCCGATACCCACCTCCCCTCCCCCATCCGCCTACAGCCCGCTAACGCCCACTGACAGAGCCCC
>NW_022900917.1:84216803-84235393 GCF_012274545.1 Fukomys damarensis
CCCACCCAGGCCACCCACCCCCAGAGTCCCGACCCAGGGCCGGGAAGCGGAAGGCGCTAGCCCTGCCCCTCTATCCCAGCACCTATTCAGGGCAGTAACTGCACCTGGCAGTGGGAAGAGGATGACACCTGTTCGGAGGGCCCTAACTCGTTACATAATTCAGGCTACCTAAGTAGCAAAACATACCAGTGCCAGAGCTTACAGGACACAAAACCGGCGGATGCCAGCTGACTAGCCCAATTCAGCCCCCGGGGGTGACAGGACAGATTCAATGGAAATCCTACAAAACCATCTTCTCTGACCAGCCCCTCGTGCCAAGGACCAAAGACCGGGTACAACTGGAGCCTCCTTTCCCATTCGAGGTCTCAAGATGACCATGCTGGCCTGGCGTCCTCCTGGGCAGCATGGCCAAGCTGCCAGACCTCTACACCAGCAGCCAGCTGTACCGACCCACCTCCCAGAGCTGCACAGCCTTGATATTTGACTGTAAGCTGATGATACAAAGCCAGCAGAAAGTAGATGAACTCACACACTAGCAGGAACACAGTGGAGACCAGGAAGGGTCAGCAAAACCTGTCAGGCCCCTCAGACCTCCATCAGTTTATTTGGTTTGCACTGACATCTAGTGGCTGGAGGCACAAAAGCAGATGCTTGGCTGAACGGAGCTGCCCTTGCTGGCTCCAGGACCCATGCAGCCCTGTAGCTGTCCCTGTCATCTCAGAATGGACAGCACATCTGCTGCACAGACACAGCAGACACTGACAACTACCTCTGCCAGATACTGCTGAAAAGCTGCGTGTATTGTTTCTCACAGTCCTTTTTACGAAGTAGGAAGACATCCCACCACAGGCCCATCACTGCCTCACCCCAAGACTGAGGCTCCTGTGTCTCCACTTCAGGCTCCTCAGGTTTTGCAAGAGGCATGGCAGATGAAATCCTCTTAATTCTCCAGACACAGGAAATACATCTGATAAAACCCTATGTGCTCGTATGATAAACAACAAAAGAACACATAAAACCACAATCTAGGAAGGGAAGTGCCTTCCTCCATCCAATAACATGACTTCCATGTAAGCCCTACAGCCAAGTGAAGGACTAGATGCTTCGCCTGAGGTCAGGAACGTGATCAGGATGTCATTCTCACCACTGCGGCTCAATACTATACCAAGGTCCTAACTCAAGAAGGTGGGCAAGCAAAAGAAAGAAAAGGACCCAGATTGGGCAGGGGATTTAACTGAGTGACACCACACCTGCCTTGCAAGCGCAAGGTCCTGAGTTCAACCCCCAGTACCACCAAAAGAAAAATAAAAAGGATCCAGGTGAGTTATGAAGACCTAGGTTGCCTCTATCTGTAGATGGCATAGTCCTTTGTTTAGGAAATCCCAGAGAATGCACAAAAAAAAAACAAATCCAGCCACAATTACAAGGTAAAAGAGCAATACATTAGGGCTGGGGATTTAGCTCTTTGGTTCGGTGGCTGCCTTGCAAGCACAAGGACCCAAGTTCAATCCCCGGTACCAAAAACAAAACAAAACAAAAAGCAATACATGAACATCGGTTTTGTTTCTTTACACCAGCAATGAACAATGCAAAAGAGCTGAGCAAGCTCTTCTTCCAAGACAATATCTAAATGGCCAATAATTCCATAAAAGATGTTCTGTGTCATCAGGCTTTAGGGTAAGGCAATCAAACCCACAAAGATAATGCTTTGTACCAGGATGGCTGCAGTCCAAGTGCTGGGAGGGTTGTGATAAGAGAAAACCCTCTCTTTTTCTTCTGTTCAGAGTTCTCTTTCTTTGCCCTCTGATGCCTTTTATTTCCCACAGTTTTGGCTATTCTGGCCAAGGGTACACACAGATGCCCTCCTGCCAGATGCTACCTTTGACATTGTCTCTCTCATGCTCTGCTCTTGGGCTGTGGGGCATGGCCCAGCAGAGGAACCTGTTTGCCCCCTAAGGGCTGCCTTTATCTTGACTCTAGGACCTCCACAGGGCCTTGGGACCTGACCCAGAACAGAGAACACATTGTGAATGGGTAACACCCATGGACTGTGGCCATCTCAGACCCCTAAGGAAGAAGAGGAGGAAGGTGGCACAGGCCTCCTGTCAGGAGGACACACAAACCAGGGCCATATGGTTCTAATAAATGCTTCCAAATGAATTCTGGAACATGGATTCTTGGCCTCTGTCCGGGGCAGTGACTGATAGTAAGCAAGTAAGTACCTCTGAACTCCAAGCAGGAATATGTCATGCCAGGCCATGCCGCCAGTATCAGCTCTAAAAGCCACACAGAAGGACACTATAATGTCTAGAGAGTTGTACCCCAGGCCACACTATTCCATGCTGTAACTTGTCCAGAGGTGGACTGCAAGCCATTGTTCTGGATCACAGCTGCCAGTGATCCTAAACCCAGCATCAGTAAAGAACTAAAGAGCAGTTTAAAATAAAAAGAGACAATGTATTTGAAGATGGGGAAGGAGGAGGAAAAGAAAGATGACAGACAGCTACTCTGGATGAGTAGGGAGAATTCGAAAGTGAATGCTCAGGATTTCTTGTCTACAGCTCCTCTTGTTGAGATCCTTAGCTCACATAGGCTCCTGGAATCTAATTGGCTCCCTGGCTTGTCTTTCATCCTAATCTTGGATTTCTTCTGGGTGTTTTTGTTTCCCTGCTTGTTTGTTTCCATTAAGTTTATTGGTACATTTAAAGCAAACAATACAGTTACATTTATCATTGGAATCTTGTATCTTTGCATATTATCTTGGTGTTTGTTTGTTTGTTTGACACAGGGTTTCACTATGTAGTTGAGTTCTTGAATTTCTTCTGGCCAGAACTTGCCCTTGTCCTTTGGTGGAGGGTAAAATTATAGATGGGAGCATTATGCACAGGTAGTTTAAATTTAAGGATTAAGTAAAGGGGAAGTTTGTGATTCTTATGTTATGTTACTCGAGCTACCTGAGCTACCTGGGAACCTCCCAGACCTGAGTTTGAGTTTCTTCCTCATTCTTTGCCTTTCTTTCTTTCTTTTGGTGCTGGGCATTAAACTCAGAGCCTTGCACTAGCTGGGCAGGCACATGCCACTGAGCTGTATTCCCAGCCCTGCCTTTGTCTTTCTAACTGCTGAGTCTCACTATCATTGCCTTTCTAATTAATGGAGTCTGGCTGCAGAGGTCAAAGCTGCCTTATTAATTTTTAATAAAGCTTGATGTTTTTAGCCTATTTTTTCCCCTACCTGTGGCCACCCCCTCCCCCCATCCCTAAAACACCAGGGGAGACAGCATTTCCAAGGCCACTTTGCCATCCAGGAACTACCAACTTATTTCACCATGAAATCCCATTAGAAAACCAGATACGACGTCCACCTGTTGTCCTTCATGGTCTGCCAGCAGCCCTCTTCACGCCTGAGTACTCAGGAAGTTGCTCTTTTGAATCATGCTTATGTTTCACTTATGTTGACTGAGATGTTTACCTGGCCTTTCTTTTTCCTTGGGACAGCTTTTTATGGTTCTTGGTCCCTATCTGCTTGTTGATCCCACGCATAGCTAGAAGATAAAGTCACAATTAAACATAAATCTGCTGTAGGGACAGAGGGCCCCATAGGTAGGGAAAAGGTAGGATGAAGGTCTCATTGAGCTTTATTAAAAATTAATAGAGAATCCTTCTAAAGGCAGCTGATACCTCTGCAGCTAGAATCAAGCAGTCAAAGCCAAGGAAAGAAAAAGAAACCAGGCCAGTGAAGAACCCAGGCAGCACAATTAACATAAGAATCGTACACTTCCCCTTTACTTAATCCTTAAACCTAAACTATCTTTCCATAAACCCCCCTCCACTCTTATCCACCACTAAAAGGCAGGGAAAAAGTCTTAAAGCCAGAAGGAATCCAAGGTTAGGATCAAAGACAACCAGGAGCCAATCTGATTCAAGGGGAGAAGGATCCTAATAAAAGGAGCTAGAGCTAAAACTTCAGAGGTATTCGCTTTAGAATGCTCCCCACTCCTCCAGAGTAGCTGTCTGGCATCTCTCTTTCCCCTTCCCCCACCTTCAAATAAATCATCTTTTATTTTAAACTCTGCTTCTTTAATTCTTTACTGATGCTGGGTTTAGGATCACCAGGAGCTGCACCTTTCAACACAGCAATGGCTTGCTACCCACCCCTAAACCCCTGCCATTTTAAAAAGGAGACAGGTGTGGTGACACATGCCCATAATCCCAGCACTCAGGAGGCTGAGGCAGTAGGATTGCCCTAAATCCAAGGCCAGCCCAGGAATTCAAGGCCAGCCTACACTACAAAGCAAGACCCTGTCTCTTTAAAAAAAAAAAAAAAAAAAAAAGCAAAAGATTTGAAATAACCCTGCAGAAGCTTCCTATCTTTTTAATGGGCTCTTTTCTCCTTACTATGAAATATGCTTGAAAAGAGAATAGATCCAGAAGTAGGTCACAGCAAACCTCCTGCCTAATCCCATCACCATCCATGAGGGGCATCTCTTTACAGGATACTTGTGGCTGTGAGAACAGCAGTCAATAGTATTATAGGCAGAAAAAAATAATATAAAGAGTAATACAGTCAGGGGCTGGGGATCTGGCTCAGTGGCACTGAGCCTGCCTTGCAAGCACAAGGTCCTGAGTTCAGTCCCTGGTAACAAAAAAAAAAAAAAAAAAAAAAAAAAAAAAAAGACAAGGGGCTCAAGGAAGTCAGTGAAAGTGGAGACTTCAGATTCGTGGCTGAGGCGCATCTGAAAGAAGGCAAGCCTTCAAGATTAAAATCGCAAGGCCAGAATTTAGCTCAGTGGCCCCAGTGCCTGCCTGTGCCTCACAATCACAAGGTCCTGAGTTTGATCCCCGATACCCCCCCCCCAAAAAAAAGATTAAAATCACAGACTTCCCTAAGGGATGATTGGAAATTTGAAATTATACTATAATCAGTACCACCCAGTCCATTCAGTCCAGGTATATGTCAGACACCTGGGTGGGTGACCAGAACACTTGGGTCCATCCCTTTCCCCAAATGTGCCTGTTTTACAAGTCATAGATAAGTCAAGGTTAATGATATCATCCTATGCCCTTGCTACATGCTCCACTTCCGTATTGGATCAATCTTAGATAAGCAGCTATACTTGTAATCTTATTTGTTGATTATAGTTTGACCTACATTGTACCCACCTCATGATTTTGCCTTTAAAAATATTCTCCAAGAAATTGTCATGGGCTAGGTCTGAGGGTCCCTGATGCTGAAATAAAGAGTTTAAACTACCCCTTTAAAATAAGTATGCAGAAGAGGCTGGGGATTTAGCTCAGTGGTTCTGCTGCCTACCTCACATGCGCAAGGTCCTGAGTTCTGAAAGAGGTCTCGAGCCCCCTTTGGGTGCCCCTTACCCAATTATGCCACTCATGCACCGAGAGGTCCAGCAGGAGATCTTTATTGTAGGGAGGGGAGCGGGAGGCAGGAAAGCAGAGAGAGAGAGAGAGAGAGAGAGAGAAGAGGAAGTGCTGGGGTATTTATAGGGCAGGCAACAGAAGATCCTTCCTTGGGAGAAGCGGTCTTTGTTATCCTATCACAAGCCAGGTTGCCTTTTGAATTTCGCACCTTGCAGAAGCTCTAGTTTCGCGCTTTACAATTTCGGCGGGAGAAAGGACTCAGTCGGGGAAGAACCCGGAAGTAAGATATAAAATGGCCGGGAGGGGGGGTTATATTTTAACATGTGCGATCTCCTAACAAGTTCAGTCCCTGGTACCAAAAAAAAGAAAGAAAAAAAAGATAAAATAAGTATGCAGAGCTGGGCATGATGGGGCACACCTGTAATCCCAGCACTTAGGAGGCTGAGGCAGGCAGATCTCCATGAGTTGGAGGTCAGCCTGGGACTACATAGTTATAATGAGTTCAAGGCCAGTTTGAACTGCATAGGGAGACCTTGTCTCAAAAAAAAAAAGTATGCAGGTTCGCTGACTCCTATCTCTGAAAAAGAATTTTCAGGAAAGGCCATTTAAAAAAGGCATGAGAGAAATTTATTAGAGGATGATATATCATGCACTCAAAAGTTGTATAACGGTGCTCAAGAAAATAAAGCACAACTCCAGACATACTCAGCTACCTCATCTTTGACAAAGGAGCCAAACACCCTCATTGGAAAAAAGATAGCCTCTTTCATAAATGGTGTTGAAAAAATTTGATTTCGACCTGCCAAAGATTAAAACTAGACCCCTATCTTTCACCATGCATTAAACTAAAATCCAAGTGAACTAAAGATCTAAATATTAAAACAGAAACACGAAACTTGCTGGAAGATAAATTAGGTAGAACTCTAGAAGACAATGGTATAGACAAAGACTTTATGATCAAATCCTCAGTAGCACGGGAACTAGCACAAAGAATCAACAACTGGGATATCATCTTATTAAAAAGCTTCTGCACTGCAAGAGAAAGCACCAATAGAGCTAAGAGACAGCCTACAATGTGAGAAGAAATTCTATCAGCTGTTCCTCAGACGAGGAACTACCATCTAAATATATAAACCGGGTGTGGTGGCACACGCCTGTAATCCCAGCACTCAGGAGGCTGAGACAGGAGGATTGCTGTGAGTTCAAGACCAGCTTGGGGGCTACATAGTGAGTTCCAGATCAGTCTCAACTACATAGTAAGACCCTATCTCAAAAAAAAAAAAAAAGAATATATAAAGAACTTTTAAAAAAATCAGACCCCCAAATATAAAGACCTAATTCAAAAATGGGCATATGAAATGAACAGACATTTCTCAAAGAAGTAAAAGCAGCAAATAAACATATAAAAAATGTTTCATACCACAGGTCATTCGAGAGATGCAGATGAAAACAACACTGAGATTCCACCTCACCCCAGAAAGAATGGCTGCTATCAAGAAATCAACCAGTAACAAATGCTGGCAGGGTGGTAGGGAAAAACAAACCCTGCTCCACTACTGGTAGGAGTGTAGACTGATGCAACTATTGCAGATAGGTAAGCTAATTAGATATCTTGCAGGCAGTTAGTCAGGGCAGCCTCTCAAGGAGCCAACACAGCAAGGAGCCAACATGGAGGACAATAAAGACACATTCACTGTGGCCAGAATTGTAAAAGGAGAGAAACTACTACACCCTTGTGCTTCTCTTGGGGATAAAAGAGCAGTGATTGATATTCTAAATATGTTTCAATCACCTGGGTAGGATATCCCACCCTTACTGAAAATCCTTGTATGCTTGCTGCATGACTTGCTTCCCCATTTGACCCCCCATTTAATAAGTATTACCTGGGTGACTGTACTTGTAACCTTATTGGTTGGTCATGGTTTTGCCCCACTCATGCCCACCTTGTAATTTTCCACTGGGTCTTACAGTTCTGTCCCACTTTATACCCACATGGCTTTGCTGTATAAAACATCTTAGAGAAGAGGGGTGATTGGGTAACCACTTTCCAGGTCCCACTTGACCCAGCCATCCCTCTGCTGGGTACCTTCCCAAAAGAATTAAAAGAATCATACCACAGTGATATATCTGCACCCATGTTTATAGTGGCACAGTTTGTAATAGCTAAAACTTGGTAACAGCCCAAGTGCCCATCAACTGGAGACTGGACAAAGATTTTTTGTTTTTTGTTTTCATAAAACGGAGTACTACTCGGTCATAAAGAATGAGACACTAGAGACACTTATAGCTAAATGGATGTACATTGAGGCCATGCTCTTAAGTGAAATAAATAGGCCACACGTGTAAATACCGAATAGTTTCTCTGGTGTGAAAAACTAAAAGTGTAAATAAGGATCAAAATGTACAATTGATAGTGTGAAATAGGAAGAAAAGGTCTAAAGATGTAGTGGAAGTGGGAGGGGTAGGGAAAAGGAAAGAAGGGAAAAGAAAAAATATGAGAAAAGGAGAAAATGGAAACAAAGTCTTTGTAAATAGGAAAAGGTAAGAGTGGGTGAAGGGAGGGCAGGGGAATAAGAACCAAGATACATAATGTAAAGGTACAAAATCCCAGTGATGAATGTAACTGTATTATATGCCTAAAATGTACCGATAAACTTAATGAAAAAAAGAAAAAGAAAGAAAAGAAAATGAAGCCCAAGGGGCCAGGGATTTAGCTCAGTGGTGCCACTGCCCACCATGCAAATGCAAGGTCCTGAGTTCGATCCCCAGTATCTGCCCCCACAAAAACGAAAAACAAAAATGAAGCACAAGTTGTAAGCCAGGGTAGGGCACACATTTAAAGGCTGTTTTCAGTATGGGTGACCTCAGATGTGGTTTGTGTCTGCCAGGTTACAGTGCAAGCCATCACATGGGTTTGAAGTGGAGAGAGGCCTTAGACAGGCTGTCTTCACTGCTACTGCTTTCTGGCCTGGAGGGAGATGAAGAAAAAGGCAATTTGCAGGTGAAACTGAATGGACAGAGCCATTTGCATCTGAAAGAGACTTGCTCAGCTAAGAAACAAGGTCCTTTCTATGAAAGGATAAAAACAGGAGTGCCTCCACCTTGAACTCTAGTCCACTCCAGGCAGCCCCTCCTGAATTGGAAATGCCTAAATTCTGACACTGTAGCTGCAGACCAAGGGCTTTCTGTTCCCTGTACCCCCTCCCCTCTTGCTTCTCCTTCCCAGCAGCAACCCTTCAGAGCCTCCCTTTGTGCAGCCTAAACTAGCCAACTGTGGTAGACTGTAAGCCTTTGAATTCAGCAAATGAATTTAAAAGGTAGCTGTTCCCCTTGTGTTAGCACTAAAACACCCCCACACCCCTTTCCCTTTCCCACCACTAGGCGCACCTGCCGCCTCGTATCTGAGTGTGCTCACACCCTTCTGCAGAAGGACACTTTGAACTTTGTCTTGACAGTTTCTCTTTCCTGCTGTCTAAATGCATGCTAATACTGTGAGTTGAAGCAACTGGAGTTCTCTGATCAGGAATAGTGCTGTTCTCCTTGCTGTTTTCAATCACTGAGTGTCTGCAGTAATTCTCTCACTGCAAACGTAAGTGTTTTACCTTGTCATTCCACCAGATGCTATGTTGCTACTGATGACAGGCAGGCTTTTCTTGTACTCAGGAATATCTGCCTCATTGGGATTACTTTCATTTCCAAGCATGGGGCTGGCTGGAGCGATTCCCTTTCCTCCCACAGCACTGCTGCTAGATTTCCAAGTGGGAATTCTAGCTCCCTTGAGGTCATTGTCTGTAGTGCTGGTCTGACTCCTCTTTGGATATGCAAAAACTGAAGCAATAACCAATAGGTCCAGCTTGGTCACTGTTCCACCTTTGCTTCTGGCTAGAAAGAATGATTCTCTGTACTTTGTGGTGAGGAGACTGGCAAGTACAGCTGCTGAGGTCGATGCTGGGCTGCACCTTAGCAAGTGAAAGGTTGCTGCTAGAACTGGAGTCACCAGCAACCACTCAGAAGATTTTCTCCCCAACAACAAATATGTAGCTGTGATTTCACCGTATTTTGTTTTACTAAGAGATTCTTGAATTTCTTCTTGTGAATACCCCACTCTCACCATGGTATCCCTTTCTGGTCTGAGATGTTTAGTTCTGGTTCATGCCCTGCATTAACCCACCTGTCCTTCATGATTTGCTGTGGCCACCCTTAACCAGGTTTAGCACCAGGAAGCATTTGAGAAGGTTTTCACAGTCTGAGGACATGCGGAAAGGGATTCTGGGGCCAGGGATTTAGGCTGCCTGCCTTGCAAGTGAAAGGTCCCTAATTCGATCCCCAGTACCAAAAAAGAAAGAAAAAAACAAAAAAAAAAGAAGAGGGGATTCTGTATTTCCCTCTTAATACTCTTTCTCTCAGTCCCTTCAGATTTTGTCAAAGGACTAGAGTGTAGAGGATGACTTTGAGACTCCACAGTCAACCTCGGCCCCATGGTATTTCTTACCCTGGGAGAGCTCTGGGGATACATGCGAAGGGTTACCACAAAACGTGTCTAGTTTATTACCAACAGTAAATTCATTGCTAAAACCAAAAATCTGTTATTTTAATGTTCAGATCCACATTCAACAATAGATTTTCAGCCTGGAGGTCTCTGTGAATGATCCATTTTGGCAAAATTGTACTGAAGACTTAATCTGTGTTTTTTGTTTTGTTTTGTTTGTTTGTTTTTTGTTTTTTGTACCGAGGATGGAACTTGGGCTCTTAAGATTGTGAGGCTGAGCCAAATCCCCAGTCCAAAATTTAGCTCCTGCTTCTTTTTCCTTCATTCTTCCATGTGCAACCAAATTGTCAAATACTTCACCTCCATTGCATATTCCATGATTAAGTAGAGTGTCTTTTCAGTTTCAATGACTTCAAACAACTTCACCATGTTTGGATGATTTAAAATCTTCATTATTCATACTTCTCTGATGAGCTTCCATACACTTGTTGGATTCAACTGTGTTTTGTCAATTATTTTACAGGCAACCTGCCTGTAAGGATGTGTCTCGCCAGTTTCACTTTTGCAAAGTTCCCCTTGCCGATTGTTTTCAATAGTCTGTAATTTCCTACGTGAAAGTGTTAGTCTGCATAGGAAACTACTGATTTTCTACACAGAGTTCCAGAGCGCCCAGTGCGGGAGGTAACTTCTTGTCGCCCATCTCCACCCAAGGTGTGATTTTCAGTATCTCCTTCATTCATCGCTGGCAACGGGATCCTCTTGGACATCTTAGGACACTCTCCGTGACGAGGGCGAAATTGGAAGCAACAGACCCTGGACGGCCTGCAGACAGTGGGATTCGCTTTAGATCTCAGGCAGGCCCAGGCTGCGCCCCCATGGCCCAGGGATTCAATGTGACCCTGCCCTGAGGTCCAGGCCAGAGATGTCGGGGGGCTGTCACCGCACCTCAGGGCGCCCCAAGGGTGGAACCTTTAGCTTAAGCCGACCCTGCCCCGCAGAGCTCGGCCCAGGGGCCTCCAACGGGACCAGTTATGCAGGAGAGAGGGAGACACAGGACGATGTTGAGGAAGTGGAGTGCGGAGGAGGTGCCTGTTCCTGACTGCTTTCTGCTCTAAGGCTTGCTTTCCGCCTCACCTCTGCCCTGCCCAACGCTGCTGTTGCCCCAAGCTTGTGTTCTGAAGCTGCAGTTTTTCTTTTTAAAGTACTATTTTAAATTCTTGATTTCCTGTTCTCTTTTCTACCTAATTGTATTTCTTCTACCTCAAAACGACCTCAAGGACAATGCACTTTCAGGACTCCTCCTGTCTCTGGGGAGCTGTTCCTATTCCCCCAGTGACCCTTTCATACTCTTTATCCCCTTTGTCCTTGGGAATCCTTTCTTCAATTTCGGGAGACACGAACTCCGAACTTCTGACATCTAGTTGGTCTTACATCAGTAGGAGGCAGCTTCCTGTTATCCTCCAGGGATGCCTGCTCCTTGCTGATGCTATAACTGCAAGAACCCAACTTTAAAATGGTCCTTCAGAAGTAACTTTCAAAGAAATCGTAAAGCTGAGAACATGTATTTTGGAAACAAAACCATACTAACCAGGGAGAGGAACAGCCACAGCAGGCCTGAGGAGACAAGGTTCAGGACATCTCTCCAACCACGTGCTGTGGGGGAAGGTGGTTTTGTTGCCGGAGACCCTAAGTACCAGGCTGTAAGGAAGCCAGTCATATGGGTCTGAATGTGCCCATCCACGACTGGCCACCTGCCAACATGCCCTGGCGCCACCCCATACCTCATGTTACCAGCTGCCCTCCCTGTCATGCGCATGCAGAGGACAACAGCAAAACACACAGTGCAGTTAGGTTTCTGAAAGTGCTGTCAGAGACCTGCTTGAGCACAGGCCTGGGCTAGCAAAGTCAACTGAGAAGCCGTCCCTGACCCCAGAGTTGGCCAGCGGGACTATGGATGGAGCAGATGTGCAGCACAGGCAGGGATCCCTACAGACAGCAGCAAAGATGGTGCCTGAGAAAATGGAAGGAGCTGCTTTACTCAAACAGCAGACCAGGGAGGAAGAGGCAGGTGCGATTCCAGTTTCTTTTCTGGATGTGCTGATCTGAGAGGCCCATGGGACCCTCCCTGTTCCAGCAACAGCCTGGCCAATCCCTCCTACCCTCAGCCCAGTATTCAAACTTCCAAACCTGGAGCAACAACAATGAAAGGCACCCTCACAATTCAGCTTTTCCTGTTCTCAGTAGATATCCAGGGGGTGTGCAGTAGCACCTGCCCCCAATTCTAGGAACACCTGATGGTGCCAAAAAAGGCCCATAACCCTTGTCAGAGGGATGTGCGGTAAAAGCTGAAATGTGTGGATACCACCAGATTAACAAGCCAGTTTACAAGGCTGTCCACAAATGCAAAAGCCTTGTGTCTGAAGATGAGTAGGTGATTGGTAATCAGCACAGGATGGGAGGTGAGCAGGGCCCAAGCCATGGCGGGTGGGGATAAAAGTGGATGTGCAAATGGCAGAGAACTGTCCACTGCTCCGTTCCAGAACAAGACACTGGTTCAAGACCCCAGGTTAGTACAGGAGAGTAGGCTAATATGCAGTTTGTCACAGCAGCATTCCCTATCACCAGCTCTAGTTCAAGATGAAGAATCTGACCGAACAAAAGGATAAGATGTTTGTTGTTGTTGTTGTAGCTACTGCTTTTGTTTTTGAGCAGGGTCTCACTACATAGTTCAGGTTGGCCTTGAACTCACTATGTAGCCCAGGTTGACCTCCAACTCACAGAGATCCTCTTTTCTCAGCTTTCCAAGTGCTGGGATTATAGGCATGAGCTACCACACCTGGCCAAGGATATAATTTTAAACTGCATGTGGTGGCACATGCTCAAAGTCCCAGCACCCTGGGAGGCTGAGGCAGAAGGATCAAAAGTTAGACCTTATCCTGGGTAATTTAGTGACTTACCAAGATCCTGCCTTAAAATAAAAAATAAAAGGCTGGGAATATAGCTTAGTGAATGCCCTGGGTTCAATCCCCAGTACCTAAATAAATAAATTTTGCTGGGCATGATGGCACACGTCTATAATCCCAGCACTTGGGAGGCTGAGGCAGGAGGATCACTGTGAGTTGGAGACTAGCCTGGGCTATATAGTGAGTTTCAGGTCAGTCTCAAATACGTAATGAGACCCTGTCTCAAAAATAAATAAATAATAAATAAAATAAATTTTGAATGATAAAAGTCCACAGACCATACATATAGGTGCAGTTTGGTGTGACTATAGCCATAAAATCATAGCTGCTTTGAGTGTCCTTGCTCAGTTTTCCCCAGTTTCCCAGCAAACCATAAATAAACCATCAGAATGGTATGTGGAGTTTTACAAACAGATCCTGGCACTAGGAATGCACTTGTCTCTTTGATATTAGTTTAAGATAAACCAGGCACATTCCTACCAGAGTGAAGTCACTTTTGTCCTGAACAATGTATATGTCCCTCTTTCTGACCCAAATTGTGAGGACCTACTGGTCTTGCTGCTGCCTGGGACCACATTTCTGCCTGTAAGTCTGTGATGAATTACACTCTGTGTGATCCATGTGTCTGCTTCTTTTCTTTTGTCTCCCAGTATACTGGGGCCAGGTTGTGAAACACTGTGCTGAAGGGAAATGCATTCCCTATCCTGCCCCACTTTAACAACACAGTTCTAGCACAATCTGGGTTAGTGTAGGGACTTGGAAAGATGGCGCCTGTGGAGTCCCTGCAGGTACAGGCACAGTCACACTGCGGTCACCCTCTCAGAGACCTGCCTTGGTGGGAAAAACCATATATAGTGAGGAAAAGCACAGTCTGGACACCAGTTACCCACTGATGTCACTGGTATTGTACTTCATGGAGCCATGCAAGAGATGAGCCCACTGCAGGACAGTCTGGTGTGAGCACTAGGCACCGGAGGCCAGAGATACCACCCCAAACCTGCAAGTCTCTGGAGGACATAGTTACAAGTTTGTACTGACAAGGAACTAGGCTGGTAGGTTTCTGCCACACTCACCGGGAGGTGTCACTCACACCCCACGTGGAGCTAAGCCTCCTGGAGGCCTCCGGGCTGTGCTCCCACACCTCTGGCTGGCACTTTGGCAGAGAGTTTTTCTCTGTTTTAAATTAAAATACAAATAAGGCTTGCATTAATTTGCGTAGTAAAGTTTAGCACCCACTCAGGGCTTTCATAAAATATACAAGAACACATTATAGAGTACCAGAATAAGAGAGGGGAGGAAGCAGTTCACACTTAAAGGGGTCGATAGAGCAGTCTCAGTTAAGATGGTAAAGTCCAATTCCTAAGATGCCTTTTTTACAATAAAATCCAGCAACATATTTACTCTTGGATCTCCTTTTCAAATAATCCAAAACTAATAATCCACTTGTTATTTCCATAGAAAGCTGATAAATAAAAGTCTCACACTAAGGGCAGTTCTCGGCTCTGGAAGAATTTGTCTTACCCAGCTGGCATGCTGGCACACAACACCAGGGAACATGGCAGGGTGGCCATATCTGTATTCTGAGGGGGGCCTTGCAGAGGGACAGTGTTGCTTGTCACTGTGTTGAATAGTTGATTCTGTGTAAATAATGTGTAAAGCTCATTTTCAGTAACCCGAGTTCTGGTAGAATGGCAGTGACCCCATGTTGTAGTCAGGGTTTACAAGGGAATAAATTTAACACAGGACAGATAATTTGCAGGATTATTTTATGATATTCACCCAAAAAGTCAAATACAGAGAAGTGTAAGAGATCTGTCCACATTCTAGAGGCCTGAAGAATCCAGCTGAGGGCCTGGATCCCATGGCAATGTCCCACACAAGTCCAGCTGGAGACCTAAAGCCCTCCATGAGTCCAGCCAGAGGCACAGAGCCCAAGGTAATGTCTCACTCAAGTCTGCTTCAAAGATCTGCACCAATAAGGCCCAAAGGCCCAGTGATGAAAGCTAGAAAGTCTGCACTGGTAGGGTGAAGGATCTGTGCCACCAGGCTAAGGAATTGATATTGGAGCCAGGAATCGACACTCAAGGCCAAGACCAGGGCCGGGGATTTAGCTCTAGTCCTGCCTCCTGCCTCACAAGCACAAGGTCCCAAGTTCAATCCCCAGTACCAAAAAAAAAAAAAAAGACTGAAACCTTAAAGAGCTCCCTTAAAGAGAACAACAGACATTCCTAGCGATGGTGAAGACCTGAGCTCCTCTGATGAGAACAGCTGACTTTGTATCAGGAAACCCACCTGTGCAAGCTTTTCCAGGAAAATTAACAGCATGCAATCTTCCCCTCCAGTTTTCTTTTCATGCCATTGACAACAATCCCCAGGTGGGTCTTCCGTGCCCAGAACCTGCTGACTCAGTTCAGCTGGGCACTCCAACTTGACCATTAATTAATCCATCTCACCCCATCTCTCAGCTGAGGGTCACTTCAGCTCCAGACATACTGGACCAATCCAGTCCTTCAACTAAAGAAGTGAGGAGGATGAAACTTTCACAGAGATGAGGTCATTCCAAATTACCAAGAGATAGCCAGGTGTGGTAGCGCACGCCTGAAATCCCAGCACTCAGGAGGCTGAGGCAGGAGGATCACTGTGAGTTCGAGACCAGCCTGGGCTACATAGCGAGTTCCAAGTCAGTCTCAACTACATAGTGAGACCCTATCTTAAAAAATCAAATTCTTAAGAGATGTGAGAGCAGAAGACCTGGATATGCTGTCCCCAAGGATGGTAAGAAAGCCTGCCCACCCAGCAAACTGGACTGACCAGAAATGGGTTTTCAAACCAGGTATTGCCCCTCAAATCTGCTTTCCAAAATCCCATGAGATCATGAGAAAGATACTTCTTAAAGACACAAAGCAGCACCAAAGACCAAAAGGGGGCTACCAGTACCTGGAACTGCTGTCACATTTCAGGAAATTCATAAAGCAGACTCCTCAGCAAGGCAGGCTGTGTTAAGCCACTACTTCAGGGCCACTGCTGGCCAGCAGAGAGCTTTAGCCCACAAGATAAGAACAAAACATCCAACTGGAACCCCAGACTCATTATGGTGGCTGACAGTGGACCTCAGCCAGGCAAAACCTGGCTAGGCCTCTGCAGATCACAGTGCCCTGAGGCTTTGTCCAAGCCTCCTTCTGTGCTGCGGGTGGATTCCTGAAGTTGGGAAGTCTGGTTCCCAATATCTGCCACCTTAAAGAGGCCCCATCATCCCTCCCTTGATTGCCAGCTCCCTGCTGGAGTCCCTGTCACTATTACATTGAAATGTCGGAGACATCACAACAGAGAGAAATGTCCACATGGAGGACAGCAGGGCAGTGACATGCTCAGGGTCACACAGACCTTGAAGAGGATCCCAGCTCATGCTTCCTTTTGGCCAGGAACTCACGTCCCAAGCCACAGCCACAGCTCAGGACCCTGTGCGCCCACCACATGACTCTCCTGCCCATTCCTCACTGGGCAGCCCTTTCCAACCCTCCCACTGTCCTGAGTGGTGAGGATTCTCTCTCAATGAACTTTAGGCAAGATAAAGGGAGGCCATCCATACTGGCATCACAGGAGTCCAGTGTCCTATGGGGTATGACACAGCAGGGGTCAGACTGGGTGTCCTCACTGGCTTGGAGGATGAGGGGCTGCCTGGAAGGGAGCAAAATGGAACTTCCCAAGAGCTAAGCAAATGGTCCCATGGTGAGACCTAAGAAACCAACTGGCCACACCCCTGGGCCGTGGCCGACAGTTAGGGAGCTGAGACTTCTGCCCAGCCCACTCACCTGTGCTGGCTAATGCCCAGGCACCTCAGCCCAGCACAGAACGCAGGGGACAGGGGAGAGCAGAGGGTGGGGGATGGAGAGCAGAGGGCTGGCCCAGGGATTTGCCTCAGATACAGATCCTCTACCCCACCACAGAAACCTGGCGGGGAGGGGGAAGCTGGAATCTCTACAGCTAAGCTTTGGTTAGGAGCACTTTAAGCATACAGAGATTGAGGGATCTGTGAGCCCATTACTCTGAGTCAAAGATCATCCTGCTTGCTGATGCTCACCTCCCACAGGATTTCTATGAAGTACCCCCAGACAGCGCATCATCCACCACACATGGCAGTATCACCTCACAGATCAGAGTGATTTTCTTAAAGAACACAGCCACCACATCATCACCATGTCTTAAAACAGGAAAAAATTCATTAATACCACTAAGTACCCAGGGTTTGCTTAAATCTCAATGATCTTTTGTTTGGGGGGGGGTTCTTTTCTTTTTGTTGTTGTTGTTGTTGTTGTTTGCAATACCAGGGATCGAACTTCAGTGGTCTCATCTTTTATTCATTTGTTTTGTTTTGTTTTGTTTTGTCTTTTACAGTGCTGGGCGCTGGACCCAGGGCCTTGTACACGTGAGCCAAAAGCTCTACCACTGAGCCACAGCCCCAACCTGATTTGTCATTTTTTAAACCTTTAGTAAATAAGAATCATTAGTTATATTTCTTGGTTCCCCCTTCTTTGGGGAATTTGTTTTGTTTTGTTTGGCTTTGTAAGACAGAGTCTCACTATGTAGTTCAGGCTGTCCTTAAACTTACTACATAGCCCAAGTTGGACTTGAACTCTCAGTCATCCTCCTACCTCAGACTCCCCTTTTTATTTTGAATTCATTATGCTTTTTAAAAAAATTTTCCAAAACATTTCAGTTTGGAAAAGATGGAGCATGTGTAAAAGTAGAATCATAAGCAATGCCACCAACAGAGACTCTCTCCTTGGCCAAGTCTGAGTCTAGCTCCTCTGAGCCTCTGTCCCTGAGCCCCATCTTTGACCAGCTTGATCCTAGTCCAGTGGTGGTGAACCTTTTAGAGCTTTCAATGATACAAACAGCCTGCTGTGGCACTCATGCTATGGGTTCACCACCACTGCTTAGTCTATATTTTAGCAAGATCCTGCAGCAGTTTGGAGACAACACCCTACCCTAGGTATCTGATCATACTCACTACCTGACCTCATCCTTCATAATCTGATCATCTGGCCAGCTTTCAGCAGAATCCTGGTGAGTTGGCTGGGCAAGAACTGTGTACCTATTGCTCATTTTTTTTTTTTTTTTTTGGTACTGGGAATTGAACTCAGGACCTTGCGCTTGTGAGGCAGGCAGCAGAACCAATGAGCTAAATTCCCGGCCCCCTATTGCTCATTCTTAAATCCCTCTAGACAAGAGCCACATCCATGTTGGTATGCTTGCATCCAACTGTGATGAGCTTATGTACATAAAGTTAATGCAGGCTCTTCGTGCTGGGCACCAAATCAACCTAATTAAGGCTGATGATAGCAAGAAACTAGGAGAGTGGATAGGCCTCTAAAATTGACTGAGGGAGAGAAAACCTCATAAATGGTGGATTGCAGTTCTGTAGTGGTTAAGGACTATCGTAAAGAACATCAGGCCAAGATAGCATCAAAGAGTACTTTAAATATAAGAAATGGACTAATTGGGCTGGGGATTTAGCTCAGTGGTTCTGCCTCCTGCCTTGCTAAGTGCAAGGTTTCCCAGTTCGATCCCCAGTACTAAAAAAAAAAAAAGAAATGAATGAATAAAGATTTTGATTTACACCGGGCATGGTGGTATAATCCCAGCACTCGGGAGGCTGAGGCAGGAGGATCGCTGTGAGTTTGAGACCAACCTGGGCTACACAGTGAGTTCCAGGTTGGTCTCAACTACATAGTGAGACCCTGTCTCAGAAAAAAAAAAAAA
>NW_022900917.1:84236363-84246435 GCF_012274545.1 Fukomys damarensis
AAAAAAAAAAAAAAAAAAAAGACAGAGTAGGCAAATCTGTAAACAGCAAACTAGTAGTTTCCAGGTGCTAAAGGGAGGGTGAATAGGGAGTTGAACTTTAAAATGGTTAAAATAAAAAGTTTTATGTTATTTAAATTTTACTAACTTTAAAAAAAAAACACACACAAAAGGAAAGTTTCCATAACATTTCCATGACATTTTCCATAAAAGAAAAAGAACAGTCAGCACAGACCATCAGGCACAGAACAAACTGTGCTTGTGTCCACAGCACAGAGGCTACAGAGTTTGGCCCCTTAGCTAGTTAGCTCTGGCCACACACATTTTTGTTTGGCTGGCCAAGTTTTTTTCCTTTTTTGATGGGTGGTGGTACTAGGGATTGAACTCAGGCCCTTGAGCTTGCAAGGCAGGCAGTGAAACCACTGAGCCAAATCCCGGGCCCAACTGGCCAAGTATTTCTATAAAATTGCACCAGCATTTAACATTTGGGATATCTTACCATTGAATTCCCAATCTCTAGCTGGGTGTAGTGGTGCACGCCTATAATCCCAGTACTAGGGAGGCTGAGGCAGGAGTATCACCCTAAGTTTGAGGCCAGCCTGGGCCATGTAGTTAAAGACCAGTCTAAATGGCATATTGAGACCTTGTCTCAAAAAAGAAATCCCTATTTCTTCCTTCACCTAAACAAATCAACAACCCCAAAGTGAGCCTGTGTACCCACAAGTCTACTTAGCAGTGAACATATAGCTCACAGTGGGGCCATGGCTGGGGACGGCAGTAAGTCTGTTGAAGCAGCAAGTGGCAGACATAAAAAGGAATGGCCTGTATCCTTAGCGGTAAATTGGCAAACATGATTTGATGTGACAAAGATAAAACATCAAATTAAACAACTTCTATATTCCAAGATAGAGTGTGTAGTTCATACACAGAAATCCTATTTAAAACAACAGCTAGCTCAAACTAACTGATTCTAACTCAGTTCCATTTATCTTGAACTGAGATACAAATGCTGCCATCAAGCCATGGGTTTGTCTACAGCATCAAATTTTCAAAAGCAAAACTTAACGGTTTTTTTCCACTAGGCTGTGTCTTTGTTCTGCTGGACAAAGGCAGCTATTTATACTCATCTGAAACAAGCGAATAGTGGAAAACAAGGCAGTTAGGTGGAGAAAGGACTGGACAAGTGTGAGCCTACTGCTTTTCCACCTGCTGCTAGCTCTGCTCCTGGGCAAGATGTGTCTGTTACCAAGTGCACAGTTTTTTCTGACAGGGCATTTATTTAAAACAAAACCAAACACACATGCACATGGGGAAAGGCCAATTTCCCTAGGGCTCTGTCTCTCTCTCTCTCTCTCTCTTTCATACACACACACACACACACACACACACACACACACACATTCAAGAGCCAAGTTTCCTCTACACCAGACAGCAGCTCACATTACAACCTGTTCTACCTTCTGTGAATTTTTTGCTCCTGCTTAAATGAAACCAAAGACTTGAACAAAAGCAAGGAGCACAGGTCCTAATTCCACAGCACAGTAAGACACTCGGGACAAAAGACAATCTCGTTCACTCACCCCTGCTCGCCCTGGCTTGCGTGCTACTCGCCCCTCTCCCTTACCTTACTCTCGCAGGAAAAGGACAGGAGAGCAAACCCTACCAGTGACAAGATTATCCCTGACAAAATTTTTTGAAACAGAAAATCTGCTTTCTCCTTCGAGCATGGCTGCAAATCACAGGATTATAGAGTTACACTGCAAGCATTTCCATGTCACAACAAAGAGTGGGACTCCAGAGAAAAGAAGTCCACTCAGGTGTCCACACAAGGCAAAAGTGACTCCCAGGACACAAGTGGACACCTGGAAGGCTCATTAAAGGCACTGGGAGGCTAAAGTAGGAAGATTTTGATTTCAAGCCCAGCAAGGGTAACTTAGTGACTTAGTGAAACCATGTCTCAAAATAAAAAAAGAAAAGGGGAGGGCAGCTGGGGATATAGCTCACTGTGAATGCTCTCTTCAGTCCCCAGTACCAAAAAAAAAAAAAAAAAAAAAAAAAAAGCTGAGCCAGCAGGCAGAGCCCCCATTAAGAAAAATTATGATTCACAAGCCAGCAAAGGCCATTTCCTCCCCCAAAGTGCTTCTGCCGAAGAAGCCTCATCCTTCACTAAGAACTATTTCACATCAAACCTCTGGCCATCTCTCATCAGTATCTGTGTGGCCCCAGCTATAAAAAAAGCAGATGGGCTAGGAGGCACCACGGAGGCACTCAGGGCCTGAGCAGGACAGTTCTGAGGGAGGTGAGCTTAGAAACCACAACAGAGGTGGCGTAGGCTTGCTGTGCAACTCACATCAGCCCGTTCCTTTAGAAATGGCTCACCAATTAAGTGTATTCCTGGTCCTTGCCTTGATCAAAGAATTGAATGAGACAAGCCAGAAACAGTGCCAAAAGTTTATTTTGAAAAGTGAGGGATGAAGGGGTAGGGGAAAAACTGACTCTGCAGGGCAAACTTAAACTGAACAAAAGAGGAAAGGAGAAAACGAGCCAAAACAGAAATACAGCCTGGTCTAGAAGTTACAGAGTGGGCTGCTGTGAGGAGTGACCACAGCAGGTGCTTCCCAGCATCTGTGTCCTTTCATGTTGTGCATAGCTCACAGAAGTCACAGGAAGTTCCACATACGGGGTCCTGGGAATTATTTGGTGCTGTGCTGGGATCTTGTAATTGACAGGTCCTGCTCATTTCCCCAGCCACCTTTGCCAAGCCCTACCTCCTACGGCATCAGAAAGAAGAGCAAAGGACCCTGTTCATGAAGTCTCCTTGTGCTGACAGGCCACAGGTGGTGTTTGTTGACATCAACTTTTTGTAACTAAGTCTTTCAAGGGCAAGTTTTATTTAGGTTTTTTTTTATTAATTTTTTTTCCCAGTATCAGGGATCCAACTCAGGACCTTGCATTTTCAAGGCAGGTATGGTGCCACTGCACTAAATTGCTGGCTCAAGGGCAAGTTTTAGATAACTGGTCCTGAGTATTTTCTTGGGTTTCTATCATTGTATTAATATTTTTACTATTAATTAAGCATTTTAACGCATATATAAATGCTACTGAAAATAACTTCTATGCCAATTTTAGCTCAGTAGTTATGGCTTTAGATGCCTCAGACCAGGATGTGAGGGCGATCTGACTGCAACATCTGTTACCCCACTTATTGCCAGGGTTGATTCGGCTGATCTGGCTGGCTAGGCGGGTGTCCCCTTCCTCCCTCACTGTTCCCTTTGTGTGTCCCTCCTGAAGCTGCTCACTCAGTCAGTAGAGGAGGACGGTTTCCTCTGTCAAAGGTATACAAGTAGCTGCGATCTCCTGCTAGAACCTCCAAACAAGCTCTCTAGATGTGTCAGACCAAACCAAAACAAAAGCAGGTGTGACTGTGAGTGTTACAAGATGGCAGAGAGGTGAAAGAGGGGGGGTCAGAGTATCAGGAAATGAAGAGAGCACAGGAAATACTAGCCCCAGAACATGCATGGCCCATTATCTACAACCAGTGGGAGGAGAAATTTCAGCTCCAGACAAGAATCCCTTCAGAACAGGAAGAAGGGCCAAGGGGCAGGTACAGCCACAGTGGTCACCACGCTCAGTTCAGAACAGAAATTTTATCAGTGTTCTGTTTTCAGGTCCTTGTCCTAGGTAGCACCAGGGGTACCAAGGTCAGGGGCTCAGCCCAAACAGGAAGCCCAGCAAGCAGAGAAGTGGGACAAGGAGAGAGGGACACAAAGAGCAAAGGAATACCGCAGGGAGGAAGCACTGAGAGGACGAGGGCACCAAGAGTGGACCTGTCCCAGGGCAAGAGGACCAGGAGGCACCAGCAGCCCTGCCCTTATGCTGACCCTGCCCACTCATGCCAGGCCCCACCTCCTCTGCAGCTCTTTGAGGGCACAGCACCAATGTCTGTACTGCGACCCACTAGGACAGAGAAAGTGGCAGTAAGCAAGAGTGAGGAAACACTAGCCTCCGCACGACTGCCAGCAGGCAGTCAACCGTGTGCAGTGCTTCAGCGTGCAACGGGGGCCACTGAAAAGCGGGATGCTTGGTGCCTGAGGTGGCGTGGCCAGGTGGCCTGGTGGTGACGTGTGCAGGCCAAGGTGTGGGGTGCCCTGCAGGTCGGGGCAAGCGGGCCAGCACCACTCTGGGTACTGGGCCTTTGTGGTGGCCTCAGTTCCTGCCTGGCAGTTGCAAATGCACAGAGCTTCTCTACTAACATCCTGAGGGCCAGCGGAACAGCATCAGGAGAGCTTGTGTCTCAGCCTTGCCTCTTGGGCACATGGCTGAGGTCAAAGAAGCAATCCTTGAGCCCACCTGGACAGTCGAGTGGAGGTGGCCAGGGAGATGGAGTGGGCAGAGGACCTTGTACAGTCTTTAATAGAAGGAGAGCTTGCCAGAGGCCGGAGCAGAGCACATGAGTGTGCCCACGTCTGAAGGTTGGGTCTTTCCTACGCAGAGCCTTGCTGTGTGTATTGCCTTGATAGGAGGATCCACGGAGCACGGGTAAGAGAGCAGAGGGTGAAGCCAGTTTTAGAAGTGTGGAAGAATGAGCCAGTGTCATAGCACCTGGGCTTGATCTCCTAGGGGCCTTTGGGAAGACACCTCCAGATGACTTTCTGCAGTCTCCAGCCACCCCCTGTGGGTCACTGGCTGTGGCTGTTTACAGATATTGAAGCCCAGCACTACCAGCACCCCTTGGCATTGAAATAAGCCTTCACAGAGGAAGTCAGAGGGGCCTCCAGGAGGGATTGGTGGCCTGGGCAGATGGACAGGTACTGAAAGCATCAGCATATGTGTGCCGGGGGTGGGGGTTACAACACATTCCTATCTGCAACTCAGAGGATGATTTTATTTCAGCAAGCAGATACCTTTCAAGCAGGATGGCCTGCAAGGTGCTATGCTCTATTTGGGGAGAGGAACCTAAACCATAGGGGTGCTAAGGAAGCAAGGAGCTGTTTAATAATTAAGTGCAGGTGGAACCGAGGAGGCAAGTAAGGATGGTGCCTGTGGTTCCAGCTGGCATGGCTGGCGGGTGGGTGCTATCTTCTGACTCCAAACCCTGCCACAGGACAACTGTCTGAAAAATGGATGCTGAGGTAAACAGAGGCTACTGTAGACATGCCCATTCCCTTTGCAGTGCACTTGTTTCATAAATTGTAGTGCCTCTGTTCAAGGTTATTAATGATGCCATCTTTCTGCCTCCTTAACAAGTGGGCATTAGTTAAATAGCCGTTTTCCTGTGTTGGTGAGTGATGGTGACCATTCTACACTTTCTGTGGTGTAGACAGCCCCACCCTGCCAGTCGCTAAGTACGGCAGACCCTCTGCATAAGGATGGCGTCTAATCTGCAGTTGCACCTGCATTTGCTAGAACCACATGGAGGCTGAACTCATTTTATTTGGAACACCACAGGAATGATCACAAAAAAGGATCCCATGAAGGCAGCATCTATCATCCCCTTCTTAAAAACCATTGTCAGCATCAGTGACAACAGCATTACCACTCAGTCACTGAGATTAAAAATTAGTCATACGTGGAAAATAAAAACAGGTTTTCAGGGAGAAGGAGGCTTTGGTTCCACTGAATAATGGCCCCTCCTTTGCTTGGTAAATAAATGATACATATTTCCTGATGACAAATATTTTCTAGGAGAGCTGTATCTAGATAGTCTCCGATTTGAGGTTAAAGACTTGTTGTTAGTTGCCTGAATAGACAAGTATCAAAATAAATCATACCTAAAAATATTTTATAAATGCTTTCTAAATCATACCTAAAAATGTCCGAGCACAGGTCCTCAGTAGTGACATCAGGGTTACCTCCACCTGGACAGAATTTTTCTTTTTAGCTTAGGCCATAAAGGAATGCTCATCTTTGGAATTAGAATTGTGGATGAGGGTACACCAGGCCCTGGTGTATGTACACAGGTGTTCTGACACTGAGCTACCCCCAAGCCCTAGCAGTTTCCCTTCTAGGTATCACAGGATCTAGTCCCAGCTCTCTCCCAAGGCAGTGTGTGGCTGGCCCTTGCCTTTCTTTCCCTCCCTCTGCCTTGGAAACACACCAGCTGGGCCCAGCCTCCCATCCTCCCCACCCTTCCTCTGACCATGGGTATCTCCTCCCCAGCCACTCAGCAAGAACCTTACTCCCTAGAAGCTGCAAAGGCACCCACACCCACCCGACACCGGAGCAGTCCTAGTGTGCCCATATTTCTTGCCTTCTCTCCTGCCACTGTGGTTGAGCTACTCGTGCTTCTGTCAAAATCTGGCCATCCCTCTGACTTCACAAGCAGGTATGGCACCAGTTCACAAGAGTTTAAATGCATCTACCTACTCCTCTCTGTCTTACTTGGTCCTCATCAAAGCAGCCATGATCCTATGAGCCACTGAGACTGTGCCCTGCAGGGTCTCCACCAACTTCTTCAGCATCCCACAGGCAGTTACTACTCTGCTTGGAGCTTGTCCTTCCTTCTGCCTCTGGGTGCCACCTGTTCCCATTCCAACTGTTCCAGGTTGTCCCCCATTTCTAACTACTACCATGACCCATCTGGCACTTTGTCCCCAGGAACTGCACAGTAAGAAATTACCAAAAGATGCATCTCTGCCCCAATCTAGTCCCTGAGCTCCAGGCCCAACACTGCTGTCCTCCTCCTTGGGTCATCTGACAACAACTTCAGCTCAGCATCCTAAACTCAGCTCTCCTCATCCGATGGTCATACTGCCAAAATTCTGGCTTAAGTCTTCCTCCTGTAGCCTAAATTGAATCCATCAGCAAACTTCCAAATGGCCCAGCCTCACTGCATCCCTGCTCAGTGCCCATGCTGGCTGCCCATAGGGTCCTTGGTTGCTGGGATGGATGGCAGAGGGATGAGGGGCAGCATGAGTGTTTAGAGCACATGGGTGCTTCAGGCTGCCTGACACGGTCATTGGCAAGCCCACCAGCCCTCCTCACCAAGGCAAGGCTGTAAAGTGCCCATCACAAACCCCTCTGCTCAATTTATAAGGACAGTCATTCTCCCTCCTTGTATCCTTTTCCCTTTATTTCCCAGAAAAATGCCATCTCCAGAAGCCTGAAGGCGAGCCATCTTCTTGCCCTAAACTGAATCCCTCTCTCTTTCCCTCCCTGAAGGCACACAGGGCCATGGGAGGCCCCAGGGAACAGTGGCATTCACCTTCCAGCGTCACTCCCAGCAAGCACTTGAAGCTGCATACCCCAAAAACGTGGCTTTCAGGGCCTCTCCCCTGTGCCTACTGCAAGTTTTCTCTCTCTCTCTCTCTCTCTCAGAGTGATGATTTTTTTTTTTTAATTTTCAAGTGACTCTCAACTTGTCTTCAAATAGAAATAAATACATGTGTCTGTTCTCTGAGGTCCTGACAGCCTTATGCTGGCCCATGTCTGGGGAGCAATTGATGGCCTGTCTCACCAGGAAGCCTGGGGCATCTTTTACTAAAGGTGTTTTCCAAGTGATGAATGGCTTTCTCACAAACACAAAATTGTGGATTGTGTTTGCAAACAATTCATTTTTCACAATCCGTTGATCCAGCCCCAGTATTCTCAGACTGCTCCACAGATGATGCATGGACGGCTATTACAACATTGATTAAGGCCTCCCTGTCGTCCTGTGGTACACATCACTCCATTCATCACAGACAAATGACTCACACACAGCAGTGTATCATGCTTTCCCCATGCTGCATAGCCTTTTACTCCTCAGTGGCATTGTTTTATAGTGTACCTTCTGAGTACAGGTGCCACAACTCTAGGATCCACAATAGTGGACAAATTAATGGCTAACTAAATTATCTGGCTTTAGCTACTCGTGTGCATCTAAAGCCTTCCTCCTCTGCTCCTCATTCTGAAAAAAATGCAAATGTAAATATATGGTGTCAGCAATGTCAAGTAATTGAGATTGGGGGCAAGGAGCAAGGTTGACCTAAGTGCCACCACTCTGTGTCAAGTCCTCTGACTGTTAGGGTTTGTGTCAATTAGCTTTCCATTACTGTGACAAAATATCTGAGATAACTTCTAAGGAGGCAAGGTTTATTTTGGCTCATGGTTCAATTTTCAGGGCATGGTCAATTGGCCCTGTTGCTTTAGGACCTGTAACAAGACAGCACATGGAGACGCAAGTATGTGGAGGAGGAAACTGCTTACCACATGGCAGCAGGGAAGCACAGAGAAAGGAGAAATCTGGGTCCCAATACCTTCCACAAGGGTGGCCTCTGTGGCCTCATTTCCTCTAACTAGGCTCTACCTCCTAAAGAGCTCGCCACGACCCGTAGCACCATGAGCTGGCAACCAAGCCTTGAACATCCGGGCTTTTGGTTGATATTTCATACCCAAACTGTATCAGAGTTGAACCAAACAACCCCAGACTCAAATTCTTCAGCATACCCTGGGGAAGAGGCGGTGGCCAAAGTAGCCTGATCTAGGCCAAGTAGGAATTTTCTAGAATCACCTGTTTTCTCCAGATCACTGTCTCTAGCCACCTCCTCCCAACTGTGTATGTGTTCTGTGGTGGCATCCCTGAGCTTGATCCAGTCCAGGACATGGGCTGCTGGATGTGTGAAGGAGCTGGGTACTGCTAGGAGTCCTGGCTCCAATCTCACTGCTTAGGCAAATCAGCAGGTCTGTCTGGACCTCTGGGTCTTCACCTGGAACATACAGAGGGTCAGCTCCCAACTTAAAAGCTTGCACATTCAGGGTGGCATCAAAAGACCACTGGCTAGCCCTGGCCTGTTGTGGTCTGGACAGGAGCATGAGGCAGCCCCCCTATCAGCACCATCTCCCACTGTGAGAGCCCTTGCACAAAGCCAGGTCCCTGTCCAGGTACTGTCCCCTCCTCTTCCACACTAAAACCTTTCTCCACCTCTTTACCACCCTTTCTCTCACTTTTCCTTCTAAATTGTTTTACCTTCGAAAGTGTGGTAATGTTAGTCATGTGTAGTGACCCACAATTATAATTCTAGCACTTAGGGAGAGTGAGGTAGGAGGATCACAAATTTAAGCTCAAATTAGGAAGACTGTCTCAAAATACAAAATAAGCTGGGTGTGGTGGTGCACACCTGCAATCCCAGCACTCAAGAGGCTGAGGCAGGAGGCTCACCATGAGTTTTTAGCCAGCTTGGGCTACATAGCGAGTTCAAGACCAACCTGAACTACTTAGCAAGACGCTGTCTCAAAAAATATATATATAAAATAAAAATTAAAAATATTTTAAAAGGTGGGGATATACCTTGATAGTAAAGCACCCCTGAGTTCAATCCCCAGTATCAAAAAAAACAAAAAACAAGTAGAGCAGTCTTGCTGTGACAAACCAGTAATATAGGAGTATGTAACAGAAAGTCAGTGACCTCCCACCCCACGTGAGGAATCAGAGGTGACAGGAACAGAGCTCAGCCCACTCATCTGTGCTACTGTCAACATACACAGGAACGTTGGACTTTTCTTCCTCATCTTTCCTTTTTTATTTAATTATTTAATATTTATTTATTTATTTAGGTACCCAGGTTCGAACTCCGGAACTTGCACTTGATCATCTTTTCTTTTTTTAAAACACCAACATGAACTGGAGATGTAGTTCAGTGGCACAGCACCTGCCTAGCAAACCTGAGGTCCCTAGTTTAAACCCCGGTACCAGAAAAGAAAATAAAAAGCATATGTTAAAACACCAACATGAGGTTCTCCTCATATATGCATTATCCTGGTTAATTTGTTTGTTTGGTTTTGTTATTGTTGGGTTTTTGGGTTTTGGGGGTTGTTTTTTATTTTTTCTTTTTTTTTTTTTGAGACAGGTAGTTCAGGCTGGCCTTGAACTCACATCAATCATCCTGCCTCAGCCTTCCGAGTGCTGGGATTATAAGCATGCACAATCACACCTGGCTTCTTCCTTTATTTTTATGATTTTTGGAAGTTGGGATTAAACCCAGGGCCTTCACCCTGGGCTATCCTCCTGGATGTTCTTTGTTTGGTTAGATGGTCGTTTTGTTTCAGTTTTGGGTTTTTTTTTTTTTTTTTTTTTTAGTTTGAGACAGAGTCTCCT
>NW_022900917.1:84246786-84267973 GCF_012274545.1 Fukomys damarensis
TTAATTTCAACTGAGTCACACTAAGTAACCTATGTGGGACCGAAATTTATAATCCTCCTACTTCAGAGCTGGGATTAGAGGCACACTTGGCTCTGCATAGTTTTATTCACTGTACAATTTGATAAGGACCATTACAGTTCTCATTTTAAAGTGTTCAGTGTCTCACAAAACGCAGTGCAAATATGCCTTCGGTCCCACCTCTGTTAAAGAATGTTGGCTTATGACCAGGATTTTATTTATTTTATTTGGTTCTGTGTTTGCTATTAATTCTGACATCATTACTTTAAACGGCTTGACTTCTAAAAGTGGGGCCACTAGAGCAGAGCATGTGCTGAGCTTACATTATCATGACTCCTTCCAGGTTTGCCTCTTCATACCGCCCAGCAGGCTGTGGAGCCACTGATTTTCCCTGTCCTTACCACCATGCATGTTCTCAGTCTTCCAATTTTTTTTTTCCCCCTGTACCCAGAATCAAACTCAGGACCTTGTGTTTACCAGACAGGCCCAGCACCACTGAGCTAAATCCCTGGCCCAGTCTTCCAAATTTTTGACAACAGGCTGACTTAGGAAACATATCCCAGGGCTGAGGATTTAGCTTAGTGGCACTGTTCCTTCCTTGTAAGCACAAGGTTGTGAATTTGATCCCCTAGTACTACAAAGCAAAAAATAAAAAACAAATAACTAATTTTCTCCCTAAGAACACATTCTACATTTTATTTATTTTCCCCATTAAGTTTATTGGTACATTTAAAACAAACAATACAGTTACATTTATCTTGGGATCTTGTACCACATTTTATTTACATTTAAAGGCTAATCTTAAAATCACATATTCAGTCATTTATTTATTTTTTTGAGTCCACATAAATTTAAATGCATGGTTTATTAGACAAAGACTGTAAACAAATATTTATGTGTTTATTACATATAACACAAAGGAATAGCTTTTGAAAGAAATTTACCAAACCCCCTAACATATTTTTTATTATAAATACAGATATCAAAATGACACTAGGGCTGGGGATTTGGCTCAGTGGTTCTGCTGCCTGCCTTGCAAGCCCAAGGGCCCAAGTTTGATCCCCAGTACAAAAAAAAAAAAATGATCCTGAGGGCTGGGAATTTAGCTCAGTGGTGCCGCACCTGCCTCGAATGCACAAGGTCCTGAGTTCGATCCTTGGTATCGCAAAATAATAATAATAATAATCCTGAATATATTTTGATACTACCAATAGTCAGCATCCATACCACTTCAAAAATGAACATACTTTGTGATAAAATTCATTGCACCTGCTACTTTGAACAATTTCAAACCGCAGGTCTTTCACCAAGCCAGATAGATAA
Source organism: Fukomys damarensis (assembly GCF_012274545.1). Taxonomy (NCBI): domain Eukaryota; kingdom Metazoa; phylum Chordata; class Mammalia; order Rodentia; family Bathyergidae; genus Fukomys; species Fukomys damarensis. Next base: position 84,248,128 of record NW_022900917.1, read on the forward strand.
AGCATGCAGTACAGTGGTACCTGTTCATGAACTTAATTTGTGTTTTACAATTTTGGAAAAGATGACCATAGTTGTGTTTGTGTGGGAAAGATGGCTGTGGTCATGTTTGTCACTCGATGCAGAGTTTGCAAACAAAAATAATATTTTGCCAAATGCTTCTGTTTTCTAACCAAATTGTTCCATGATTTTTTTTTGGGGGGGGGGCTGGGGATGTAGCAATTTTTTGAGGGCTGGGGATCTAGTTCAGCTGTGCCCCGCCTGCCTGGCAAGAGCAAGGTCCTGAGTTCAGATTCCCGGTACAAAAAAAAAAAAAAAAAAAAAAAAAAAAAAAAAAAAAAAAAAAAAAAGCATTCATAAACCAAGGTACCACTGTATTTTTAAAAAAATTTATTAGTACATGTTTGCAGTACATAATAATTACACTCATTATAGGGAACTGGTACACATATATAACACATCTGAACTCTCTTGTTTCCCCTTCCCTTCACTCCCCATGAAAACCATACCACTTCTGTTTCCTTCTTGAGATTGAGCCTTTCAGAAACATACATTGCCCCTGCCACCTGTCACTTCATGCCATGCTTTCCTCTGGTAAACCTGAATTCTACTTGGAGGACTCCAGGTTCGTGTTTAAATGACAGTGCCTTAAGAACAGAAAGAAGACGGTCCAGAAAAGAACGGTCAGAGAAGAAAACAATTACAAGTATGTTTTTGTTATTAGTGTGAATCTTGTCAATTAAAAGTAATTTTAAAAAAAGAGGAGGAATTGTGCAGCATTTTTCCTCCTGTTACTTGAAAACATAATTTTATATATAAAATATATATTCTTACAAATGTCCAACTGGAATTCTTTTACTTGATGTGTGGGTATTTTGCATTGTGATATTTAATTAAGACATTAATATGAGTAGACAATTGTTTATTTACGGCAAGGTTTCTGTTTGTGTGCTTGTTTTGAGACAGGGTCTCACTATGTAGTTCAGAATGGTCTTAAACTCACTGTGTAGCCCAGGCTGGCCTCAAACTTGTGGCGATCCTCCTGCCTCAGCCTTCTGACTTCTGGGATTACAGGTGTGTGGCTACCACACCTGGTATGAAAAAAGTTTGCAATCCACTAAAGTTAATTATTGTATGCTTGTCCTTCTAGTGGTTGTGGAAGCTTTTTACTTTCTTTGGACATCATATTAGCTCTTGAAGTACCACTTTAATGGTACAAAGATTTTGCCATTTTGCTAACGCTGATCTCTTCCGTGCATCTCCCATTCCACTGGATTTATTCCATTCATATTAATTTTTGGTACAAATCTGACTGACAGAGGAGCACCTGGATATCGAGACCCACATTCCACTTTCAGGCTATGCATTCTGTTTTCAGAATTCTTCTGGGCAGATTGCCATCATCTTTTGCCACCCAATGCTACCACTCACAGGCCTGGACATTATGCTTCACTTCCAGCATTGTGCCACTTGGTGCCAGAAATATTTTTTTAAAAATTTAGAACTATTAAAATAAAAAAAGAAATATTAAAATTTTATGTGGTGAAATTTTCAAGTTTTTTCCTTTTTGGTACCTGGATTTTCTGTTTTGATATACAATATTCCTTCAATCCTGAGGTTATAAAAATTATCTCCTATTTTTTCCTGACATTTTTAATAGTCTACATAGAAACCTTTAAGACACCTTTAGGGAGAGCTGGCATTTTTAAAGAATTACATATTTTTAAGATACATGGAGCTGGGCATGGTGGCTCACGCCTGTAATCCCAGCACTCAGGGGGCTGAGGCAGGAGGGTTGCTGTGAGTTTGAAACCAGCCTGGACTACATAGTGAGTTCCAGGTCAGTCTCAACTACATAGTGAGACCCTGTCTCAAAAAAATAAAAAAAAAAAGATACATGGTCCATCAAACCAGTCAAGTCTGGTTTTAAGTTGTTCAGTAAAATTATATCCACCTCATAGATCATGTCTGTCTTATTCAGCAGCTTCCTTGTCACATTTGTTAATGAAACATCTTAATTTAAATTTCTAGTTTTGTGTGTTTGTTTCTAGTCAGTTGGCCTTTATATAGTTTCAATCAGCTCAGCCTGCCACAGCAAGAACCACACACTGGATGGCTTAAACAAACTCATTTCCTCACAGTTCTGACTGGACACATTCATGTCTTTCTACAACAAACAACCCTAAATTCAAATGCCATATCAACCTCATCAGCTTTAATTCACTGAGTACTCCCGATTTCACTTGGTATCAAGACTGTGGCCATCACAAATTCTTTTATTGATTCCAATCTTAAATTACTAATACAGTATCTACGATACTCAAGCACTCTATTATTGAGCTACATCCTTGCTCCTCTTTTTTTGTTTTGTTTTGTTGTTGTTGAGACAGAGTCTCATTATTTAGTTCAGTCTGGCCTCCAACTCATGGTGATCCTCCTGCCTCAGCCTCCCAAGTGCTAGGAATACAGGCATCTGCCACCATGCCCAGTTTCCTTTTTATTTTTTGAGACAAAGTCTCAATAAAACTGCCCAGGCTAGCCTTGAATTTGAGATCCACCTGCCTCAGTGTCTCCCAGTGTTGGGATTAAAGGCATGTGCCACCACGCACAATTATTTTGCCCCCCAACACCCCCGGTACTGGGAATTGAACTCAGGACCTTGAGCAACCAGGCAGGCATGGTGCCACTGAGCCACATCCCCAGCCCTTGGCCTTCTAAATTGTAAATTTCTAGATATCTACTGTAAAAAATAAGCTAAATAGGGCATGGTGGCTCACACTTGTAATCCCAGCACTTGGGAGGCTAAAGCAGGATTGCCAAGACCAGCCCAGGCTACAGTGAGCTCAAGGCTGGCCTAAACTATATAGTGGGATCCTGTCTCAATAAATAAATTAGTTAATTAAATAATAAACTGGCTACTGGGCATAGTGGCTCCTATCCATAATCCCAGCACTTGGAAGGCTGAGTCAGGAGGATTGTTGAGGCCAGCCTGGGCTAAATAGTGAGTTCAAGACCAGCCTGAACTATACTACATAGTGAGACCCTGTCACAAAAGCAAAAAACAAAAAATAAAAACAAGAACAACAAAAAAGCTGGCAACCTTACTGCTATAAGGATAATATACACATATAGTTTGATAAGCCAAGTAGTTCTAGAAGACCTGCTTAGCAAACAGCGCACACCCCACCATGGCTTATTGGCCTCCTAATTCTTTGAGTTGATCATCTAGTATTTAATTCTACAGCTCTACCCACCTGGCTTCTCTTCCTGCTTATAGAACATTCATTTTTACTTTGTTTTATTTTGGTTTGTAATGCTGAGGATTAAACCCAGGGCCTGGAGCTCTTACATGATAGGCAAATGCTCTACCACTAAACCAAATCCAAGATCTGGAACAATTTTTTCTAATGTAGGGGTTACCTACTGATATACACTGGGAGGCTGAGGCAGAAGGATCACCACAAGTTTAAAACCAGCCTGGGCTACATAGTGAACTCAAGGCCAGCCTGCATAGGAAGACCCTGTCTCAAGGAAAAAAAAAAAACAAAAAAGACTACAGTATACAGCTGACTCAAGTAATAATCAATTGTTACTCTTTTTTTTTTCCAATGCTGAGGATCAAACCTGGGCTCTTGTGTTTGCTGGGCAAGAGCCATACCCCTGAGCCACATCCAAGCCATAACGGCCACTTTCTATTTCCTTCACAGCATTTTCGTTTTCTCTGGAGCTCACAGTTGTCTTACTCTGTCATCATTGCACTACTTAGTGTTTACCTTTCATCAGTTCAACCCCAAGCTCTCTGCAGACCAAGGATATCTCAGTGTATTCAGACACACCAGGGAGTCTATCAGTTTGCCTTCCTGGGCTTTTCTGACCCACAGCCCACCAGCCTGGCTGTTCCCCAACTCCTGGGGACCCTGCCAGATAGGCCCCTACTTGTTTCTAAGTTTGCCTCGCCTGTGGTTTCACTCACTCAGTGAGCTGGCACAGCTCACATGGCCATCTCTTCCAGTGTGAGAGTGATGACCCCAAGGAGATCAGTGAATTCCGAGACACAACCACTGAGGTCTAACTGCTTAACATCTGAGTATATCACTGATTTAATCCCTCTCTTCTTTGGCCTTTATCAGTGGCTTTCTGAGAGAGAGAGAGAGAGAGAGAGAGAGAGAGAGAAATGTTGATGCCATATCCCATACCTGAAAATGACCTTATTCTAAGCTCCAACCTGATGTTTACCTGAGCCTAGAATTTCCAGTCTCCCAGCGGCCCCTGCCTGCTGATCTATGCAGCCCTGAAGAACTGCTGAAAGTGAGAGGAGTATTTAAGCACTGAGCACTATTTTGGTCACAAATGCTTGCTAAAGTATACTAATGATGCCTTCTGTACACACAGAACAGTCTGAAACACTAAGAGGGTTTGCATCCGTTTGCTGGTACAGGATGACGACAAATATGCCAGATAACTTGTGCTGATGTCCCTACACTTGTATACTCACTGTGAATTTATGAGCTGTTGGCCAGCTTCAGAGCCCACAGGAAAGATGGACAAAATGGAGAGACTTTGGCCGTCAAGCCATCAGTGGCAGAGGGAAGTAAGAACAGGTGGGGATCCACCAGGCAGAAGGTTGAAGCACCTGCAAGGGAGCAAATGCCTGAGAGCCCAAAAAGCCCACCAAGAAAGGACAAGTCGTGATCAGATTTGGAGTGGCTGGCAGGGGCGTGATGAGAGCGATGCTACTAGGGGGCCACTGCAGATAGGCCAAAGAGCTTAGTTTACAGAATTTAGATCTGAGGATGACAAGGCCAACGTGGGGGGGGGTGTAGATTAAACCCCCAGCTCAAAAAAGGCCAATAGTGACCTGGGTGGGACAATTGGCCTGTAGGACTCTAACTTTAGAGGAACTCGAAGAGGACTGCGGTCACTGCCTGCACCCCATCTTTCTGCTTGCAAAGGGTGTGTTTGCACATTAAACCTGAGTGGCCAGAGCCGCCAGAACCTAGAGGCTGATGAAAGCGCCGGCAGACACGGTGCAGGGCCAGCAACGCAGAGGGTTCTGGACAAAATCCAACTCTACGAACGATGCTAGAGGCAAGCCTGTTCTGAAAGTGAGTTCTGAAAACAGGTCAGTAGAGGAATCAGACTGTGGAAACAAGTGCCATAAATAGGTTCTGGAAGTAGACGGTTCAGAAGCGGGTTCTGGAACCCGCGGCTCGCGGACAAGCGTCGGAGCAGAGCTTAGCTCTGCTGGGCAGGGAAGAAATCAGGCATTGTTTCAGAACTCCCACAGCACGGGTCTCTAACCGTTTAAAAACTCCATTGTAAACATTTTTGATGCGGTCCTCTCGGAAGGTCCCGCTACCAGGGTGACGGAATAAAGCCCCAGATTGAGTACAGGGCTGTGGCCACGCCCACGTCGCCACCCCGCTGCCAACGAAGTATTCCCTCGGCTAACTTTCTCGCTAGTTTAAAAGCAGCCAGTGCACATGCGCACTGCTCTCGGCGCCGGGGTTGGGGGACACGGTTGCCAGGGGTTACTGGAGCCAACACCGGGGGTAGGGCGGGGCTACTTCCCGGAGCCCCCTTCTTTGAGGTCTGATTGGTAGACATTTCTGTCCGTCGGGGCAGCTACCACCGCCGATTGGATAGTGGCCAATTTCTCAGGCGACCCACCGCCCAAACCCCGCAGGCCTCCCCTCTAGCTAGAAGCTCAGAGCTGCGACCAGTGGCGACCGCTGAGGAGCTACGGTTACAGTCGCGGGCTTCCCTCGCAGGCGTCCGGGGCATTTCATTCACTCGCCGGGCCGGCTTTCGGCAGGACGACGATGATTCTGGAGGAGAGGCCAGAAAGCCAGGGTGAAGGCGAGGACGGCGCGCGGCTGCAGGCAGCCGGCAGCGGTCTCAAGGTGGGTCGCGGAGAAGGGGTGCGGGCCCCCGACCTCTTGCCCTGTGCTCGGAGGCGCGTCCCGGTGTGCGCCCTTCCAGACCGCTCCTCCGGTGCCCTACTCGACCCTGGATGCCAGCACTGGGGAAATTGAGGCCCCAAGGGGACTGCAGAGCCTGTGTCCCTTCTCTGGGCTTCTCCCCGCCCCTTTTAGGGGTCCCATTTGGGGAGGAGAGGAAATTTCTGTGGGAGCCGAGGTCTGGGCTGTCATTTCCCTGAACCCCGGTACCAGGTGTGGGTTCTGATCAGTGACAGCTTCACCACGTAAGCTCAGGCTTGTTTCTAGCAACCATAAAGCTTTCTTTGTAGCTTTGCCCTGTGCGCCTGCTCCAGAACTGGGTGTCCACTTGATGTAGCTTGTAGCACCAGGTAGCTAAAGCCTCTTAGATATCATCTCTGGGCAGTTTGTCTTTGTGGTGCTTTCCTCAACTTCTCCGGTCTCTGAAGGCCCTAACCCCGGATTTGACTGTAACCTAGTTTCCAGGAGCCCTGGGGAAGTGACGTTGGAGTTTGGAAATACATTCGGTTCAGCCTGTGCCTGAGAAGGCTTCCTCTGCAGCCCCAGCCTGCGTGTTGGGGGTGGGGGGTCAGTGAGAGGTCCCCCAGTGTTGGTGCCACCCCTACAAGGGCTGCTAAGCAGAATGACTGTTGTTGTTAGTACCAAGCCTTTGCCATGGCACTTTGCCCTCTTTCTTTCTAGGTGTCAGACTAGTAGAACCTCACTGATTCAGTTCAGCTTTTGTGTACCTTGAGGCCCAGGTCTTCTGGGTAGAGGAGTGAGGTATCGGCCAGGACTTGGGCTAGCCAGGTGATGCAGGCCAGGCCCCCAAAGGCTCTCCCTACCCACCTCCTCCCAGCATACCAGATGCCATAGCAATTAACAGGTACCAGAGAGAGGGAAGCAGCCTGTCCCTTGCCCTCTGTGAACTCTCCCTCGAAGGGTGGCCTGAAAGTGGCCTTTGGAGTGAGCACATGTTGCCTTGGGTAGAAAGAATGTTTGGGAGGTTGCACAAACAAGATGTGCCAGGACTCTCAGAGGGCCCACTTTTCATGCTGTGGGCCACCAGGCTCTTTCTTTGCCCTCCCTTGGCTCCTATGGTCATTCTGTGCTGCATCTGTATGTACGCACTTTCCTGGTATGACCCAGAAGCAGTTAGGGTACTAGGGGTACCTATGGGAGGCTGCCTTGGGCCCTAGCCCTACTCAGGCTGGTCCTAAGATATACCACACAGCCTGACAGCCTCTACATCTGGAAAGTCCTGGGCTGGAGCAAGACCATAACCCCCACTAGGCATTTAAACCAGCCATTCTGCTCAGAGTTGAGTCGGACAGAACTAGTTAGCTGTTTATGTAAAGGCCATGCCTGGATCTGTAGCCCCTGTGCACAGATCTGTGCAACTAGAGTACACCACAGCAGGAGAGAGTGCTGGCATTCAGTGAGTGCCTATTTGGTGCTCGGCCTAGTGAAATGGGTGCACCAGAGTGCTCATCCTCCACCCAGCATGCCATGTGAGCTCCTTGCTGGCCCTCGGCTTCTGTTTATCTGAAGAACTGGGTGATGGGCCAGGGATTTAGCTCAGTGGTGCTGCCGCCTGCCTTGCAAGCACAAAGTCCTGAGTTCAATCCCTGGTACCCCCCCCCCAAAAAAAAAGAACTGAACTGGTTGAGAAAGTGGCCCAAAGTTACTCACCAGGAGCATGAAGGGGCCTGGTCATAACCCCAAGTTAGTTGTCCTCACTGATGCCCTCCCCCAGACTGCAGTGTCTCAGAAGCCCCACCCTTGGGCACCAGCCTCTTGGGAGCATCCCCGGCCAGCCCAGGTTATAGGGAAGTACAGCCATGGCTGAGACTCACCATTTCCTAAGGAGGTCACGGGGCTGAGGGGTCAGTGAAGGCCAGTGGGAGAAGCCAGGGACAGAGCAGCAGGGAGGGAGGTGCTGTGCCTCTGATCTGCTTTCCAGTACAGCAGACAGGTCAGCTCAAGGGTCCCCTGCCTGGAGGGACACCAGTATGCTCTCAGTCAGTGATGGTGAATCTTTTAGAGCTTTCAGTGATAGCCTCCTGTGGTACATGTGCCATAGGTTCACCACCACTGCTCTGGGGGCTTGTTACAAACCCACATTCCTGGGCCTGGCCTACTGGCCACTTGGAGTGGGGCAGTGCTTAGGTGTCCCTGGTGAGCATAAAAAGAGGCAGGTCCTGAGGACACCTGCCCTAACTTGTGGCTAGTGTGCATGCCACTCTGTAGTCCAACTTTCATGTATGTGGCTTGTAGCCTCTGTGTTCTAGGAGACTCTCTGCAACAGTGCCTGTTAGACCCTATTACCTAAATGCTGCTTAGGGGACAGAGGTGGCTGGTGAGGTACCCTCATGTGCCCTCCAAGTCCTCTGTGTTCAAGTAAAGTCACAGAGGGTAAGAGCCAGGGCTCCCTGAGATAGGTGGGCATTGACAAACAGGGTGCCCAAGGCCTGGCACTGGGAAGGGGAAGCTTGTCTGTTAGGGTGAGGTCCTCTCGCAGGGAGCTTCCCCAGCTGGGGGGAATTTGGGGAGGTATAGGGATGCCCTGCTCTGTTTTGCTGTCCCCTCCCTTTTGCTAATCCCAGGTAGAGGCCACTGCCTACACCATGCCCCTGGGTGGGTGTGGGAGGTGTCTGCTTTTCTTTTCCCTCTCCCTTTCCACTCAGGCTATGGCCAAATCCTGCCCCTGGGTGGTACACCCTTGTTGGGACAACAGAGACCATAACAGGTTCACCCTTTTGCATACAGCAAGACAGGAATATCACAGTATAGTTGACAGCACAAGGGAGGGGCTGGATAGCCTATGTTTCCAGAGAGTAGGAGGTTGTCCCGGGAGCGGATTGGTTCCCTGTCATCCATGTCTCTCACTAATGGGCATGTCCCTCTGCCCAGTGTGGAAAACTGGGTGTGGGCCACCAGCTTCTGGAGTCCATTCCACTCCACTGATCCAGCTCTGGCTTGCTTGTCCTCCACCCTCTTCCCTGACATAGTTAGGAGGCTTCATGGAACACTGAGGGTAAGAAGAAAAGGAAGTGGCCAGGGCCTCATAGTGGCCTGGCTCTAGTTGCTCATCAGAGCCCTCAGAACCTGCAGGGGGACCTTTAGAAGGAAGGAGTGTTTAGCTACTGGCAGTGGATCCCCCTCCCGTCCCCAGATCCTCACCCCCATGGAGAGGAGAACAGGTGGCCTCATCTTGTCCCTCCTGTGCAGGCAAGCATGGAGTGCCATGGGAAAGCAGCACAGGCCCTGCAGCACAGCTGCTGGGCAGCCAAGGAGGCAAGGCTGGGGTCTGCTCTGCTCCGCTCCTCCTCCATCAGTGGGCCCAGGTCCCTAACAGGAGGCACTCCAGCCCCCTGCTTTTCTGCCCTTGTTTGTCCAGTGTGAGCCCCCTCTCCTTGGTTCTCAGGAACCACTTGAAGGCCTCTTGCCTTCCTGTCTCAGCCTGTGCCCCCTCCTATAGAAAGTCTTTACATATGGAAAGCTAAGAAAATTTAAGGACTACTTGTTTTGTAATTTTTTTTTCTTTAAAAAAATGGGATCCACTGTGTTGAAGACTCTTGATAATTATGTGCTTGTGTAACCATTTTTTTTAATATAAATTAGAATACAATCTAGCATTATCATGGTCATAAAATTATTTGGAAAGTTAGATTTCATTTGTGAGTGTTTTAAAATCAGAATAACTATAAACGTGACTGATTTATTCATTGTATATTTTTCTTGGCTATATTACTTGTGACCCATGGAAAATTACATTAACTTGCAGGATAGACTTCAGTGCATTTTATTTCCCAATGAATTGTATAAACTTTATTTTTCTTGAAGGTTGTATGTTAAATCAGTTATGTTCTTCCACTAATTCTTGAGAAGGAAGTTCCAATTTGAAATTGTATCATTTCCTTCGAAATGAAGGGCAGTTAAGTAAAAGATTGATGATATCGTTAAAAAAAAAAGAAAGAAAGAAAGTCTTTGCTGACTAATCTGCCCCTCTTGGAAAGCTAGCCTGGGGAAGGGCATCCGGAGCCCTAAGCAAGGTGGCCAAAGTCCAGGAGCCTCCTCCAACTGAGGTACAAGGCCCTGCTCAGAGTGCATGAGGGGCTAGAACAAATGAGGGTCCTCAAGTTGAGACTCCAAGCCCCACTGTGGCACTGCACAAATTAAGCTCTTTGCCCACACCACCAGGACAGTGTCCTTCAAGGCATTGTTGAGGGCTGGTAACTGTCTGTTGGGACCTTGCAGGATAGGAACCCTCTGAGAAGTCCTTAACATTTCCTGGGCTACGGAGTGACCCAGTCCTGGTGAAGCTGTGCACTGTGGCCTTGTACCCTCACTGCTTGGCATTGCTGGCATAGAGCCTCGGTTTGTGACTGAGCCCCTGGCTGGGGATAGAGGCGCAGGAATAACCCAGATCACCTCCCTCATGTCATCCAGGAGGAACCTGGATTCCACCAGGGCTGCCAAAGGGACAGTGGGACTCAGCACCTTTCTCTCTACCTCATGGGGCTTTGTGCCTACTGCCCAAGCCCTGCAGCCCACAGCCTGGGGTTGCCCGGTGCCTGTGCTGCTTGATGCCTGTGTCCACTCTGCCCCACAAAACCTTGTGGATAAAGCCCTGAAGCCAAGCCCACCCAGGTCTGCCTGCTATGGAAATCAAGCTCTTATTGACAGGCCTCGCCCTGGACTTCAGTGATAGGCTCCCTGTGTGAATGGGCTGGGGTCCCCAGAGAGTGAGATAACGCACAGAAAAGCTTAGTTAGGGAGGGCTTCTTGGCAGAGATTTACACCTTGCTTGAAAGGTGGGCTATGGGAGAGGCTCATTTCAGTAGAAAAGCACTTTCCAAGCATTCTTGAGGCCTGGGGACCTATCCCCAGCACCATAAATAAAAATTCATAATCTCCCACATTTTAAGAGCCAGCTGCTATGGCATGCACCTGTAATACCAGCTACTTGGGAGGCTGAGGCAGGAGGACCGCTTGAGCCAGGAGTTTAAGATCAGTCTGGGCAAGGTATACTGTGAGGGTGCTTGGTGAGAGGAGGATGGGCCATGCAGGGAAGATACTTGACATGTGGGTCTCTTAGCTGACTGGCATGGAGCTGAGTCTGACATCTTTGAAGTGTTGAGGGGAGAGTTCCTGTGCCAGCTGGGCACGCATATCCCTAGCCAGGCCTGCTTCACAGGCTCTAGCCTATTTCCCTTAGGGTAGCCTGGTCAGGGCTTGGGATGAGTGTGACCTCCTGTGGCCTCACTGCACAGACTCAGCACAGCTGGCTGCAGAGCCGCAGAACCCGGATCCACCAGCAGATCAGCAAGGAGCTGCGGATGCGGACAGGTGCCGAGAACCTCTACAGGTGAGCACCTGCAGCCACCCTGAGGGTGGGCATGGCTCACACGAGCACCAGGGCCAAGCTGATGAACCAGGCAGGCGTCTGCTGGTGGCTGATCCAGAAGGACATGTGAGGAAGTGGCTGTGATGCAGCTCCCACCCAGGTGCCAGCAGCCATGCAGTGTGCTTATCATTCCGCAGAGACTGAGACAAACCAAGCCCTGCCTAAGGGTCCAAAACTGGAATCCCCTTTGGGAGGCTTGAGGAGTGCACGTGGTGACCAGCATGGGAGAAAGAGGCCAAAGCGTGTCACAGGATCAGACATCCCAAGGCTGGGGAACTGGGAGAGTCTTCTGGCTCTTTCTCAGAGCCCACTGACCACAGAAGCCTAGGCTGTACATGAGCCCAGGACTCGACACTCCTGAGCACCCTCTGTCTCCAGCTCACTGTGGTCAGGAACCCCCTGGTCCCTCTGTAAGACACAGAGAAGAGTCTGGCTGCCTCTCATCCAACAAAGTTGTGTGGGCGTTTCCCTGGAGGGCATGTCAGCCAAGGTACCCCATGCAGCCACTCTGCATGAGGTCATGAATTGTAGGGAGAAGACTCAGAAGAAGCAGGGCAACTGTGGGCCTGCAGCCCACCATACCCACTCCACAGCACACATCCTCTGGGAGCTGGGCTTCGGAGATCTGCAGGGCAGGAGGGCCTCATTGTACCTGGGTCATAATATCTGTGGGCCAGGGCTTCTGACCACCTCTCACCTTCCCCAGGGCAACCAGCAACAACCAGGTCCGAGAGACAGTCGCCCTGGAGCTGAGCTATGTCAACTCCAACCTTCAGTTGCTGAAGGAGGAGCTAGAGGGGCTCAGCAGCATGGTGGACATGGAGAAGCCCAAGGGGTGTGTATGCAAGTGGGGGTGCACACATGTATGGGTTGAGGAAAGCATCCTAGGTCTGGGTACAGGAGGGGCAGGGAGTGGACTCTAGGCCACTGCAGGAGCACATCCAGAGCTGATACTTCTGATTCTAGTGAAGGTGTCACTGTCCCCATGATCCCCCTGGGCCTGAAGGAGACCAAGGAGCTGGACTGGGCTACACCCTTGAAGGTACACACTGGCCTATGAGCACTGAGGGACACTAACCTGCCCTAGGGCCTGAGAAGCTTTCTGGTTCAGCCAACTCATTGAACATATGAGGAAACTGAGGCCCAGTGGGAGAAAGGAATGACCCAGGGCTTCCCAGAGACATGGACAAGAACCTGGTGTCCTGTGCTGGGCAAGCTTCCTTCCTCCTGCTGCACTTAGTTTCCATACATTGGGGCTGTGGATCTGACTGGTGGGCTTGGATTTGGGCCCTGCCCTAGGATGGGTATGATAGGACATGGACACCTTGCTGAGGAGCCTGCTGGCTCAGGGACATCTAGTTGGAGGCTGTGCTATAAAAAGCTGCAGCCTCCCAAGTATAGTGAGGGTGCTCAGACTCAGACAGGGCAATGTCCTGTCTGCCATTGCCTCAGAGGGTCTCATGGAAGAGGACTTGACCTTGTGCCTCAGTGTCTGTGTGTCCAAGTGACAGATGGCACCTGCCTTTTGGGATTGCCATGGGATTAATAAAGGAATGCATATAAAGCTAGCACCAGCATGAATCCTAGCTCCAGCTCTGTAGGGGCTTGGGGCCCAGAGCCAAGGGACAGACCTACCCCAATACCTGTTCCAATGCCACCAAGCCTGTCCATACACCAGGCCCTCAGCCCTTCCAGCCCTACATGGGCAGCAAGCTTGCTCTGCGCCTGGACCTTTCCTCCCCAGGGAAAACTGCCAGGCACTGGGTGCCCCAGAGGCCAGCACAGTTCTTCCACAGGAGCTGATCTCGGGTCACTTTGGAGAGGATGGAGCTGCCTATGAGGCAGAGATCTTGGAGCTGGAGGGCCTACGGCAGGTGGGTAGGCTACTCCCAGCCCCACTCTGCCCTTCTTTTTCTAGCCCCGGACAGAGATGAGAAAAGTGAGGCTTGGGATGGCGAAGCTCAGGGCAGATGATTACCTGGTAGGAGTCCCCACATCTGGGGAGGACATCAGGGAGAACCACACCAATGTGCTTGCAGGGTCCTGGGCCTTACAGAGGGCTCTATGCAGCCACACCTTGCTCCTCTCACCCCAGGCTACCCTTGCCTTGTACCCTGAAGCCCTTGATGGCATTTACTCCCATAAGGCTCCTAAATTGGGGGGGTGGTCTGGGTGGTGGGGCACAGCCACTTCTGTCCTACAGGCCATGCGGACCCCCAGCCGGGATGAGGCAGGCCTGCAGCTGCTCGAGGCCTACTACAATCAGCTGTGCTTCCTGGACATGCGCTTCTTCAGCCCTGCTCGAAGCCCTGGGCTGCTCTTCCAGTGGTAGGGGCTGGGGTTGGGGGTGCCCTGGGGTCAGGAGGCCAAGGTTCCAGAGAACTGCTTCCAGCCTGAGCCCCCACAGGTACGACTCGCTCACAGGAGTCCCAGCACAGCAACGGGCCCTGGCCTTTGAGAAGGGCAGTGTGCTGTTCAACATCGGCGCACTCCACACACAGATCGGGGCATGCCAGGACCGCTCCCACCCAGAGGGTGCCTACCGTGCTGCCCAAGCCTTCCAAAGGGCTGCTGGTGAGGGCAACCCAGATCCACAGTGGGTCCACCTCTCTTCCTTTCCTGGGGCAGGAGCTGGAGCGGGTGGGCTGCCCCCCCCCACCGTGAGGAGCTTGGCACTCTCCCCTTCCTGGGAGTCCCTGGGGTGGCCCTGGTGGGTGTAGGGAAGCCCTGCCACTGTGAGCACCCACTTCACTTCATAGGGGCCTTCAGCCTCTTGAGGGAGAACTTCTCCCATGCCCCGAGCCTGGACATGAGTACTGCCTCTCTCTCCACATTGGAGCAGCTCATGGCTGCACAGGCCCAGGAGTGCATCTTCGAGGGCCTCTCACTGCCAGCCCCTGCCACCCCCCACAACTGCCTGGCCCAGGAGGCTGCCCAGGTGAGGCCAAGGAACCCTGCCCAGAACCCTCAACGGCCTGGCTGTTCTGTAGTCACTTGTGGGCAGAGGGCCTGGGTCAGGGCCCAGAGGAGTGAGGGTCAGCAGGATGGGGGCAGAGCTAGGTCAGGGAGCCAGGTCAGACTAATTCTGTTCTGTGTCAATCCCCAAACCAGCAACTGTCCTGGTTCATGGGGTCCTGGGTCCCTGCCTTGGGCAGCCAACACAAATGAGAGCAGAAACGTGGGTCCCTGGGCACTGGAGGTCAGGCTCAGCTTGGGGCACAAGAATTTGGTTTGGGGTCACTAGAGGCTAGGCCCAGGGTGTGAAAAAGCAAAGGCTTCTCAGGGAGGGCGGGAGACCCCAGTGTGCCCACATACTTGCTTGGCAGGTGGCAGCCGAGTACAGGCTTGTGCACCGGGCCATGGCCCAGCCACCTGTTCAAGACTATGTGCCCCCGTCCTGGACCACCCTCGTGCACGTCAAGGCCGAGCACTTCCGTGCACTGGCACACTACCACGCTGCAGTGGCCCTCTGCGACAGCTCCCGTGAGTGTCCCCACCCCACGTGCTTGTGGTGCAGGCTGAGGGCTTGTGCTCAGCATTCACAGCCTCTCTGACCAGCAGCTGCAGCTGAAGGCGAGCTCCCCATGCATGAGCAGGTCTTCCAGCCCCCACGTTCCCCCGAGTACCAAGGCCCCCCACTGCCGCAGCAGCCAGAGGAGCGCAGGAAGCTTGGTGAGGCGTTGGCAGGTGGAGGGTACTGGGAGCCCCACTGTCACCAACTGGTATTGTGCCGCCTGGGCTCTTACCTGGCCAAGCTCTCCTGGTCTGGACTGTTCCCCGGCTGCCATACCCCACACTGGCAACATACCTGGGGGCGGAGACTAAAATTGTCTATGGCTATGTGTGATAGCCCTGTGCCCTGTGTACAGCCAAGGCCCACTTGAAGCGCGCCATACTGGGCCAGGAAGAGGCGCTGCGGCTACATGCTATGTGCCGTGTCCTGCGCACGGTGGACCTGCTACAGGCTGTAGTGGCCCAGGCACTGCGACATTCACTGGCCAAGTACTCGGAGCTTGAGCGTGAGGATGACTTCTTTGAGGCCACTGAAGCCCCCGACATCCAGCGTGAGCAGCCAGGGCCCAGCCGGGTGGGTGAGGCCTCAGGGTGAGGCTTCAGTCCTGGCCAAGAGAGGTGGGCCAAACCCCTGCAGCCACAGTGGTGCATGCCTGTGATCCCAGCAGCTTGGAAGGCTAAGGCAAGAAGATCACAAGTTTGAAGCCAGCCTGGGCAATTTAGCAAGTCTGTGTCTGAAAAAATTTTAAAACAAGGGTTAAGGTATGGCCCTAGATTAGATTCTCAGTACCAGAAAAAAGATACACTAACCAAGGCCCTGTCCCACCAGCCTGTGGAGGGCCTGAGGGGCAGGAGCTCCAGCTGGACTGTGCTCTCCTCCTCCACTTGGTTCCTGCTCTGCCATGGCTCACAGATAAGGACAACCCCACTGGGAAGGACGGGGAGGCCCACAGAGGGGGAGGGGCCCTGGGACAGCAAGGCAGGAGGCCAGAGGTCCCAGGAAGAGCCAGTGGGCACGGGGTCACCCCTCCCCTGGGACAGAATTCAAGGGTATGGGGCCCCTTGAGCCCTGGGTTTACCTCTGTTCCTCCTTTTCCTCCTACCCTGTCAGCTAAGACCCACCGGAAGCTAGAGGTCAGGCCATCTAGCCTGTCACAGATGAAAGTGGCTGACATCTTCCACCGGCTGGTGAGCACCCAGCTTGCACCACCCCTCACTGGATAGCTGGGCTGTGTTCCCCACCACAGGAGTCCAGACAGGCCCCTGATGATCTTGGATGGTGGCCCTGCCCCTCCACCCTGGTACCCACCTCACCAGTTCCTGTCCCAAGGTATCCAGCTGGAAGTGGGATGCTCAGAGCCCTCAGACTACAGCCCAATGAGGCTCTCATCCTCCTCTTCCAGGGGCCCCTGTCTGTATTCTCAACCAAGAACCAGTGGCGGCTGGCGGGACCTGTCCACATGATCCGAGGAGAGGGCGGCTTTGGCTTCACACTCCGGGGAGATTCGCCTGTCCTCATTGCTGCTGTGGTTCCTGGGGGCCAAGCTGCGGTAAGGGCTCTGGCCTGAGGCCAAGCCCTGGGCTACAGCCTGCCATGCTGTCCTGCCGCCTCACTGGTCTGTGTTCCCTGCAGGCAGCTGGCCTGAAGGAGGGGGACTACATCGTGTCAGTGAACGGGCAGCCGTGCAAGTGGTGGAAGCATGCCGAGGTTGTGGCGCAGTTGAGGGCTGTGGGCGAGGCGGGCGTGAGCCTGCACGTGGTGTCCCTGCTGCCCAATCCTGAGCCACGTGGCACGGTGAGCCCCTTGGGGCCCCCAACCTCCTTGTTTCACCCAAGCCCTGGCCTTTCGCTGGATACTCCAGAGGCCTCCGAGAGAGGAAGTGGCAGGATGGGGGCCTTCACCGGGAGTAGCCCAGCAGTAGCCGCTTGTGCTGCTGCCACCACCTGGAAGCCACTGCCCTGTGCCCCAGGAAGCCCCCGTCCACCTCAGTGGGCTCTGTCCTTAAATCTAAGGTGTCCAGAGATCAGTCACCCACAGGTTTGGGTGATGCGTGCTCACCCAGCAGTGTCCCAGACACACCCGCAGCCAACCTGCTACCTCCAGGACAGCTTCATCCTCCCTGCCAGCTTGACTATCATGAGGGTGGGCCTTGGCACTGACTGTGACCACCTCTGTTCTGGCTGCAGGGGGACCGCCGGCCGGCTCTGCTGGGCCCAGGGGGGCTTCTGAAGAGCCAGAGAGAGTGCGGTTTTGAGATACCAACCCCCGTGCATGCCAGCCCCCTGCCCCTCCTTGGCTGGAGCCCGAAGACCAAGTGGTGCAAGACAGGGGGGCACCCCCAGCCCAGCACTGGTGGAGACTCTGGCAGCTGCCCCTGAGCCAGGTGTGCCTGTGCCCTCCAAGCATCCAGGGGGTCTATGAAGGCTGGTACTCACATGGTTCTAGTAGCCAGAAGTGGCCTGTGCACTCTGTCCACCACCTTCAGTGACCTTCAGGCTATGCCTTGCTCTGCTTAAGGCTGAGATGCCCATTAAAGATTATGGTCAGACAAGGTGGGTCTGAGCCCAGTGCTGGGGATGGTAGTCACTTCACCCACACCCAGAGGTGTCCCAGTGCCCTCTAGGCACAGTGCTCACTCAGGCCACCTCTCTGGGAGATGCTGCCCCCTACTGCAGGCCCCTTAAACCCCCCATACTGTGCCCCACCCATACCTTACCTCAGGCCCCACTCTGCTTGGTACACGATGCTCCTGCCAGCTCCCCTCTACTGTCCCAACCCTGGCTGAACAAGGCTCATCCCCTCTGCACAGGGTCCCTGCTACATCTTATTTTCCTCTCCCTGTTCTTGCTGTCCCACCCTCTGCCCAGGAGACCCCACCATTGAGGATTGCACTTTCAGTCTTGCCATGAGCATGGCCCCCAAGGCCATAGGCAAGAGCTCTGCCCCCAGGTCCCTTGGAGAGATGGGCTAGGGACCTGGGCTCCAAAGAGAGCAAGGAGAAAGGCTGCCTTGGAAGCAGTCCAGAGGGCCTCTCCAATGGGCTGACTGTGCTGGCCAGATATTGTCCCTGTGGCCACCAGGGGGCAGTGACTGCCCACTCACACGGCCATAAGGAGGCTCCCAATCTGCCAGGCTTGGATCTGGGGAACAAACCCATGAAATCAAGGTAGCCCCCTTCCTAGTCAGAGATTCCCTTTTTTATGCAGTCCCTGCCAAGGGCTCCAGGTGGGAGCAGCCAGCTCTGTGCTCTGGCTCTGGCTCCATGGTCCAGGCCTTGCTGTCCACTGCCTCCTGCCCACTTTGGCATGGGCAAGTGGTCCCAGGGGTGTGAGTGTAGGGTGAGTGTAGAGGTCAGTGTGGGGAGTCAGAGGGTGAATGGGGTGAGTATAGGGTGGGAGGTGTGATGTGAGGAGGGTGAGCCCCTGAGTTTGAACCTACCCACAGCCAAGTGTCTGGGAAGCGGAAGGGAAGGGCCCCGCCAGCCTGAGCCTGGGAAGTGGGTCCAGGTGGACCAACCACCCTTGGCTCTCCTAGGAGAATCCCCAGCTCAGCAGAACAGGCCAAGGTCAGGCAGGTCTCCTCAGCGCTTATTAATTTGATTAATAAAGCTGTGCATCAAGGAGGCCATTGCGTGATAATCAGGCATGACAGGGTTGGCGGGCCCTGTCTGGAAGGGAGGACACTGCAGCCCCCCACCTCTTGGAACTTTCCCAAACCTGAGGAGGGGACAGCAGCCTAGGAGACATGGGATCTGCCTCCTGCACAAGCACACCCTTCCCACTTGCCGGCGTCTGGCCTCTTACCAAGCCTGGGCCCCTGGAAGCTATGGCTGCCACCTCCTAGGACTGCTGTCCCCAGTTCAAATGCCTCATGACCTGTTAAGGTCTCCCTTGGGGCTGACTCTCCTGTCAGGCATCTGCCAAGGGGCTTCCAGCTCAGCAGCTCCCTCCTCAGTTGCACACCTGTGCAGTGGCTGTCACAGTGTTCTCACAGGGCTGGTCGCCAGGGCCCAGCTGGGCGGGGCGGGGGCTCCCAGGCGGGGTCCCTGGGTGAAGAGTTCAAGCCAGGCAGCACCTGGTCCCCTCAGCCTGCCCTGCAGCTGCTCACTCTTCAGACACAAGGAACTCTTCCACACAAACTCTCCCAGGCTGGGCTCTGGGAGGCACTGACCATAGCCTTGCTCCCCAGGCAAACAGGAGTGGAACACCTTTCCCAGCCTCCCAGGCGTCTCCAGTCCACCCGGAAGGCTGAATTGGCAGTGCTGGAGTTGCTAGCCGGCTCCCAGAGGCCTTAGGGACAGGTCAAGGGCACAATGCTGGCCCAGCAGAACTTTCAGTTTCATCCTAACAACCAGGCCTGGGCTGTTCTCTGTTCAGAGTCCTGTGGGTGCCAGCCCAGCCCTGTACCACATGGGAAACCCTGGAGTCCCTCTGTGTGTGGGGCATCCTGGTGGGCAAAGGCAGGGGCCAGGAATGTGTGAGCAAGCCTATGCCAGGATGGCTGTTCTCTGATGGCCCCTGCTCGCTCCTTCCTGAGCTGTCTGGCCACAGCCCGTAACCCAGGCTTTAGATCCCACTTTCTGACTCAGCCATGTCACCATTTGTCACTGTGGGTTACAGAAGGACCACACCTGTTCTACAAGGGCCATGAATACCTGTGGGAGGTGCATGCCTGTGTGCAGCAGCAGCGATAGGCACAGGACAGGCACACGGCTGGCCTGGCTGGGGGACGCATGTGCACTGGCTATGTGCACATCACCCGTGCCGTGCCAGGCGGGAGTGCTGGGTTTGCAGAGCCTCCCTGGGCGGGAGGTGGAGGTGAGTGTGTGCTGCAATCCTTTTTGCTTTGCCAACAGAAAACTGCCGAGAGGGGAAAAGGCAAACTCCATTTAGCTTGGGTCAGCAGTGAGCAGGGCAGAGATTAATGTGGGGAGAGGGAGCGCTTCGGAAGCGGGAGGGAGCAGGGGGTGGGGGCAGAGCTGGGGGA
>NW_022900917.1:84268199-84283477 GCF_012274545.1 Fukomys damarensis
GGCGTCGGGGATAGATGGGTGAGCCAAAGGCAGGTGTGCAAGGAGAGTACTGGGCAGGGGGATCCCCTTCCCAATCGACTGTCACTCATTCCCTGCCAGCCCCCTCATCCCTGCATCCAACCTGCTGCTGGCTCGGCCCCTCATGGGTGTGCATAGAGGGGTCTGAAGTTAGCCCAGTGCACCCCAACATGCACCCACATGCCTTCAGGCCCATTCAGTTGGGTATTTTGTTTTGCCCTTTGGCCTGTGGTTAGGAATCTGTGAGTTCACCTGGTACGCAGCCCACCCAGCTCCGTCTGAGGAAGGTGAGTCCCCATGTAGTCGCCCTCCAGTAAACTCCAGTGAGGAAGTGGAGTTATGGTCAGAGTCAGCCTGTCCTGGTGAGGGAATCCTGGCAGGGCAAGGTGCATGGCATGGGGCATTTGGAGGACCCTGCAGAGAGGGGAAAGGGGAAGAGGCCTCCCCAGAGGTGGAACCCGTCTGTGTAGCTGCTGGGCAGGGGTAAGATGAGGCTTAGGCTTTGCCTCAGCTTCCCAGTGGGAGAAGGAGTGCTGGTGAAGGCCCGGTGCAGTCTCTGAATAAGGTGGCACCCACTACTAGCCTGTCTGGCTGCAGGTTGAGAGAAGAGGGACTCCAGGCCAGATTGGCCTGGCCACAAAGCTACCACTAGACCTCTCAGAAGAGAGAGGAGCACCCTTTGTCACCTGCCCTGACAGAGCCAGCTGTCCATGGGGACAGGCCCTCTTACAGGGTTGGGCAGCAAAATTGCTGGGGGTAGAGGGGGCCACAGGGCCTGGTGGGGCCTTTATCCCAGCTCATAGAGCAGAGGACACAAGCCAGGACCACCCAAGACTCTCTTCTGGGCTCAAGATCCTCCAGAGCTGGGCCTAATGGTGCACATCTCTAATTCCAGCACTTGGGAGGCTGAGGCAGGAGGATTGCTGCAAATTCAAGTCCAGCCCAGGCTACACTGTAGGTTCAAGGCCAGCCTAAACTACATAGCAAGACCCTGTATAAAAAGAGAGAGGCAATCCATCAGACTGTTCTACAGCACACAGGTCTTCCCTGAGGTCTGAAGAGAGGAGCAAAACCTTGGCAGAACTCACACTAGAGGACACCTGCTGCCTCTTTCACTGTGCTGCTCTGGAACAGGAGAAGCAGTGTCAAGGGCAGCCCTGGCCCCTAGCACCCCATTCCTGAGCCTGTGCCCCGTCTCCCTGCAGCTGTGGTGGCACTCTGAGCTCCTGGACCCCTCCACACTGCTCCCTCTGCTGAGAAACCCCTTTCCCCTCCCTTTAGCCTTATGTCCTTGTCTCCAACCTTACTCTCCTCCCCTCTCCTCTCCTTCTTTCTACCTTCTTGCCTCCCCCGGACTTTTTTTTTAATGGTACAGGAAATCGAATCCCCACCCCTTTTATTTTAATTGTGATGCTGGGGATTGCCCAGGGTCTTCTTCATGCTATTCCCCATTTTATTTTATCTTATTTTATTTTACCTTATTATTTATTCAGTACTGAGGATTGAAGTCAGGACCATTGGACTGAACACTTCCAGCCTTTTTTTTTTTTGAAACGGACTCTTGCTGCTTAGTTCAGGCTGGCCTTGATGACTGTGTAGCCCACACTGACCTCAAACTTGTGGCAATCCTTCTGCCTCCATCTGCCAAGTGCTGGGATTACAGAAATGTGCTACCACACCTGTCTCCCTTATTTTTTAGCTTCTGAGACAGGGCCTCATTATGTTGCTAAATTGCCCAGGTTGGCCTTGAATTTTCAATCCCTTGCTTTAACATCCCAGAGTACTGGGATTCCAGCTGTGCACCATCATGCTCAGTTTATTTTTTATTTTGAGATGGAGTCTTGCTAAATTGCCCAGGCTGGCTTTGAACTTGTGATCCTATTGCCTCAGCCTCCCAGAAGGCTGGGATTATACGCTTGCACCACCACGCCTGGCTTCACCTGCTCTCTTGCCTCCCTCCTCTTCCTCAGCATCCTTACCCTACCCCCATCCCCACCATCACTCACGTCCATGCCACCTAACCCCCCCCTTCACCGTTGCCCATGTCAGCAGCATCACCTCATCACTGACGTGAAGGGCTGTGACTTCATGGGGTCTCAGTGGGGTCACCCCAAGCTGAACCCGTTGGTCCTGGGACACCGGTGGGTGACCAGCAATGTCCAGTAAGCTTCCCGGAAGCTTGCTGTGTGGCTGGAGGAAGAATGAGGTCGGGGATCGCCTGAGACTCTGGGGAGGATGGCGGGGCTGCAGCAAAGGGGAGAACAGACCAAGAATCCAGGAGAGAAGTCTGGGGGCAATCTACGGGGGGGGCAGAGAAAAGGGGGACCAGCTCTTCCCCCCACCACACTGCTGGGCTAACACCACTGAGTGCAGCAGGATGGAGCCCAGCAGCTCGCTGGTCAATGCTCCCAGCTCAGGCAGGGGTTGGAGGAGAGGGTTGGGCAGGTCTTGGTCAAGGGCATCTCCTCTGGGTCAGAGGTCTCACCCAGCCTTGACCACCACTTTGGGAAGGGGATCTCTGCCCAAGGTTTGTGTCATTTCAGGAGCCAGGTGGCCTGGAGCCAAGGCCCATCCCAGGGAAAAGGTCCCACAGCAGCCTGGGCCTGGTGGCTGCGCTGAGCGCCCACCCCAGGGTGGCTGGGCTCTACGGCCATGCATAATGCAGTATTTACCTGGGGCAGGGAGTGATTGGCAGCATGGGTCCCACTCCCCTCCCCATCGGCCCCCAGACGCGAGCCAGACGTGCATTAAGGCGGGAGTGACTTATCGAGCTGTCAGGGGTAGCGTTTTAAGACAGAATTATAGAGGAGAGGAAAAAGATTTTTACCAAATTAATGAAAAATCAATCTGGCCTCAAAAATCCATTAGCCTTCATAATGCGCCAGTTCCAGGCTGAGCTGCACAATCCGATATCGGCTGTTAAATACCATGGTGGCTCCCTGGCTGCCCACCATTCATTACAGTCGGTGTTTACTTCTGAGAGTGACAACTGCCCCCCGACATCCCGCTTTAGCTGTCTAGGGTCCCCGTCCCCCAGAGCTCCTGGGAGACCCCACGCTTGGATCCTGGGCTCGAGGAGTCAGTCAGTGTCCCCTGACACCCAGTCAGGCATGGATGGTCCAGAGCCCCACAGACAAGGGAGGCCACGGGGAGAGGGTGTGTAGACCCCCTTAGAAGGCAGTGTGGATGCACTGGGAGATGTGCTATCAGTGATGCGAGCGCCCATAGGAGCCAGTCTCCATGGTGTTTGTCACGGTGGAAAAAGAGCTTGCTGTGGTGCTGGCCCACAGTGCTCATGGTGGGTGACTATGAGGGCAAGTAACCATTGTGATAAGGTGACCACAGAGTGAGATGAGCAGGTCAGTGGTGCTGGTCATGGTGTTAATGTTGACAGATAGTGAGAGAGAAGCCGCTGGCCTCGGGTTCCATAGCTATTGAGGGAGATGGCTGTGCATCCATACAGGTGACCACAGGACAGCCAAGCACCCTGAGGAAGCGGGCAGCTTTTCCCTGGAAACAAACCCTCCATGAAAGCAAGCGGCTTGCCTGGGATCCCAGGCCCTGGGAAGGTCTCAGCTGGAGGACATTCACCCTTGCTCACGCAGTCACATACTGGGCCAGTGCTGGATAGAGCCAGTGCGGCAGCAGGAGGAGGCTGGAAGGTTGTCACTCTGTGGGGGACAAAGGGCCAGGGACCAGAAGGACAGGAGGGTCTGTGTTGGTCCAGCAACAGGTGGGTGAAGGGGCTGCTTCCTTCCGTGTACGTTTTGAGCTGCTTGCTGGCCAGACTAGAAATGGATGTTTGAGATCTGAGATCTGTCTGTGCCTGACATCAAACAGGCACAGGATTGAGAGGCTGAAGCAAATGTTCATTAAATTGGCAAAAGTCTTTCTTTTTTTCCCCTCCTGGAATCCTGCCTGAGACTCTCCCTGCTGTCCTGACCACTGCATCTATCCATGGCCTGCCTGCTCCTTCTGGCCCCTGGAAGGCAGACAGGGCCAGCACCTCTCTGCCCGCTCAGTATCTCCCTGGGGCCTGGCCTTGGCTGGGTAGCACTCCCAGCAAACCCCCCGCGGCAGCTCACTGGTGCCCAGGGGCCCTTGAGGTAGGGTGGGACCAGCAGCTCCTTAACCTGAGTCTGCTCCTTGTGGGGCTCCAGGGCCTTGCTCTGGTTAGGGCCACATGGTATCCTCTGTGTACCTGCCCTACCCATACTATATTCTGCAAGAAGATTCACATTCTGGACACCGCCAGCTCCCGGAGGTGCCATCCTCCTGTGTCCTCTTGTTCCTGTCTCACACACTCACTTGTTCATTCACCCAGGGCTCTGGGCCTCTCCTGGGAGTTGTGCCTACAGTATAACTGCCCCCAAAGGCTCAGTCCTGCAGGCTCCTGACCTCCAAGAGTGGACAGACTAGTCAGGGCCAGCGGGTGAGAGGTAGGGACAGACAGGAGGCCCAGGCTAGCGAGGGGCAGTAGGAAAAGTGATGGGAGTGTAGCCAGTGGTAGATCTGAGGAAGGTGTGCACAGGACAGGTGTTGTTCTGGAAATCCAGGTCCTGAGACAAGGCAGAGTGAAGGGGATCTGGGACGAGAGGACCCCTCACAGACTCTGTGTCACCACCCTCACCTGCCTGGCCCAGGACCTGGAGAAGGAAGTTGCCTATGGGGGACCTTTGTGGCTGCGGCTCTGAAGAGAGAACAGTGGGGACAAGAAGAGACATGTACCAGTCTTTCTGTGTCAGGGTGGAGAGTTACAGCCCAGAAAGAGTGGCTTTGCCCAAGATCACGAGTTTAAGGGCAGTGTGGTAACTGGCTAGGGGGACTCCAGGGCAAGTCTCTGGTTGCCCCATCACCCCTCACCACGCCCCGCTGGAGCCACACAGCCTCAGCAAGGTCTCATGGATTAAATCCCAATTAATTAGTGGTGGTGGTTGGCGGGAGGGCTGTGGGCAGCCCTGGTTCCTGTCTGCTGTCTCTCACAGCTGCCTGAGCCCACCAAGTGGAGAAGCTTCAATGATTGATCTGTGGGCAATGTGAACAGCCAGAACTTAGAGAGGGCAGGGTGCAGCCACCGCACAATGATCTGAGCCTAGTCCTGCCCCTAAGCTCTGCCCAAGGCCAGTGGGGGTCTGAACCATTATGGCCACGTTCCTCACCTACCAGTCCCCCTCTGTAGGTGGGGCCCCCTCACACACACCTGCCTCTCTTGCTGTCTCTGTCTCCCTCCATCTTGATGCCTCATCCTCTGATGTCTGACTCTGGGTCTCAGGGGAGCATTTGGGGATCCCTGTTTCTGTTTTCTCTCTCTGGTCTTATACTGGCCTTCTCTGCTGGGCTCAGGGTCTCTGGTGCTCCCTCCCCACATGGGGGCATCTGTCTCCAATCCACATCCCAGGACCTGCCAGCCACAAAGGAAGGGCTGGGCTGCAGCTCCCTGCAGGTGTGGATGGCAGCCCCCCCACTACCCCGGGGGATCAGGGTGGAGGTCACCTATGGCTGGCGGGCCCTGCCTAGGCCTGGGAAGCACTGAGCAGGGTCATGGCAGGTCTGGACCGGCCAGCATGTACAACGGACTAGAAGCAGTGAGAACCTTGGCTCTGCCCATGTGTCCCAGCGTGGATGAGCAATGTGGGGTGAAGAGGAAACATTGCCTCATAGGTCCTCGCTCTGTGGTCACTGCTAGACAGGCCACATCCCCACCCCAGAGCCTAGCCAGGCCAGCGTCTTGGTGATCAATGGCCAGGCGCATCCTGAGCCTGGAGCAGATCTGCTGACCCAGGCGGGACCTGCCCATCCCGTTCCTGCCTCATCAATAGCAGATCATCCGGAGCCATGCTGTCCTCAGCCTCCTGGGGAATCATAGCAAGGACACCAGGACGCCAAAGAAAGCTGGGGCATCCCAGCCTCACCACCATGCTTGTCTCTTCAGGGACCCCAAGCCTGTCTGAGTGAGCCCCCCAAGGACACTGATGAGATCCCAGAGGCCTTGCCACAGTAGAAGAGCCACCCAGCCTCACTATCTAGCCAGGGCCTTTAGAGGGCTGCCGAGAGCTCATCTCTGTCTGGAGAGCCCAGGGACCTTGGCCCTTGGGGAAACCCTGCTCCAGGTGTCCCCAGAGAAGCCAAATGGCACTGCCTGGCCAAAGGACACCTAGTGCTTAACAGGAAAGGGACTGAGCTTAGTCAGTGGAGCCCACACTTTTCCTCTGCCCTGGACAGCCTGGTCATCAGGTTACCTGGGAACAACACAGCAGGAAAGAAGGGACAGAGAGGAATTTGAGGCCTGACCAGGTGAGGCTCTTTGGCCCTGCTGACCCCTCAAGGCTGAGGCGAGAGTACCTCTGTCCCTCCTTGGGGAAGCTTATGGCCAGGCAGTGGGGCAGTGGTCAGGGCAGCTGCCCAGGGAGGCCCCGGGCTGGGAAGTGTCAGAAGAACCCGGGCCAGCGGGAGGTTGGCAGAGCTTGCACCCACCTCTCACTGTGGCTCTAGCCAGGACTGGGCCCATGCTGGAAAGGATGCAGACTCTTGGAAGCCACTCCTACTTCAGCCTCAAAGGCCTGAGCACAGCTGTCCTTTACTTCCTGAGCAGTGGTGATAAGGCAAACTCCAGCACAGATGCACCCAGAGAAAGTCTTAGAGCTTGGATTCACAGTGTGTGTATCTCTTCTTCGTATATTTTATATAAATGTACATAATCTATAAGTTCTGCTGGATAAGTAAAGAATTGAATAAGCAAACAAGTGAACACTGCGCTGTTAACTGACCCACTCAGGACAGTCTGGGTCTGCTTGTTGTGGACGGCACCCACCTGGCAAGGACTTCATCCCAGTGAGGCAAGGAGCAGCAGGGGCTGCCCAGAGACAAGATGGCATCTGGTGCTTGGTCATGGGCACCAGGACGGAGCTACCCAAAGACAGGAAGAGGTCATTACAAAAGGTGTTGAGCAATGAATAGGAGTTTCCTGGGCTGACTGAAGAGGCTTCAAGCCATTGTGAGGGGAAGGGGCAGGAGGGAGAAGAGGTAAGGCGGACACCTCTCAGGGGGCTGCAGAGAGGTTTTGGCAGGGCTAGAACTGTGGATGGATGATTGCCTGGGACAGTGATACATCCTTGAAGGTCTCTGGGCTGGCTTGGGCTCCTGTTTTAGCATCAGAGAGGTCGAGAGACATGCCAGGGTCACACAGCCTTTGGGGACGAACCTACTGAGACTTCGACCCTCACCTCCTGGCCTGGCCCCTTCCCATCCAGCCTGGGCCCCAGACATGGAGGGAGGCGGCAGGGCTGCCTCCTGCTGCTCCCTGGCCCAGTGAGTGGCTTGGTGTGGGAACTGGACGTATCTGTTCTTGGAACCAGTGTTTATGAATATTCCTAAAGAGGAGGCTCAATCAATTATCCCAGAGCATGAGCATTTTTCTCTGTGAGAACAAGCAGTTTTATACACCTCGGAAGAGGCTCCTGGTCGATGACGGTGAGCACACTGCCCTCTCCACCTCTCCAGCTGGCGGCCACCTGTCCCTGAGGGCACCCTTCTCCCTGCCCCAGGCCAGTTCAGCAGCCCTGCTGTCTACTCAGGGAGCCCAAGGACACAGGGGCTACATGGCAGGGAAGAGACGAGCTCTTTTAGTTCAGCCCCCATCCCCACCAAGCTGAGACCCCTGCCCTCACCAGCTCCCGCCGTCACTGCCTCCCGCAAGGTGCAGCAAGCCTGGTCCACTATGGACTGTCTGTCTCCTGCCCAGATGGGCCCTGGAGTTGGGCCTCCACAACTTTGACATGAGACCACTGGATTTTTAAAAATTATTCGTAACATCAAAGTTACCATTTTAAACTCTTTTTTTTTTTTTTTTCCTTCCATACTGGGGATTGAACCCAGGGCCTTCACACTGAGCCACATCCTCTGCCCTTTTTAATTCTTTTTTTTGTTGTTGTTGTTGTTTTAGAGACAGGAGGATCTCAGTAAATCTCTAAATTGCCCAGGCTGGACTCAAACTTGAGATCAGGATTTTTAAATTATTTGTAAGATCAAAGTTACCATTTTAAACTCTTTTTTTTTTTTTTTTTCCTTCCATACTGGGGATTGAACCCAGGGCCTTCACACTGAGCCACATCCTCTGCCCTTTTTAATTCTTTTTTTTGTTGTTGTTGTTGTTTTAGAGACAGGAGGATCTCAGTAAATCTCTAAATTGCCCAGGCTGGACTCAAACTTGAGATCCTCCTGTCTCAGCCTCCCGGAATGCTGGGATCACAGGTATGTGCCACCCCACCCAGCTTATTGTAGCCTTTATGCATGTACATGTACATGGCATTAAACACATGCCCTGTTGTGAGCCTTTCCCACTATCAAGCTCCAGAACTTGCCGTCTTCCCAGGCTTTGCCCACCCAGTATGAGTCCCCAGCTCCTGGCACCGCTCTTTAACCTCTTTAACCTCTGCTGTCACTGAGCCACCATACCTGCCCTTTGGTGACTAACATCCACAGCATGTGCTCCAGGTTTTCCAGACCATGGCACACGTCCTGGAGGCTCAGAAGGAGGGTGGACCAGGCAGGTCGGGGAGGTGGCACCCAGGAGGGCTTGTGAGGAGTGCAGGGAGGGGGTTGCAGCAGCAGCCAGGTCTGGTCTCACAGCAGATTGATGCCTCCAGGCTGCCTCAGCGGAGAGAGTTTTTAATGGTCCCTAAAGCCCTTGGTCAGCCAGTGCTGAGCTCAGCACCCCGCCCCATGAAGCCAGGGGCCCACCTGAGACCGCATTCCCCACACTGCCGCCTCCTTCCTGGACAGGGCTCCAGAACCACCAGAGAACACAGGGCCCCGTGGATCCACAGACTTCTGTGCTGACCCCTCTGTGCTGGGCCGGAACTGCCCTACCCTGGGGGCCCTGCTGGGGGCAGGGACCAATCAGAGGCCCCCACCCCATTTGTCATAGGCCCATTAAGTGCTGACAGCTGCTTCCCATCTCCCCAGCTCAGGGCAAGGACAAGGCCCCCTGGTGCCCATCAATCACGGCCCTCCATCATGATTTGCACTGGGGGCCTCTGAGGGCAGCTCCCTCCACCCCATGTCCATCCGGGAAAGAGATCACAGAGGAAGCCAGGTAGCAGGGATGTAGAGAAGGCTGCCTCACCTAGCACCCACCACAGTCCACCCCTAGCCCCCACTTGGACCCCTCACATCCTACCTCTAGCTGTCGGGGAGAGGAGGCTACTAGATCCCAGGCCACCAGGAAGGGTACAGCCACTGGCCTCCTAGGCTGAGGACTGCTGGCCCTGGGTGCTGAGCAGGGTAGAGAGAGGACTGGCAACTCTTCAATCTCCCTTGAGTCTGTCACTTCAAGTCCCTGCCTGGTTCTCTGGAGTCCTGGGGTCCAGGAGTTCCCTGCAAGCTCTTAAGAAAGTCAATGGCTCCCTCATGCTTCACCCAGGGTCAGACCTCCCTCAGGCTGTGGTTATTTATATGACACTGCTCAGTTATTTATAGGGCCCTCAATGGGAGGTGCTGCTGGGCCTGGCCCCCTGCAGAGGGGAAAGGGTCCCTGGGCCAAAGCAATGTCCCCAGCCTCCCCCATTGTGGGCCAGCAGAGACGAAGGGGTAAGGGCCACCCAAGGGCCATGATGCCTGCCTATGCTGAGCACTGGGCCACAGGCACTCCTTGTGGGCCTGCTGGCTCTATCTCAGGAGGGCAGGGTGATGGGCCAAGGCTGGGGGCCAGCCCCTCACGCTAGGGTCTCCAGGTAACAACCCAGGTACTTGTGAACTCCAGATAAGCAATGAATTGTTTTTCCCCTAAGTACTGTATACCCAAATAATGCAGGGATATACACCGAAATGGTTTTGCTGTTCTCTATGTAAAATCCAAAGGCAGCAGGGCATCTTGGGTTCCATTTGCTGGCTCTGGCCACGCTCATAGCTAGGAGTAGGGGAGGATGCCTGCTGCCCGGGTGCCCCCTGAGGAGAGAAGGAAGGCAGCCCTCTCCCACCTTCCCACCAGGAGCAGCTGCCTGCCCTGCCTGAGGTTCACTCACCTCCTCCCATATTTCAACCTCCCACTTGCCTTGTGCCCCACCTCCACAGCCTGGATTAATTTGGGAAGGACAATGTTTATATTAACCATTCATTTATTGACGTCTGCTTGCTGGGTCAATGGCCAAATTTATTGTCTCAGAAGACGGGCTGTATCGAGCCAAGTGGCCTCCTCCCTCCCCCGGCAGCCCTGTGGTGGACAGACGCTGTCGATACACAGACCGCTGACCTTGGGCCTGCCAGTCTCTGCTGGGGGCAGGAGAGGAGGAAGTGGGTCGCCCTGCCCTCCAACACTTCTGTGCCACCCCAGGCAGCAGCAGCCACGTTCTGGGGTCAGAGCCCAACAGAGGAGTCCAGAAGACTGAGGAGATGAGGACCGAGGCAGCATGCACGTGTTAGCCTACACCTGCCTTGGGCAACGTGGGATTATGGATGGGTCAAGCTCGAGGGCCCCAGAGCATCTGGACTTAGCACCTGGCTCTGCCAGCCTGGGTCCAGAGGAGTGCTGAGGACCCAGAGGATGGGGTAGACACAAGCCTGGGGACACCTGCATCTTCAGTAGCCTGTCTGAGGCAGGGAGGGGAGAGGATGAGGTCAAAGGGTTGAGTGGATCCTGGGCCCCTTCTGTGGAAATCCTGCCACATCTTCAGGTGCCACTCAGCTCCACTCAAGTGGGGACCCGACCCCAGCTCCCGGGAGCCCCCTGGATCCTCATAACCTCAACAGATACAGCCAGGAGTGCTCCTCAGACGAGCTGGGGTGGCTGGCCCACCAAGGCTGACCCTAAGCTTGAGTCCACAGCCACTAGGCTCTCCTGCCTCTCCTCTCAGCTCTTAGTTCATTCATCTGTTAACAGTGGGCATTTACTGTGTGCCTGGAACTAAGGGATGGCGGGAGTCTTCAGACAAAGATCCCCAAGCCTTGGGGAGTGGCACAGGCCAGACATGCAGGCTGACTGCGGGTAGGTCAGGCCACAAAGCAGAGGGTTTACAGATGCAGTGAGGAGTGTCCCGGCTACTGAGGCAGGCACTTCCCAGTTTGGCACGGGAGAGGGCAGTGTTGAGCCGGGCTCTACGGGGTCTGCCTGCCATAGTTGGTGAAGAGTGGAGCACGGAGAGTTAGAAGTCACACTTTCTGGTGTCTTGAGGTAGGATCCTTCAGGGTGTGAGAGGAAAGGGTCAGGGACCAGGAGGAGCAGCTGCGAAGTCAGGCTGCTGGGACCTCCTCCACGCTGCCCACCAGGACCTCCCACCTCCCGACTCTCC
This sequence comes from Fukomys damarensis, assembly GCF_012274545.1. Taxonomy (NCBI): domain Eukaryota; kingdom Metazoa; phylum Chordata; class Mammalia; order Rodentia; family Bathyergidae; genus Fukomys; species Fukomys damarensis. Next base: position 84,279,503 of record NW_022900917.1, read on the forward strand.
AGGCTGTGCTGCCGCCCGTAGCCACCAGACGGCGTACAGAGTCCAAACTGGGAAGGCGGCTCTGGGGGAGTCAAGGGGCTGGTCAATGGCCTCATTTGTCCGCCAGGCAGGCAGTCGATGGGCCTGGGATAGCACGTGCTGATTAAGACACCACACTTGAGTTAGAACCTCCTGCCAGCGTTGATGAGCCATTGATCAGCTTGTCAGGGAAGCAGGACAGAGAGATGGAGGAGAGAGCAAAGGAGAAACAGAGGGTGAGACAGAGAGACCACAGGGAGGAGAGATGGAGTCACAAATCCAGCCCTGCCTCCCTCAAGTGACTCAGTGGGCCCAGGGACAGGTGTGTCGCCACCTCTTAGACCTCACTACAGGGGTGAGGCCATCCCCAATCCCCTAGCCTTTTTGCTGTTTCCTTTTATATGCATGATTAATAGACTGTTTTTGAGCCGTTTTAGATTTGTAGAAAAATGAACAACAAGGGCAAAGCTTCTGCATTCTCCTTAAACCTTCCTTGGTTTCCCCCATCATGAACAGTTCCATTCCCAGGGCTCACCCACTACAGCTGCTGACCCTGGGGCAACAGGTCTTGATCGCAGAGCCTCTCAGCCTTGGGCTCACGCTCAGCATTGCACATCCTGTTTGTTGGGGCAAAGGATGCATGTTCCTTCTTCTGCCCTGGACCCTGCTGTACCCTGTGGCTCATCTTCCCCTCCCTGGGCCCCTGGCCACCGCTGAGCTGTCCCTGATGTCTGCAGATTCACCTCCTCCAGATGTCAGGGAGCTGCAATCACAGTCTGTAGCCTGCCTGGACAGGCTCTGCACTCGGTGATGCACACATAAGGAGTCTCCCTATTTTCTCATGGCTTCGCAGCTCATTTCTTCTTAGTGCTGGATAATATTGCACAGCCTGGGCCGGGGATTTAGCTCAGTGGTTCCACTGCCGGCCTCGAAAGCACAAGGACCTGAGTTCAATCCCCAGTACCCCCCCCCAAAAAAATCTATGGCCTGAATTGATCAGCTGCCACAAGCATCCTCACTGCTTAAGTTTGGGCAATGACAGAAGAAACACAAGTGCAGAGTTCTGTATGGAAGTAGGATTCAGCTCACCTCAGGAGGCCCTGAGCAGCACCGTGGCTGGAGCCCTCGGTGATTCCACCTTGATTCAGCAAGAAGCTGCTCCGGTGCACCCCATTATGCCATCCTTTTCAACCGGCTCTTTCCCAAGGTTTCAGCTTACATTTGTGCTGCCTTCCTTCCACAGAATGTAGTCTCTGTCCCTTACCCCTAAAGGCCACTTTTATGTCATCACTGGCTGTGGTTGCAGCACTAGGCCTGGTTGGTCACAATGCATGTGTAGATTGTGTCCTCAGCTGTGGTGCCCTGTGGTTTACTCTGTCCAGCAGTCAGGCCCTCTCCCTCACTTTCCCTCCATCTCTCCTGTTTCTGTCTCTGTCTCCCCAACTCTGTCCCTCTATGCTTATTCACCCCTTGTCCTAGCCTGCAGATGGCCTGCCTATGGCCTGCATATGCCTGTCCCCATTCTTGGTGTCAGCGATGTGACCTATGGTTCTTCTTTCTCTCATGTGTTCACACTGGGAATGACATAGTCATTCTGCTTCCCTGGCTGCTCCCAGGTTCTCTTTCTCCTTCCTGGCTCTCCCATTTCTGGAGCATGCTGCCTCTTGCTCCAGCAGAAGGAGCCACGGCAGGTGGCCTTCAGGAACTCACATGCCTTGACCCTTCCTTATCCCACAAACGCTGGGGCAATGGTCGGCCAGCTGGAGTCTGTTTGGGAAGGGGTTGTGAAGGGGCTTCCTATGGCCTCACCTTCCGGTGGGATCCTCACCTTTCTGATTTGTCACTGTGTGATCCTCCCATGCCCTGCCCACCAGGATTGTGATGTGCTATGGCCATGTGGGTGTCTTTCTACCAGGTGTAAAGCATGGGCATATGCCCACAGGTGGAGCTTTGTCACAGTCACTACCAGGACCTCGTGCTCTGGGAGCAGCTACAGCACTTGGGACCCAGCAAGGAGGTGCCCCACTTTCCATATAGAAGAGGATCCCTCAGCAGGGTCCTCATCACCAGCTGCCTGACCAGTGCCCAAGCCTTGGATATACCTGCTTACCTCCCAGCCTGGAGGGGTGGGATACATAGTAGTGTGGGATACAGGGTCCTAGGCAGTGGGGATATGGGGGGCAAGTAGGGGTTTGGGGAACCTCCCAGGGCCAAGATCACCTCCTAATCTACATTATTTATAGCCTGGCAAAATGGCCTGATAACCCTGAGGCTCCAGCCCCTCAGGACTAATGAGTAGTGGAGCAGAGATGAGCGCGCGCGCGCGTGTGTGTGTGTGTGTGTGTGTGTAGATTAGAGACAACCAGGAGAGGGCAGCACTGCCCACGGCCACTCAGCCAGGGCTCTGCCCTTTCTTGGATGAGCTGGCCTCTGGCTTTTCTGCCTGGTATGGGTCGCTACACGGCCAAGTTCCGGGCTAGGTGCTCTCTGCCACAGGCTGAGGCTCCCAAGGGCAGGGTGCTGTCGTTGTCACCCAAGCTGAGGCTCTCCTGCAGCCTGATCCAGTGATCTTAACCTCTTGCCATTGACACCAGGTCTGCAGCACCCAGAGACTTGCCCCCCAACGCTGCTACCCCAGTGACACCGCTACTGTCCACATCTCTCCCAAGGCCTGGTGGGATGCATGCCTCTGGGGTTCCTGCCCCAACCCACCCCATCACTCCTGCCCACTGCACCCAGCATAGGGCTTGGTGGGGGCACAGGGTTCAGGTCACCACTGAGTGAGGAGAGAAGGCCCCTAGCTGCCTAGTACCCAAAGGGCTGGGTAGCAAGAGCTCTGCGCAGGACCTTGTCCAAAGTGACCTCGATGGGGTCAAGCAGCGCAGGTTTATGCTTCTACTCAGTGCCCTCTGGCCCGGAAGCCTCTCTCCACCCTGGGCAGGGAGAGACGGGAGGGTTTTGGGGATCCCACTGAAGTTCTGCTGGGTCAAAGAGTCAAGGGTCCCTAGAGACACCACCCTAGGGGCAGAGCCACTGACCGGGAACCCACCTTTGTCGCCATACCTGACCCCTGCAGCCACATACTGGCTGCTTGTGTTCACTGTGTCCTATGCACCATGGCCCCTGAGTGAGGGGTGCTGCCCAGCTGCACCCAGTTGCACCACTGGAACTCCCCAGGGACACACTGGGCAGAGCCTCCCTGCTGGACCAAGCCCAGCCTTAAGGAAGCTTCCCTACTCTGCCTGCTCCAACTGCTTCCGTGGACCGGGTAAGGGCCCGCTTTCCCTGTGAGTGCTCTTCGGGCTGATGCTCAGTGCTGGGGACTCAGTGGCAAGAAGCCTGGACCATGAGTAGAGCAGGTGACAGCTGAGAGCTCTGACCTGAGAGGATGGGATTTTGCTCTTATCCCTCCCCTGGCACAGGAATCGCCTTTGCTTGTGACCTTTAGGGCCCGTCTTACCGACCTTACCATTGGATGTCTTGCACAAACCTTTCCACAGTCCCACGCAATCCACCTCTGGTCGGCCAGGATTGGGTGACCAGCGGCCCTGTGAAGCTCAGAAAGGGAGGGGATGCAGGGGGAGCCAGGGTGGAGGGCACCCACTGCTAGACCCGCAGGAGTAGACCCTCACCTGAGCCCTGGCCTCCAGCCAACCCAGAGCAGCTGAGCGCAGACAGCTGTGTGCACCGCGGCGCCTGCCCGCCCCGCCCCGTGTCGGGACAGCCCCAGGCCCCAGTGGTGGCAGCTCAGTGTGTCACCTCCCCTAACACCGGCAGCGCATTGCAGCGGGCACGCGGCCTCTCCAGATGCGCAGAGCTCGGGGCCGTGCTCTCCGGGTCGGCGCCATCTGACGCCCCTCACCCACCGCGCTTCTACCCGCGCCCGCTGCCTGCGGGTGGTGGAGCTGCACCAGGCCCTAGCCAGACCATCTCTAGGTCCCCAGGTCCCGAAACTGC
>NW_022900917.1:84285688-84291966 GCF_012274545.1 Fukomys damarensis
TCCGGGTCGGCGCCATCTGACGCCCCTCACCCACCGCGCTTCTACCCGCGCCCGCTGCCTGCGGGTGGTGGAGCTGCACCAGGCCCTAGCCAGACCATCTCTAGGTCCCCAGGTCCCGAAACTGCTGGGGTCCTCCGCGACTGGGTTGTTGGAGGCGCAGCACTGACCATTCTCTGAGCCTGCCCACGTGGTGCTCCCTGAATCTCCCCCTGGGGCCCACTCAGGCTGCTAGGACAGAGTCGGAGGGTCAGCCTGCCCCTGCGCGTGCTATCACCTCTGCACGGGGATCCGCAACCACCCACTTTGCTGGTGCTCCCCAAGGGTCCCACCAACACCTCAGCGTTGTTCCAGGGCCTCTGGGGTTCCCTCAGTGTCCCTCCACCAAACCCAGTGCAGCTGGGAGAGGATTTCAGGTAGAGTGCACTCTGGGGCCCCTCCTAAAGCCCCCAAGGGCCCTCCCTGATCCTCAGGCTCTCCTGATGGGGAGAACCACACTGGGCTGCACCCATGTGCCCTGTTGCTGTTGCTCTCCACCTACTTTACAGAGAAAGAAACTGAAGCCCAGGGGGGCATGGCCAGGAAAAGAGGGGATACAGGGGATGTGGTCCTCTCATCCGGTGACCCTAGCCCTGGCAGGGTTGGAGTCCAGGGCTTGGGGGAGGGGTGACAATGAAGACGGTCTCGGCCCGCCCTCAAACCCTGCGCGTTTCCCTACTCCGCCCCTCCTGCCCTCAGCACCTCCTCCCTCCCTGGAGCCTGTGGAGAGGGGGTACTCTGTGCCAGAGGATTCAGGTGTGAGACTGGTCTCTGTCACCTGCCCACCACCTGCCACCACATCCAGAACCCAACCCAATCTGTGGCTGTTTGTAGTTGGAGAGGGAGACCCTGGGTCCAGAGGATCCCAGACAGCCACCAGTGAGTCCTGAGTGAGGGGTGAGCATACTGTGCTTGTGGCCAGAGCCCCACTGGCCCTGAAAGTCAGTCTCAGGTCTCCAGAGACTGACCAGCTACCTACGGACAAGGATACCGAAGCGGGAGGGCAGGCCGGGACCTAGGTGTGTGTGCGACAGAGGAAGGGTGGAGGCAGCACAGCCAGTGCAGGGAGCACTGATGGACCTGATGGTCAGAGGCCAGAGAGGAAATGGCCTGAGGGTCAGGACCAGCACAACAAAGGAGGAGAAAGGTCAGGGCTGGCTTGTGGGTGAGGGCCTCAGGATGGCAGCCTCAGAGTGGGGACCAGGCCAGTGGGTTCCAGGTAAGGGTGCCACCCAGGGCAGTACCAAGGCTAAGTGTGGAGACTGCTGCAAGCAGAAATGGCTTGGCAAGGTACTCAGTGCCAAGAATGCCCTTCACCCTCCTCCAGGCTCAATAAAGCCACTAATTAGCATCCTGACCACTCAATTAATTAGGCTGCATGTGCTTAATTATGATGGGGGTACCATCAGCCCCCCCCCACACACACAGGCTGAGGTTTATTGAGCAGAACAGACATATGAGGAAATAATTGCCATCAGCAGCCAGCAGGGTGCAGTGGGGTGGGTGGAGGGTAGGGCTGTAGGCAGGCAGCCAGCCCCTCAGCCCGTGTGGGTCCCCCATCCTGCAACACCCCTGACTCTGGAGGAAGGTCCCCCTGTGCATCAGGGCCTCTCAGTGCTGCCTCTTCTGGCCTCTTGCCCTCAGCCTTCAGTGACTTGGAGGTTTCCAGGGCAGGGACGAAGGTTGAAGCCTGTGGTGTGGAGGCCACATACCCTTGCCTACCTTTTCCCTGGGGCTTGCTGCAGGTATCTGAGGCAACCTTTTCCTGTGGCTTCTGTCCTGGGTGACAGTGATACCAGCAGTGCTTTCTCCCTTCAGACCCAGGGCCTGTTGACCACACTATTCAATCCATCAAGTGTTGCCGGGCATGTAGCTCAGCGGCACAGCGCCTGCCTGGCAAGCGCAAGGCCCTGAGTTCGATCCCCAGTACCAAAAAACAAAACAAACACGGGTGTGGAAACACCCCTGTGAAATCCATCAAGTGTCCTCTTGGACACCCCAGCCTCAGAGACAGCTCCCTGTTTACTGCTTTTTGGGGATAAGTAGTCAATGTGACACTTAGTTTTTCTTAAATTAAAGAGGCCCTAACTAGATTACAAAAGTGGTCCACAGCAGCACTGCTGGCACCACGATGCTCGTGGTGGTGATGGTGAGCACGATGGTTTGATGTAGTTTGTGGTGATGTGTGAACTCCAAGCATTCACACACTGGAAGCTTGGTCTCTAGGATAATGATGTGAGAGGTGGTGGGACCTTTAAAAGGTGGGATGTAGTGAAAGATCTGTCAGTCGTTGGGGGCTCCTCCCTTGGAAGGGATTAAGGAAGTTCTCCTGGAACCCTGGTTAGGTCTTTCAAGATGATTGCTCTAAAAAAGCAATACTAGGGTTGGAAGCATAGCTCAGAGAGCTTGCCTAGCATGTACAGGGCCTGAGGGTCAATCATCAATGAAGAAAAGAAAAGAGCGAAACTGTTTCCTCCCTGATCTGTGTCCTCCTATCTTGCCATATTGTCTCTCCCTGTTGCAGGCACTCTCACCATGATGCCTTCTGCCTTGACAAGATCCAGCTAAGGGATGGGTTCTCATACAACTAATACAGTGACGTTGCTGATGGCTGACAGAGCGGGAGGTGGTGGTAGAGATGATGGAGGTGGTCATAGTGATGGTAGTGCGGGGCGGAGGTGACAGTGATGGTGGTGGAAGTGGAGGTAACGGAGGTGACGGTGGTGCTGGCGGTGGCAGTGGTGATGGAGTAAAGGGGAGAGAGGCGATGGAGGTGGTAGGGATGGTGATAGAGATAGAGGTGAGGATGATGGAGATGGAGATGGAGGTAATGGAGGAGGAGGTGGTAATGATGTTGGAAGTGGAGGAGGCAGAGGTGGTGGAGGTGAGGGTGGTGGTGATAGAGGATGAAGCTCTTGTAACCATAAGGCAGGGGCTGAGGATAATGTAGGTGCAGCCCTCCCTTCCCTGTAGGGTTTTGCCTGGGGAACACAGCCTGGGAGTCTCCAGGCTGCCTCCCTTTTCTGATGAGGGTAGGGAAGGCTGTGAACTTCAGAGGCTGCAGAAATTAGGAAGGATGTTTGGGGGACGGAGGGCCTTGGCCAGAGGCTCAGTGTGCTCTGCAGTCTCTGTCCCCTGGGCTCAGGCCTGACCTCCCTTTCTAGCTGTTGAGCCTCAGGGCATGGTTCTGGCTCACCTCAGACCTCTGCCTAGGCTGGTGTGGCTGTCACATGGAAGGCCCATTGGTGATGGGGCAGGAACTGGGGAACAGTGTAAGGATGTGTAGAAGCAGCTCTTGACAGAGGTGGCCAGGGACAAAGCCCTAGGGGTGTTCCTGCTGTAACCCCCTTGGTGTGCCCACACTTGTGGGTTGGACTTCCCCTGCCTGAAGCCATTGGACAGATATTTGAGGCACTGCAGCCAGACCAAGGCAAGGCCATGTCCTAGCAGAGACAGGCCAACCAGAGCCCATCACAACTAGCTGTGGGGAATCCTTCAAACCAGACCAGACCAAGATGGGAGTCCGGAGTGGCCCTGGAGAGGGCCACACACTCTATCCTGGGCCAAGCCTCTGCAAAGCCATGGGGTCTCGGGCACTAAAAGCTGGTGGAAGGCAGAGGGCAGAGCTGCCCAGTCTGGGAGGGCAGAGGGTCCTGTCCCTCCCTTAACCATGGTGGGCACTGGAGTCAGATACAATTACTTACTCAGTGTATCATAATTACTGCAAATAGCCCATTAGAGAGAAATTATCATCAGTATGATATTAGCAGACAGCAGGGGGAAATGAAGAAAGAAAAGTGCTTATTCTCCCATTGTCCCCTTAATGGGGACAAGAGATGGAAAGGCAATGGAGCACCCTTGGTTGATCTGCCACTGCCTTGAGCTAGGCCAAGTGGGGAATCCCGGGAGGAGGAGCCTCAGGCCCCAAACCTGCTCCAAGAAGCCACCTATTCCCTTCTTTGGTGCCCGCTGTTGGAGCTCCTGGAGGATACCCAGAAGTCTGTGAATCTCAGGAACTTGGACATCTTCTGGACATGGCCACTTGATCATGGACTCAGAGTCTCCTCTCAAAAACCACCATAATATGGAGAGCAGGGAACTACAGCTGATGGAGAGGGAAGGTCACGGTGCTTACGGGATGGGGGGGTGTCAATGTACCTCTCTTTGGAAAGCAGAGGGGACAGTGAGCCAAGGACCCCTGGGTAGAGTCACCAGACCCCTACTGGTAGCCTCTCCCTGCCACTAGGACCCTGCAGGAAGGACCTGGGACCAAGCTCCCCGGAAGGGGGTGGCTCAGTGACAGCCCAAACCAAACCATACCACTTTACCCCTCCTTTAGCAAGGACACCAGCAGTCTGTAACCAGGAAGAAGCTAGAGGAGCATCCTCCAAGATGCTCCATGGCCACAGGGCAAAGACCAGCCATTGGCCAAATGGATTCCCACAAAGCTACTGACCGTTCCTGGTGCTCTGTGGAGAGGCCCATTCCAGATAAGACCACCGTGCTGGCTACCAAGACTGGGAGGCCAAAACAAAACAAAGCAAAACAAAAATCCAGCCATGATGTGGATCAACTAGCCAGAGACAAGGTGCCTGAGGAATGAGTGTACAATACAACGGCATCAGCCACAGCTTGCAGCTGTCCTGTGAGGGCCAGGCACCAGGACATGGGTCAGCTTGTCTAATCCTTGCACTGCACCTGAAAAGTGAGTGCCACATTATGACAGAAGCACAAAAGGTCACATCGACCTTGCCAAGTCAACAGCAAGGTGACAGAGTTTGGATTCAGCCAGGTGGGGTGGCCCCAGAAATCATATCACACTCAGTGACAAGAATGGGATGAAAAGGGCAGGGGATTTAGTTCAATGACACTGCACCTGCCTCGCAAGTGCAAGGTCCTGGGTTCAAACCCAGTAACAAACAAACAAACAAGAAAGATGGAGGGAGAGACAGACAGAGATGGGGGTGCAGAGAAACAGAGACAGATCACGTAATCGAAGAATAAGAGAAAGCTCAATGGAAAAATGTACTCATCAGTCAGATTAGAAGATAAAACAACAAATAGACAGAAAATAGGAAATAGGAAAGAAATGTTAGAAAAATATAGGATTTACCAGGAGATTTAACTTCCAAAAGGTCCATAGAGAAAGGATATTTTAAAAAGACCAAAAAAAAAATGGCATGAGATTATCAAAGAACTAAACCCAGACAACTGCCTAGAACTGCAAGACTGAGTGTCTAACCAGAAAGTTACATCCAAGTCCAACGTGATATTGAGGAAAAAAACCTTGCATGTCATTGTGGAATGTTAGGCCCCCAACGCCAAGGAATTTGAAAAAAATACAAAGCATTCTAGAGAGAAAACACTGTTAAATTGTACAAACCTCCAAACACACATCTCCTGAGATCTATTCTCAGGAATTATGTAGAGGATGTGTCCCCAGAAGGAGGAGTGAACCAAGAAAGAGAAGGGGTGGCAATATAAGTAAAGCACGAAGGGTATCCCAGAGAGCCTGAATAGTAGCCATCCAAGAGCTGGACAGCTTTTGCCAAAAAGTATCCCATGAAAATGGACTTCAGAGATTACTTGAAGCAAGTTTTTATGTGGAAACCATGTGAAGTGATTAATTTCTAGAAAGATGAGAGCATTTGGGAAAAATCTGTGATAGACACATAAACAAAGTAAAGCTAAAAGGCAATTATTAACTCCAGGAAAAGCAAAGAAGTTGCCTGGGAAAGAACATTTAACTATAGTAGGTCTTTTTGTTCAAGCAAGAATAGTATTTACATAGTTGTAATCGTGTAAATGGAGTTTTTAAAGTAAAAATATTGACATAGAACTCGATGAAGATGTTGGGAAGAGAACAGTAAATGTGTAATGGAGTGAAATCTTGAAATATTTATCTATCTATAAATCATTACATGTGTCTAAAACCAATAAATCAAGAAATAGTAATGTAAGCCTTGTCTGTGGCGACTTGGAGGTTAATATAGGAGGGAACAACATAAAGACTTGAAAACAGCAGGTCTGGGGGGGCACAGGAGACTGATGGATTTTCAGTCTTTTATGACTTTTCTATTTTTTAGTACTGAGGATTGAACCCAGGACCTGCATGTTGATGTATATTTCCAGTCCATTTATTTATCTATCTACCTATCTATTTATTTATTATTTTTATTTTTATCTTTTGAGATAGACTCTCTCTCTCTCTCTTTTTTTTTTTTTTTTTTTTTTTTTTTTTT
>NW_022900917.1:84292056-84305138 GCF_012274545.1 Fukomys damarensis
TTGGTATGAGGGATTGAACTTGGGTCCTTGTGCTTGTGAGGCAGGTGGTGGAACCACTGAGCTAAAGCCCTGGTCTGAAATAGTCTCTTTAGCAGAGTCCCAGATCAGGCTCCTCCAGCCTCAGCCTCCCAGCGTGCTGGAGTTACAGGCATCCACAACACCTGACTGACATTTCTTTCTTTTCAAAAGAAATAAATAAATGTGAATGTAGGACAGGGGAACAGGAAAAAAAATAGCATTAAAGGTCCAAGATCCCAATGATATATGTAACTGTACTGTACACCTAAAATGTACCAATCAACTGAGTGGGAAAATAAATAAATGTGCATATGTCACTTTGAGAAAATAAAAGTGAGTGTGGCTGAAGTCAAAGCCAACTGCTGCAGCACATGAACTAAAAGAACTTCCAGGAGGCTATAACAGAGCCAAACCGCCTGCAGCACAGGCTCACCAGACCCTGGGTCTAGGGCCCTGCTGGGCATAGATGGGAGAACAGAATAGTGGGAGGGGTAATCAGACCCTGCTGAGCAGCCACACGGTGTGCCAGACCCCAGATTGGGTCCAACTGGGAGGCAGCCTTGCCCCCAATCAGGGAGGACGGATTGAAGTCCTCAAGGGGCCAGGTGAGGACTAGGACCAGGCGTGAAAGCAAGGGCCTCTTGAGATGATAATGTTAAGTGAAATAAATGAGACACACAAGCTGACATATCTCATGGTTTCTCTTATACGAGACAGTATAAATAAAGAGCAAAATAAAGGATAGATAATCAGAAGTAGGAGATCTTTCTCAAAGAGGAAGGGGATTGAGAGATGGAGGGAGGGAGGAGGAGGGAAGAGAAAGGGGATGGAAAAAAAGGAATGAAGGTATATATGTACATGTACCAGCTCCCCACAAGGATGGAAACACTACGTACTATGTCATTTACTACTAATAATTAAATAAATAATGTTAGTTGTGATGAATAATAACAAAAAAGAGAGTGGTCAGGGCCGGGGATTTAGCTCAGTGGTACGGCTGCCTGCCTCACAAGCTTAGGACCCCTGAGCAGCCCAGGCTTACCTGGAGGGGACCTCCAAGTCCTGTGACTGGAAAGAAGCCTCTGGCCATTCATGGAGGGCAGTTTGGGTGGTAGGGGCTTGCACCAAATCCATCCCTCAATATTTGTGTGTGTGTGTGTGTGTGTGTGTGTGTGTGTGTGTGTGTGTGTGTTAGGCCTCTTTCTTTCTTTTTTTTTTTTTTCTTTTTTTTTTTTTTCTTTTTTTTTTTTTTCTTTTTTTTTTTTTTCTTTTTTTTTTTTTTCTTTTTTTTTTTTTTCTTTTTTTTTTTTTTCTTTTTTTTTTTTTTTTTCAACAAATATTTATTGATCGCCTCATCAGCACCAGGCTCTTTCTTAATGAGCTGGGGAAACCAGTGGTGAAAACATGCAGCCCTGCCCTCCTATGGCAGCACCTGGCAGCCTGGTCTTCCTGGTAGTCTGACATCAGGAGAGGTCAAGAGAGACAACTGGGGTCAACAAATGCATGAGAACATGAGAGCAGAGCCAAGCAGGAAACGAGAGCAGGCAAGGGAAGGGTGCTGTAGAAGCTTGTGTGGTGACTAGGTTTCTTGGGAATAAGAGTGTTAGGTTTGAGGGAGTAAGAGAGGTTTTGGGAAGAGATGGGGTTGAGAAAGTCCTGATTTATGAACTGTTCCCTTATTCCACCTTCAGGGTTCCTCTCTACTTCTGACAGCACTCAGCCATCACATCTTTATTACTGTTTTCTGTTACTGTAATGAAATAGCAGAGTCAGGCTACTTAAAGAGATTTATTTAGCTCAGGGTTTAGGAGGCTGAAGTCTAAACAGCATAGAACCAGCTGTCTTAGTTACTTTCCTTGTTGCTGGGACAAAATACTTGGAACCCACAACTTAAAGGAGGAGAGGTTTATTTTGGCTCCCATTTCAGTCTGTAGTCACCTGGCTCCAAGACAGGATGGCACAGCACAGGAGCCGCTTATACCATGACAGACAAGAAGCAGAGAGAACAAAAGGAAGAATAGAGAAGGGAAACATGCCATGCCACAATGACCCACCTCTCCAACCAGACCCACCACCTAAAAGCACACTGAGCCCTAAACTGATCTCTAGACTAATCCACTGATGAGTATAGCACCCCCATGACCCAGTGACCTCTCAAAACTCCAGCCTATGATCACATGAGTGGTCATCTTAAAAGGGGACATCTAGATATAAACCATAAAACAGCTCTTACCAAGATTTCCACGACAGATGAAAGATGTGAGAGAAAGGACTACATCTCAAAACATACCAGAGAGGAGCGGCAGTCTGGGGGTGTGTGGCTTTGTAACAACCCTCTCCTGAGAACTCAGGGATACCTCCCAAGGGCCTCCCACAGTGACCTAAGGATCTCCCATCAGAACCCACCCCCATACACTTTGCCATATGCAGAGAAACCTCCAACACATGGGCCCCTGAGAGCCAGCCAAACCAAATCCAAACCGCAGTACCATCTACCCACCCATCCACAAATCTGTTCAACCACACATCCATCCATCCACATGTCCATCCACACATATACCCATCCACCTTTCCACCCACCCAACCATCCATCCACATGTCCACTCATCCATCCATCAACCCAACCACTCATCCATCCATCTACTCACCTAATCCTTCTATCAGTTACCATCTTCCCACCCATCCTTCCATCTTCCTACTCACCTACCTGGTCTGCTGCCCATTTACCTAGCTACTTACTGAGTGTCTTGTGCATACTCTAGCTGGCCAGCCCCGATCCACTGGCTGCTATGGCTACCTCACAGTGGCCTTGACTGTGGTTGTAGGAGACTTGGGTTTGGACCTGGGCCTCAGGTACAGATTGTGGATTGCTTGCCCAGAGCTCTTTCTAAAGGCAAAAGAGAGCCCAAAGTCTGAAATCCCTTATCTAGCTGGTGTATTGACAGCACCATGCTATCCCCTACCTCCCACCCTGGTACTGGGGCTTGAACTCAGGACTTGCACTTGCCAGGCAAGTGAGCTAAATCCCCAGCCCTAGCACTGTGCTGTCTCTTGTATTCTCACCTGGATCAACCCCTTATCTCTCCTCTACTTGTCCTTCAAGATTCAAGCCCTTAGTCCCAGCTCCTGGGTGGTCTTGGGATCGCTCATTCATTCTTCCTCCTTCCTAGGAACTTTCCACAGTGGCTGAGGAGATAAAACCTACATATCGTAGTCTTCCTTGCAACTAGGCCATTTGGCTGAGTTCCAGCCATGAGATATAGGTGAAAAGATCACAAAACAGTTTCCCACACTTTGCTTGAAAGATAGCCGGGGTATTCTCTTTGCTCCTTTCTTTTAACTACTTTCTCTTTCTTCCTTCCTAGCATGTAGATGCAATGTCTAGAAATGAAATGGGTTATTTTGTGTTTTTTTCAGCATCAGAATCAAACTCAGGACCTTGTGCTTGCCAGGCAGGCACAGCACCACTGAGCTACATCTCTGGCCCTTGAAACAGGTATTTTGGACCTTCAGAGTATAGGCCAAGATAGAAAAAGCCTAAATCCCAGAGCACTTTAAAGCAGCCAATATGGTTGCCCTGGACTATCAACTTGTGGACTTTTAATAGACAAGAATTAATTGTCCATTTGGTTCCACTATTCTTTTGGGTCTCCTTTACCTGTGCTTATATTACCTGTGCTTATATTACTCCTCTGTGAGTTGCTAGGTTTTACAATTGAACTTCTGGGCAACTCAAGCCAAAAGTTCTAAATATGGGTAAAAGCAGGATTCCAGCACCCTCAAAGTGGAGAAATAACCCTCTCTTGCCCTTTCTCATTGTATTCCAGAAAGTGGGGGGTCGGGGGCAGGGAGGAGGAATGGGAACCCTTCCTATCCCCACTTTCTCCCCCTCTGACTCTAGCAGCCTGTGGTCAGCAGCTCAGCCAGACCCCAGAATTTTCCCTAAAGGTCTTTCCAGCTGACAGTGGTCAATGTCTTTTTGATTTATATGTTATATGTAATGCATTTTAAAATGCTATTTAATTTAATGGGGGTGCAGATTTGACAGCTAAAAATGCCACACAGTGTAGGAATGTGTTTGGGTTTTTCTTTTCATTTTGGCCTTTGAGACAGGGTCTTGCTATATAGTTCAGGCTGGCCTTAGGCTTGCTATATAGCCCAGGCTGGCCTTGAACTCATGGTGATCTTCCTGCCTCAGCCTCCTGAGTGCTGGGATCAGAGTTGTGTGCCACCACATTCAGCATGACTGGGCTTTTCTTACAGAAATAACTCTCGCTGGGTGCTAAATGGCATGCCTTCCTAGATCCTAATCTCCACATAGCCCCAAGTTCCCTGTCTGAGGCTCTAGAAGTTCTCTAATCAGCCTAACTCTGCTCCCCAAACTTGACAGAAAGTGCTGAGGGGTTGGGGTTCACCCACAAAAAGAACCCTGGTTCTAAGACTAGACAGAGCTGGGCTTTACCTGATGGCAAGGCAGTGGCAGTGGCCAGGTGGCACAGGGGACAATCCCAGGCTGGACAAGCCAGTGACGGGAGAAGGAACAGGGTGATGCATGCAAGGAGCAGGGTGCATCTTACTGTTTCAGACCAGGTGGGGTTGTGCTGGGGTCCCCCAGGACAGGCTTAAGGGTCCTTACCAGGAACCCTAAGTTCCTTACAGGTGATGGCTCCAGTTTCCCAAGCCCTCCAAGCATCCTAGAATCACGACCAAGATGTCTGTGGCCATGGATTGGGATCAACATTGCATGCCCATCCAGGAAGCCTTCCAGACTGACAAATGGCTTATAGAACAGACCTTTCTTTGGTCCTCATGAGGACCCTGGTATAGATGGGGATGAATGGAAACAGTTCAAAATCTTTTTACTGATGAGGTGTTGGAACCCAGGGAGGTAAACCCTCTGACTCTGGGCACAGAACTGGGACTGAGCTCAACCTGACTCAAGCCCATGAGAGGCCCTGAATGCCCAGGTGGGTAGGGTAGGGGCGGGCTTGGGGAGGAGGTGTTCACTTTAACTAACCGGGTCAGAGGCCCCTGGGCCTAGGCCCACCCACCCAAAACTTGTGATCTACCTCCCCTGTGATGTGGGCCCAACCTGCCCCAGAGAAGCTCTGGTCAAGGTCACAATCAGGCCTTCCTTGGTTGCACTGGACAGTGAAGCCCCAAGGCCACACCTGGTCTTCCTGAGCTCTCAGGGGTTGTAATGCTGGAAAAGATGACCCCAAGCACTTACAGAACTGCTTGGCTGTCAGCCTCCTGCCTCAGGCTCTCCTCAAACCTGCAGATCAGAGGGTGAGGGGACAGGCACTGGTCACCATGGGCAGTGGAGGCGCTGAGGCCTCAGCCTGACAAACACCTTGGACACAGGTTCCATAACCTACCCCCAGGCCACAAAAGGGAAACTGAGGCTGAATGGGCCCAGGTCTCACCCTACCATAGGTGGGCTTGTCCCTCACACTACATCCCCTGAACCATGAGAACTAAGATGCTGGGATTGGGAACCTTGAGAGGAACGAAAGGGTGGAAGATGAAGCCCTGCAGGTGTGTGTGCCCATTTAGTGCCCAAGGGAGGCAGTGAGGAATCCAAGGAGCCAAGGAGGTGAGTTCTGACAGATCCCAACACACAGCTGAGAAGCTGAGGGCTCCCAGCTCACAGACAGCAGGTCTTTCAATGCAGCCCGCTGTCTCCCTGCACCAGGGCAGGTCCCTCAGACCACAGAGAGCAGAGTCTGCTGACCCTCACTGGGCACCCACACCCCATTTTTCCCTGCCCCATCTCCCTCCCGCCCTCTTTTCCCTGGCCTATGGTGCCCTTTCTGCTCTGCGCTACCCTGACACCCTCTCCTCCTCTGGACTGATCCTCCCTCCTCCCCTTCCAGTCCCTACTCCCTTCCCCTCTCCAGCGCTGCCCCGAACTGTCCTTCCTCCCTGGCATCTCCTTTCCCTTTCCTGGTCTTCCTATGGCCTTCTGTGTTACTCCAACTCCTACTCACTCATTCTGAGGGCTGAACCTTGTGTTTCCTCTCCAGCCCCCGCAGGGCGCAAGATCACACCCACAGCCCTGGAGTAACAGGTCCCAGCACTGCTGCTGCCACCGCTGACGCTCCTACAGCTCTGCTCCACATCCTGGGGCAACCCAGCCAGCATGTCTCACACCACCACACACACCCAGACGTATCTGAAATGACACCGCTTAACACCACACAATCAGGCCCCCACCTAGCAAAGCACAGCCCCGCCGCTCCAGCTGCAGCAAATAGGCCTAGATCCCAGCCCAGGCTCGGCAGAGAGCAAGGTGGATGGGGTGCAGGCCCAGAACTTTGGCTTTCACCTGACCACCCAGTTCTTTATCCATCCCCCCAAGGCCCACCTCTGCTGTCTAGGACCGTAGGCCTCTAAGGACAGCGGGGGCTGTGTTGGGGCCCCAGGCAGTGGACAGGAGCTGGGGGAGGCACTGGCCAGGTGGGAACCTCACACTGCTGAATGTGGCTGGGTAGACAAGCCAGCTGAGGGACCTGGGCCCCAGGAAAGAGCAGGGAGGTTGTGGGTCAGAAAAAGTCTTCCTGGAGGAAGAAAGAATATGCTTGGGAAGTGGGATGGAGCGGGCAGGGAGTGCTAAAGCCTCTGGTGAAGGATCAGAACCCTTAGGAGTGCTGGCTGGATGGCACTGGGGAGCCACAGATAGCTTCTGCCCAGGAAGAGCAGCCCTGGGATTGAAGAGAGGAGGCCAGAGGCATCAAGGGGAAGCCGGGCTAGATCTGGGTGGGCCCAGCCTAAACCCCCTGGTGTGTTCACCCTGCTCCCAGGCCATCAGCTACTCCCTTTGGGGCACCTGTGTAGGTCAGGAGGCCCTAGGAGGTACCTGGCTTAGCGCCCCAGGCAAGGCTTGCCCTGGAGGTCCACTAGCCCAGGAGGAGGTGACCAGGGCTCAGCTGGGCTTGGGACAGTATAGGTACAGCAGGACCCAAAGCCAGCTGGGCCCAGCTCTGTGATCTTGGGCGGTCCTCATGCCTCACTACCTTGGTCTGTGCAATGGGGGCTGCCACCCCAAGGCCATTCTTAGGAGCCACTAGGCCACAGTCCCATGGTCTAGCATCTGGTATACTTTGGACACTCCAAGATGCTGGCCTCCAGTGTACAGAGTGGGAGTGAATGGGGGGTTGTCTCAGAACCAAGACCAGGCTGAGGTGATGGCACAGAAAGGTGGAAATGACAGGGAGTTGGTGCCAGACACCAGCCCAGGTGGAATAGCAAGGGAGTTGGGGGCATATGGGCAGCAGAGCAAGTACAGTAGCTGTCTGGAAAAGAGGTGGCTGAGTGGTGCAGAGGAATTTCCTCAAAGCTGGAATTGATTCCAGAGATACAGGACACCTGACCTAGATGTCACCTGGAGGGCACAGAGCCACAGAGGGTAGCATGGAGCACCAGGGCTAAGAGGGGCACCAGGAGGGCTGCAGCTGAGGCACAACAAAGAAGGGACAGCTGGGCATGGTGGCGCATGCCTGTAATCCCAGCACTCGGGAGGCTGAGGCAGGAGGATCACTGTGAGTTCAAGACCAGCCTGGGCTACATAGTGAGTTCCAGGTCAGACTCAACTACATAGTGAGACCCTGTCTCAAAAAACAAACAAAACACAGAGGGGACAGTGTCTGGGGCCTCAGGGTTGCAATGGGAAACCCCATTCTGACTGGCTGTGCTTGGTGCTAACATCACCTTCCCCCTTCCCTGGGTGGAGACACTGGGCTCCCCATAGTAAACCTACCTTCTCCTCCAGCGCAGCGGACTCCGGGTGGACTTGCCAGTTCCCACACCCCACCTGCCCCCAGCATGCTCCTCCTTGGCCACAGGCTAATTGGCTTTGACAGTTTGAGCCCTCCGCAGCTGGGATGTGTCACCAAGAATTAGGCAGGCACACTGAGCCGCCAGTCGCCAGTCGCCAGTCGCAAATTACTCTGTCATTGCCGTGGTGGTGCAGGGCCACGGAGCATGTGTGAGTGTAAGCTCCTGGGTAGGACCCTCTGTGCAAGGGGTCAGGCAGCCACTCCTTCACCTTGCTGTCTCCTAATTGGGCCCACCTTGATCTGCCCAGCTGGGTTCCCCTCGGGTGGTCAATGCTCTCTCCCTAGCCACCTTCAGTAAGGATGGATCTCTGGCCCTGAACAGGCATCTCAGTGGACCCTAGTGGACACTCCTGGGCTCCTGGAGGGGGAGTCACCGGCCCTCTGCCTCAAGGCACTCAAGTGCTAGGGTTCACTCAAACCCCAGGCTGCCACTGAGTCTGCTCCCCACAGCCTGCACTTCCTTCCTTCTCCGGCTGGTTCTCACAAGCTGCACCCAAAGTGTGCCTCCCTCTCTCCCCTTCTCCCTCCCCCAGCTTCCTGCCCAAGGTGGTCCTCTTCTTCCGCCCTTCAGGTGGGACTCTCCCTCACCTGCTGTCTGGAGACTCCCCCCACCACACACTCTCCACTTCCCTTCCAATTCCCTTTGCTAGTAAATTTCTCCCTAGACTGCCCCACCCCTTTCTCACTGCCCTGGGCAGCTCCTCCTCAGCCCACCTGTACCTCACACTGCAGCTGTGTCTGCGGGAATGGGACGCTCTTCTCTGGGTGGTGGGTGCTGTGTTCAGACTTCTGTCCCTACCTCCTAAGAAGAGCCCCTAGCCCTTAGCACACAGTAGGTGCTTGATCAATGCTCAATGGCCCATCAGAGTGCTTTCCAGGCCACCCCTCCCCCTTGCAGGGTTGTGGGGTTGGGGTGGTGAGTCCCTGTGGGGGCCAGGGACTGGGCTGGACTTGAGTTAGGAAGAGCAGGGCACCCTCTAAGGGCCTCCTTGGTCTCTGGCCCAGCTCTGTGGCCTCAGGAACTGCTGACCAAGCAGCTGGGCCCTGGGACAGGAGAGGCACCACTGATCCTGTGGTCACAGCAGCAGGCAGAAAGGTGGAAATTGGGCGAGGGGAGAGCTATGGCCTGCAGGACTGGTGACTATCCTGGTCCCCCAGCAGTCAGCCTTGTCACCTCTATGACCTAACTGAAAGCTTCCTCATCTTCTTCTCAGAGAAGCTGGCCAGTGAGGATGAATCCATGCCAGGGTGAGTGCAGGCTTTGCCCTTCCTTGGGGCCCAATCTCCTAGCCCTACCTGAGTACCTGCCTGGGGCAGCCCCTTGGTGAGACTGTAAAAGCCTGTCAGGTGGATTCTGTTGCACCTGCCCCAGCTGATCAGGTCCCCACTGAATAAATTCACTGGATAGAGTCCCAGCCTAGGCTAGATAACATATCCCAGTTGCTAACGTATCCCACATCCTCCCCTAGAAGGGGACAGGACCTAGAAAGGGTGGCCTCTGTCCTGAAGAGTCATGGAGTCTCACTGGCTCCTGGAGGACTGCAGCTGAGAGAGAAGTGACAAGGAGAGGTGGCCCTGAAGCCTGGGCAGGGTAGAATGGGTGGTCAAAGAGTGGCCCAGAGGAGGGCAGCATCCCACCAGGTGGTCTGTGTCAGAGCCCTTGGTGCCACAGAGAGGGACAGGATGTGGCACAAGGGGACCAGAACACAGAAAGCTTGTGGCGTCCATATGTGTGACTGCATGTGTCTGTAGTCGTGTTTGAGTGGATCCGCGCATTTGTGTGGGGTGGTCCCATGTGTCGTGTTGGGGAGTGTCTGCATGTATCTGCACCCAGACAGCTTGGAATCAGCTGCCTTGTCAAAGCCGAAAGTCCAGCAGCAGGACCAGTGTGTCAGGGCCAGTCTTGTTCTGTCTGCAGTATGGGAGCCCTGCCCTGGGTCCAAGTTTTCAGAAATGTTTATGGGATTTAACCCGCTACAAGGTACAGAGCCAAGCAGAACTGCCAGGCTGTGGAGAGAGAAGCAGACCACAGGATGAGGCCCAGCTTGGTGCTGTGTGCCCTGGGCAGGGGGAGCTGGGAGTTGTGGAGTGGAGCTGTCTCAGCTGGGGTAACTCTCCGGGGCTGGTGCAGGGGCTGCCTCTGGCCCAGCATCTGGGAATCCCAGGGGAAGGAAGTGGGGGCCTGGAGGGAGGTGAAAATATAGGAGTGAGTGTGCTCACATCCTGAGAGTGTGTGCATACTGAGTGTGGGCTGTGTGTGTTGCCTGGTGGCCCGGAGGGAGCAGGGGTCCTGTCTTCTTCAGGTGTACTCAGTCGTGGTCCTCAGCCTCTTCCTGTCTGGGAAGACTGCTGTGTCCAACTCTACCTCTCTGTGAACAAGAGGACTTCAATCCTCCAGTAGCTCCGTCAATGTGTCACTCCAGAACCCATCCTCCTTCCTTCCCCAGGGCACAGTGACCACCTCTGGGTTCACTTGGGCTAGTTTCATTGTCATTTTAATCCCTGCTGGATCCCCCAAGAGGGAAGGCAGGAAGTTGCTGGGTAACATGGATCTAGGCCTTGTCAGCAAGTAGGCAGAAGATGACAGATGTGGGGGACAGGAGATTAGGCCTGTTCAGGCTCCAGATGCCAAGGCTGGGGGAGGCTGAGGCACAGGTACCCTGACTGCCTTTTTGGACCATCCAGGGAGACAAGAGGACCCTAGAGCTGAACAGAGGCTGGCCCTACAGTCACCCCTGCCTCAGACCCAGGTTTACAAATGCCCTCCAACTCCCTCTCATACTGTGGTGCAGGTAGCCCCTGGCTTGGCTGCAGCACTGCCACTGCCTGATGTAACTGCCTGGACAAGCATGCCCACCAGGCCCGTGGCATACACATGCCCCAAGTACTCCCCCTGGCAGCACTCATGGCCCCAGGCTTCTCACAGCCCCTGCTCACCTACTACAACTTCCCACCGTCTCCCCTCCCTGCAGGTAAGGACACACCATCCCCAGCACTGGCCCCAGGGCTCCCAGCTCCCTCCCCACTCAGCTCTGCTGGCTCAAAGAAGGTGCTCTCTGCTGTTGGTGGCACTCAGGCTAGCTGCCTCTTCCTTCCTTTCAGCACAGGGCTGAAGCCAAAGGCATCTCCCACACATGCCCCCCCCCCGGGAAGGGATTGGGGGATCCACAAAATCTGCTTCTGAACACAAGAGGTGCCGCTCTTGCCCCTATGATTCTCAGGTTGCCCACAATCACATTACTTTGTTTGCTCAGCCTCCTGTCCAAAGGGGAAGCCAGAGGAAAGAGGGAGGGACGGGAAAATGGATTGAAGGAACTCTGTGGCTGTGGGGGACCCAATGCACATCAATGTGGGGGCTAAGGGGCTCCTGAGCTTGAAAGTCTTTGAGAGACCAGGTTCAGGCCCAAAGCCAGGCTCTAGGAGGCTCAGAGACTGGGCATGGAGGGCGAGCACAGCTGTCACAGCACAGCTGCCGCCGCTGTCCCCTCCTTTAAAGACGCTGGCTGCTGGCCCTCTATCAGCACTTTCTCTTGCCAGGAGAAGGCTCTGTGCAAATGACTCCTCAGGGTAGTGACAATGAAAATTGAGGTGTTCTGCATCCTAGCTTTTGACTAGGGACTTCCAGCTACCAAAAACAGGCCAGTGGTCCCCAGCTATAAACTTGCCCATGGCCCTTGGCCCCTTGTTGGGGAGACAGTCTCTGTGAATAGTGTCCGCATCTGGTGGGTGACCCTCTCAAAGGCTGGCTGGAAGCTTCGGGTTCTTATCATACCTTTAGCACAATTCCACACCTGCATTTTTTCTCTCCTACAGTATTTTCTTCTGCAGAGACACAGGCTGGGAGTTCGCTCGACCACACACAGACCTGGTCTTCCAGAGTCTGTTCTAAAGCAAAAAGGGGAGAGTGGAACAGGAAGGGCCTGCCTTTTGGGGGCATAGGACTAAGATGGTGAAACTCTCACTTCAGGATAACAGCAGCCACCAGGAGGGAGCCTCCACTTTCCAAACCGAAAAGCAACCTGGTGGGGCGGAGGCATTGGGACAGGCCCGAGACCAGGTGAGCAGTCTCCAAATTTGCAAAACAAGGACCCTCACCACACTCCTTTCCAGTGGTGAAAGAAGGAAACAGTCCCCTAAAAGTCTGGCTGCTGCCTGGGCCCCTACAGATTTCCAGGGGTCTCACCACCTCCCAGGGCCCCTAGGCCATGCCCCCAACCACATCTCATCCTTCAGAGGACCTGCCAGGCTGCCCATCTGATGGGTGGAGATCTGCAGACTCAGAAGGACTAAGGATGCCAGGACACAATAGCCCTGGACTTGGGATGCCTCCTTCCCTGGACCCTGGCCTGCCTTCAGGGGAGCCCATGCCACAGGCTCCTGGGGTCTGCTCCCCTGTGGGCACAGAGCCAGTTGAGAGCCCCCTTGTTTACAACCTGGTCTGTGTCTCCCTGGTAATGCCCAGACCAGTCACCCATAGATAAGACAAAGCCTAATCCAGTGACTTTTCTTTCTATTTTAGGGGAAATGTGGCAAAAACAAAAGCCACAGACAAACCATTCAGGCTTCATTTACTTTTGAATCTAACCAGATTTATTTTGTTTGTGTATGTTTTTTCCTTTCCTCGGTTTCATAGCAAATGAAAAAAGAATTCAACAAGAACCAACAACACAACAAAACTTTCAACGAGTTGGGCTGTCCTGCTTGGAAGGCCTGGCAGGATCACAGAAGGAAGGACGCAGAAAGGCTGTAGTCCCAGAGTGGCAGGGGCCTCAGAAAATCAGGGCCCCCACCCAGCAGGGCCTCACCCATCTTAGAGGGTTCCCTCCTGCCTACCCATCTCCAGCTAATCCAAAAACAGACCAAGCTTTAAAAAATTTTCACAAACAAAACGAAACACAATTTAAATTAAAATAAAAACACTTTCTCCACCCACCCATGCCAGGAGGTTCAGGCCTAAGCCTCCTCTTTAAATTTCTTTTAGAAATACAGTGCATTACTTTTTAAATTTCACTTTTCTTCAAGGTTAAAATAAGATATATTTCCCTAGGAGTCATAAATACGATCTGGTGCATAGAGAAATGGCAGCGCGGGAGTCCGGGCCAGCCCTCACCCGGCTGAGCACGGCGACCCCTTCCCCCCACCCCCCACCCCCGTCGAGTACAGCAGGGCAGCAAGCCCAGGACCGAACAGAGCAAGGAACGAACCCGGGCTCCCACCTCTGGGAAC
>NW_022900917.1:84305175-84305511 GCF_012274545.1 Fukomys damarensis
TTTCTTTTCTAATCACCAAGCAAAATAAATATAAATGCTTTGAAAATAAAACCTTTTTAAAAAGGGAGGGGAGGAATAAAACAGGGGCAAGGAAAAGCAGACAGAAAAGAAAGATAACGGAAAAGACGCGCAGGGCAGGCAGAGGGTGCCTGGGAGGGGACGGCACGGAGAGCCGCGCTCAACTTATGTACAGTGGACGCTTGCGAGTGAGTTAGACCTGGCTCGGCTTCCTCGGAAACGGAAGGACCGCGGCGGCGACGTCGGGACAGTGACCAGGCAGGTGAACCGGGCCGGGCGGTGCAGAGGGCAACCTCGGCAGGGCGCGCAATGCCGGGC
>NW_022900917.1:84305638-84305943 GCF_012274545.1 Fukomys damarensis
GCTTCTCGTATTTCTCCTTGTACAGGTCCCGCTCCTTGGCCAGGCGCCCCACTTCCAGCTTCAGCTGCTCCACCTGGCTCTGCAGCTGGCACTTCTCGCTCTCCAGAATGTGCCGCTGCTGCACGCGCTTGAAGCGGCACGACTGTGCGTAGCCGCGGTTCTTGAGCGTGCGCCGCTTCTGCTTCAGCCGGATCACCTCCTCCTTGCTGAAGCCGCGGAGCTGCCGGTTCAGCTCCCGCACGGACATAGACACCAACTGGTCGTCGGAAAAACGCTCCTCCAGGCGCGCGTGGTGGCTGGCGCCG
>NW_022900917.1:84306936-84324537 GCF_012274545.1 Fukomys damarensis
GCCCCGCCCGCGCAGTTGGCAGGCCCCGCCTCCCACGGATGAGTGTCGAGGTGCGCATTTTTATAGAGCCGGGCGCCCGGGCCCGCCTTCCCGGGAGGGAGCTTGAGCCCTCGGGCCAATCGGCGCTCCAGTCCGGCCGCCCTTATTTGCCTATCCCTATGGCAACCCCGAGTCCAGCTGTCAATCTCCTGCGGGAAACAGCTGTGGGAAGAGGAGGGGACAGGCCGCTGGCGAGAAGAGTAGGTAGAGCCCCCTGGTGGCCGCTTCGGAGCACTGCACGAGTGGCTGGCGCTGGACCCGGCGGCCCACTCGGATCTTCGGAGGACTCGTGCCTAGGACCAGATGTCCGGGAAGTCCATGGGAGCAGAGGAGGGTTGCGCCCAGGAGACCCCTTGGTGTCTTGGTCCCTTTGAGGCCACCCATCCGGCCGAACCCCTCAGCCTCCTCTGGGCCCAGCGCCCTGAGCTGCCTGGAACTGCGTCCGGCTCAGCTGGCAAGGCGCACCCAAGCGCGGGGACCTCCGGACATCATGACACTGGGTGACACTGCCCGGCGCAGGGGCGCGGCGGGCCGAGAGCCGGCTATTTTTAGCCCCGCGGCTAGGGCGAGTTCAGGAATTCAGTCAACAAAGTTGCTGGCACCTCAGGCTGCGGGACGCACCGTAGGGCACGCCGGGCTCTGAGAGCGAGGTGCAGGCTGTGAGAGACGCGTGCAGGCCGCCGCGTGGGGCCAAGGCGCGAAGGACCAGGGGTAGAGGTGTGGGGTGCTGGGTTTAGGGCACCCGGATGCGGGGGCTCGAGGGGTGTAGAAGGCGCAGAAGTGTGGCAGGCAGAGTCGGCACGGTCAGAGAGCTCCCAGATCCAGGGAGGAATTTCAGGCATTGCCCACCCTTCCAGTTTCAGGCAGCCTGATGGGTCTGAAGCCATTGGTGACATGAGGAGAGGGGGTGACCTGAAGCTGATTTCCTCTGTCCAGGGCTTCACACATGCTGGAAGCCATCCGGAGCAGCAAGCAAGGAGCAATAGGGGCAAGGAGAGTGACTATGGGATGACCCTAAGCGGATCTTTTTCTGAACTGCATCTTTGACGTCTTTTTATGTACTGGGGACCGAACTCAGGTCCTTGTGCTTTTTAGGCAGGCAACAGAACCACTGAGCTAAATGCCCAGCCCAACTTTGACAATTAAAAAATTAAACATAAATGTAATCTCCTGTGCACAGGGAAGATTGGAAGGAAGTGCCCTGACGTCCCAAGGGCTGCCTGGGCCAGCAATTTTCTTGTTCACTCCACAAGTGTCTGTTACTTTGAGCAACTACTTCTTACCATGCCCCTGATCCTGCTCACCCTCCCTGCTCTGGCCAGGGCTAGGGTTAGGGACTGGGAAGTCCAGGCATTTCTGTGAAAGTCCAAGGAGAATCTGAGGACCCTCTTCCCCAGTTTATCCCTGAAGGAGGCTCTATGGTTCCTGCCCTCACTTTCATGGGACAGACCTCAGGAATCTGGGGAGAGTGATGTGGCCTACAACTCACAGCCATCCTCTTGGTATAACTGTGCCCCTTCTACAGATAAAAGCAGAGCCCCTAAAAAGTAACAAGCCTTATCCAAAATGACTTACAGCAGGTGGTGGAGCTACAACCCACACCAGGTGCTGGGACTTGAGACCACAGGGGTGGCCAAACACTATGGCAGGTGGTGAGTCCTGTAATCCACTTGTCCAAGGAGAGGCCAACCTGCCCAATACACCCACCCCAGCATTTCTTTAGACTGAGTGCTCAGTTGCCATTAAGCTGGAACAGCTCCTTTGGACTATGGCTATACCCTGTGTCTGGGGCCTAGAGCCAGCCACCCCTCTTCTCATTCCTTTGCCTACAGAGTGGTGCCTCACATGACTGTCACTCATTTGTTCCCTCAACAGTGGCAGGGGCGGGGCAAGGCCCTTGCAGGCAGTGGAGCAGCAGGTGTGGAGCAGTCTACGGAAAACCAGCTACAACCTCCAGCCAAGGAACACCAGTGGGTCACCAAGGATGCAGAGAGGATGGCGGGGAGGTCGGTAGCTGACCAGTTCTCCCTACCCACCCTACTGACCAGCAGTGAGAATGACCAAGGTGCCCACTGGAAGAAGGTATAAGCAGGACTGTCCCCCCACATCCCAGACCACGCATCTCCAAGGTCCTGGACTTGGCTTCTGAGCCTAGCAGATCCATCTGGCTTTCTAGAAGTTCTTTGGGTGAACACCCCCAACCCCACTCCCAGCTCTAGCCCTCATGGTGGGAGCCTATCTCTCCCAAGGGCTTGGCCTGTCCCTATCACTATCTCCTGCCAGTTACAAGCCCCCTTCTTGTTCATTAGTCCCAGCCAGGGAAGACAGGAATGGGGCCTGATACCTGTCTAAAGAAGGCTTTGAAGTGCTCTCTGTCCAGCCGGTCCCTTCTTCCACCCCACCACCATGCAGAGTGGGCAGGAAGACTCTTCGATTCCCAGGCCAGAGACCCCAATCCCAGGCCTGGATGGCCCCTGGAGGACTGAGGCATATTCCTGCCAGGCCTTGATGGGGAGGTGGGGCAGTGAGGGTAGGCCAGGGTGGGGGTGGGGGGCGCATCCTTCTAGAAGCAGCACACTGAAGCTGATCGCCATGTACTCCACACCTTCCTAGGGCTTCTCACATCTACTTCCTGCACCCACAGAACTCCACAGGAGCTACATATGTGGCTTGGTGATTAAATGTACTCCACAATGAGTACCTAGTGTATGCCAGGCTACCTACGATTCTGCCAGGTAGGTGGCTAGAGATCCCTTGATGAGGAACAAGCGGCCAGAGCTTGGGAGCCTAATACAGTATGGG
Source organism: Fukomys damarensis (assembly GCF_012274545.1). Classification (NCBI taxonomy): domain Eukaryota; kingdom Metazoa; phylum Chordata; class Mammalia; order Rodentia; family Bathyergidae; genus Fukomys; species Fukomys damarensis. The sequence goes on from NW_022900917.1 coordinate 84,309,778, forward strand.
ATATCCTAGGGGGATCTGTTCTGGGAATTTGGGGACAGCTGGGAAGACCAGTGGCGGGGGTGACAGGACAGCCATGGCAAGGCAGCCCTCACAGCTGAGCCTGTGGGAGAGGCAGGCTCTGGATGCTCCTGTAGCTTCCTCCCAGCATGGCAGCTCCTGACTCCTGGATGAATATCCAGAGAGCAAGGCACATGTACATCACAAGCTGCTCCTGTGGTCCCAGGGAAGGGGCAGACACTTCCTTGCGCAGGTCACACAGAGGAAGAGTATGTATTCCAGCATCGGTGGAAAATGCAGTCTACCAGGACAGGTCAGAGAACAGAAAATGAGCCTCAAAAGTAAGTAAATGAGTATTTTCCTGCTGTGCCACAAACTGCCACAAGTCTAGCAGCTCAGAGCAGCAGACATTGTCTCAGAACTTTGTGAGTCAGTAGTCCAAGCTGGTCCTGGTCCTGCAAGGTTCCCAGGCTGTGCTCTCATCTGGGCCAGGAAAGGATTTTCTTCCCAGAGCTGTGGGACTGTTGGAAGAATTTCTGGGAATCTGTAGGACACAATTTTTTGGTTTTGTTTGTTTTTTGGTACCAGGGATCAAATTAGGAACCTTGCACTTGCGAGGTAGGCAGTGGAACCTCAGGACACAGTTCTGGGGGTTCAGATCTGCACCTTGTGTGGCTCCCAGCACAGCTTCAGCCTTCCCCAGGACAGCAGAGGTCATGTCCCAAGTCACAGGTGCTGCCCACAGGGAGAGTCACCCGAGGGTGTGAAGCCAGGAGGTGAGGGCATGGGGCCTCCTGTCTTCCTGGGTTGCCGGGTGAGGGGGTGGGGAGTGCTGGGGACCTCCCTGAGGTGAGAGCAGAGAGGGCTGGGGAGCAGGGAGGCAGCCTGTGTCTAGGAGTGGCTGCAGGCCAAGAGCAATAGCCAGGATGGCTGGATCAAGGTCAGAGCCTGGGAGGACGTGGGGGGCTCTGGGTGGGACTACCCATGGCTGCTGTTTGCTGTCCATGCAATGGATTCTCGAGCAACTGTCCCCGGACAGAGCATCACAGGCAGGACTGGTCTGTCTTATTCTATCACAGGTAGCAGGTGGAGTTTCCAAATGTCACTGTGCCCCATCACAAGGTGCTATGTACTGAGTTTAGAAGTGTCTGTACCATCTGGCACTTGGAAAGTGGAGGCAAGAGGATGGTTGAGAAACCTCTTCAGGTCATTCTGTTGTATTTGTATCACGTGAATGCAGCTTGTGGGTATAGCAATAACCTGGCCACCAGAGGTTTTCATGTGGAAGTGATTGCAGAAGTGCAAACTCTGTCCCAAAGAGGGTCCATGGTTTCTGGACTGGGATGCGGGGGTGGGGGCTGGAGGGCAGGGAGGATGGGGCAGAGCCAAGCTGAAACAGACCCTGTAGGGCTCACTTTTTGTGTGAGTGGTACTAGGGATCGAACTCAGGACCTTGTGCTTGTAAGGCAGGTATGGTGCCACTGAGCTAAAACCCTAGACCTCTCACTTGCTTTTAGGTTGTTTTGTTTGGTACCAGGGATAGAACTCGGGTCCTTGTGCTTGTGAGGCAGGCGCCAGAACCACTAAGCCAAATCCCCAGCCCTGTTTTTGGTTTTTTTTTGTTTTTGGTGGTACTGGGGATTGAACTCGGGTCCTTGCGCTTGTGAGGCAGGCTCTGGAACCACTGCCTCCTGAGTGCTGGGATGAGGCGTGTGCCACCAGGCCCAGCTTCTCACTCCCTTTTAAAACAGCCAGTTCTGTAAAGGGACCAGGACCTCCTGGGAGTGAGCCCTCACTTGGCCTGGCCACCGCTCCACCCCTTCCTTGTCCCTACCCCAGCACTGATGGAACACCTACTGTATGCCAGGCAACATTCAAGGGTGCACACTTAGCCACACATCTCTCCAAGCTGCCTGTCGTGGTACTTATGCTCCGCTGGGGACAGACAGCAGCATGAATGCTGGTGTGAACACCACCCTGTGAGGAGATCTGGATGGTGCAGAGCTCAGAAGGGGCTCCCACCATCCCAGGACACTCTTCCTTTAAACTTCCCAGATCCAGGTGAATCTAAAACAGCACTCTCTGCCCAGAGCAACAACCTCTTTTGGGTGCAGAACCACACCCTGAGGTCCTCTTCTGTCCACACTTCCAGGTCCCCCACCAGGGGTCACACCTCTGTTAGAGGAAGCAATAGCCCTGGGTCTCCCATCAGCAGCTGGAGACCCATAAGAGGGAGCTCAAAGGTGGAGCCCCTGCTTAGGAGCCTTGTCCTGCTCTGCCAGGGTCTGAGGACCCCTAGGTTGCCTCTAGCCTTGGGGGCCCATGTGACCTTGCTGTAGATCTCCACCCACTTGTGGCTGTTCCCACAGACCTGGGTCAAGGAGGACCCTCGACCTGAGCCCAGTGTGACCAGTGGACACACTCAGAGGAGCCACAGGAACTGTAACAGGCAGGTCCCCCAAGAGAGCCCTGGGGTGATGAGAATCAGGACTTCCCATAGCCTCCTGGAAGGCAGTTCCCAGCCCTCCTAAGCCTTCTCACTGGTTACTTTGGGCAATGGGTAGCATCGCGGAAGACAGTGGGTCCTAGGTCTCAGGCTAATGTCGCTGTCTCCCCTTGTGGTGGCTGTGTCAGGGGTCTGTTAAATTCTGGCCACAATGGAAAGGGTGAGCTGGTAGCTGAAGAGAAGACCCAGGAGAGATAAGTCTCCTTGTTGTCCCTGATAAGCTGGTGGGTGAGTGGGATCTGACCACCAGCCCCTACCCACTTATGGCTATCTCAAGGGCTGTAGTAGCACTAGGTGAGTCCAGCTGCCACCAGGCTTGTTAGAAGTCCTGCCTGCAGGGGATGTTCACTGGTGGCATGAAAGTGAAGCACGATATGAGAGTTCCCAGAGAGCTTGGCATGAGTGCCAGCCTGGGTCCCCTTGCTGGCTGTGGAGGCTGGGCAGGGAGCAAGGGAACACTGGACCATCTGGATCTATATGGTCTCCCTGCCCAGGAAGGGGAGGGAGAAGTGACTCCCAGGTTGTCAGAGGTTTGGTCTTCAATGGTGGGCCTCATGAGTAGTGTTCAGGAGCCTGGAGAAGAGGCCAAGGTGGGAGCTATGCTGAGCCCATGTGGGACTGGGGACTGTGGGTATCCAACATGTGGACGGCACCTGAGTGGTCCTAGAGTAGGTTGCTTCTCTGTGCTCAGAAGCAGGAGCTGGGCAGGGTCCCAAGTCCTCACTTCTGCTGTCCACTTGTTCTGTCCAGGCTGTCTCTGGGAAGTTGCTTCTGCAGCCATGCCTGCCCAGCTGAGGCTACAGCTCCATGATATCCTACAGCTGCAGGACAGTCCCCACCACTTCTGTTTCTCCTGCTGATGCTTAGCCCTGGATCCCAAGGGGACGTGGGCAGGAACCTGAGACAGTGCTGTGGCCATATGCCCATTCCTCAAGGCCCAGGCTGTGGCTGGCAGAGGGACCCCTGAGCAGGTATCTGGGGAGTATCATGTGTGGCCCCACCACTATCCCAGGTCCTTCCCATCCAGGATCCACCATCAGGGGCTCTGTGCAATTTACTGACCAGGTAGGGTTGTGGCTTTTCTTCTGTGGCCAAGTCTAAGTTCTGGAGCCCAACAGCATACTGAACTCATTGTGGTGATGGGGACAATCACTGTAGAAATGACTGTGGCCACTGGGCCTGTGCTCTGGCCAGATTCTTTTTGTAAGCTTCTTTAGGCCAGCAAACAGGAGGGGCTATAGTGGACAGCAAGACTGTATGCTCTTGCTACAGCCTTGTGGGGGCAGAGTGTCCCTTCCACCTATGACCTATTTTGGCTGAAGGAACCTGATGGAAGCTGAGGGACTTGTGATGCAACCTGAGGCACTGAGCTACAGGCAGGAACATAAGGCCCAGGTATGTGGTGGTTTTTCAGCAGGAGCATGAGCCTGTGCTGAACCACACAAGCTTGGAGGCTCAAGGAAACCACCCAGAGGCTGTCTGCCTCTGTGGTGAACCCTGGAGGAGAGAAACTGAGCCTCTCCTGTCGGGGCCAGCTCCCTGCTGGAGGATGCAGCTCCCACCCAATTTCCTTTTTAAATTGTCTCCTTCCTTGGGTGGCCTGACTTCCTCTGCCCCTTCCTTGGCTCCAGCCTGCCCAACCTGTGTTCCAAGACCGCTCCCAGGCTTCCCCCCACCCAGCCTTGCTAACCTGAGCTTGGCCGTGGAGACAGGCTGCCTCAGATCCTCTGGGCCATCCTGGGGTTGAGAAGAGCACAGAGTACTCCTGCCAGAAGGTACTGCAGGCTCTGCCTTCCAGCCAGCCCATCTCCCACCTAGTCCAGGGCCCCATGGTAACAGTCAGGACAGGCCAACTGACACAAGACAGAACCTTTATTGCTGAACATAAAATGCCTGCCAGAGAGGCCTGACCAGGGATCTCTTCTCCAGGGATAAGTCCTGGGTAGGAGGGTAGGGGCCGCAAATCCCATAGTTGTTGCCACACCCATGATGGGAGACTGCCCAGGGGGCAAGCCCTGCCTGCCATCTCAAGGGGAAAAGGGTGGGGGCAAGTCCTAGGTGCCAGGCTGAGGGCTCAGCGGAGGGGGAGGGGGATGGAGCTGGGCAAGACCTTGGCCTGAAGGAAGAAGACAAGGCCATGGGCATACAGGCTAGGGAAGGCTTAGGGCCTGGCAGGCAGAGTGGTGCCCTGGGAAGTTGGTGGTGGGCGGCTTCTCCTGGAGGGCCAGAATGGTGGGCAGAGCCTCCATGCTCTCTGGGGGTGAGAGTCTGAGGTAGGTGCGGGCTGGTCCCTGGGTCCCTCACAGACGTGGTTTGATATGTAGTGGCTTCCCTGTACAAAAAGGGCAAAGGTCAGGTGCAGGTGACCCCAACCGGAAGGAACCACCCACCCCCAAAGTTTCTGGTTAGGGCTCAGGAGACGGAGACTCTGCCAGCACAGGTCTGTCCAGTGTGGGTTTAGAACACCAGGCTGTTGTCTCCTAGCTCCTGCCAACCTGTCAACTGCCACTGGGCCTGATAAGCCTCTGCCCAGGGTGAAGAGGGAAAGGAAGCCTAGCAGCAGGTAGAAGCCACAACACTGCGAGCCTGAGCTATAAATGGCAGGTGCACGCAGACATGGAAGCACACACTGTGCTCACACCTGGGAGCAGCTGCCAGACACAGACGAGAAGCTGGGTGTGTGCAAGCAGGTGGCTGGGTGATGGCAGAGGGTGGGGTGGGGCTAAGCAGAGGCACTGGGTGGTGGGAGAGGAAGGTTCCCCAGAACAAAAGCCTGAGAATGGAGAGACATCCCATGGGGCTACTGCCTGGCAGGGGCATACTTGTTGGGCACCAGTGCCTTTTCCTCCTTCCGCATAAATGCCCTGGGCCACCCTAAGCCTCTGACTGCAGCCACATGAGTGTGGCTGCCCACAGGCAGAGCACTATCCATGTGCCCCTGTAGGGCCCGTCTTCTACAGGGTGGGCTGGGTGTCCCTCCTCAGGGCTGAGAACTCCATTCACTGCTCAGCCAGAAGCCAGGTTCCGGCTCGCAGACTCCACCAACCTCCGGCCTCTGCCTCTACTGGGTGGCCGCTTCAGCCACTCATCCTAGCCTAGTTACACCTGCCCCTCCAGCTCCTTGGGACCAGGCCCTGCACAGTCTTGGAGCCCTTTCCTCACCTGCCCAAGTGGTCCACATGACCCCCAGTGCCATGTCCTCTGATCCTAGGAGTGGCTGCTGGGACCCTGATTTTTTAAAAAACACAAGTGGTGGTTGGGGTTAGGAAGATCCCTGAGGGACAGCCAGATCGGAGCTGTTGGCCCCTTGTGCAAGTCCCAGCTAAGTCAGGGCCCAGCTGGCCAGGTTCTGCATCTGACTAGGAGGATATAACCAGGAGGAGGCCCCTCCAAGCAGGAGCTTGAGCATGCTCAGCAGGGCTGTTACAGAAGCCTGAAGCAAGCATCTTCCATTAACGTTACGACCGTGAAATATGACAATAAAATGATAGCCGTATGGTCGCAAATTTGCAGCCCGCCGAGCTGCGTGGGGTTTATCGTCACTCAAACGTGCGGAGAGCTGTAAAATGTTTACAGAAAGGGTCGTTTGCAGCCATAAAATCCTCTTTTCTCTCCTAAACAAGGCTGAGTGGAGCCATTTACCAAGCCCCAAATGCTCATTGGGGAGAGGGAACATCTGTTCTCTCCAGGAGTGTGCAGTGATCTTCCAGAACAAATTAACAGAAATGGGTGCTTTCTAATTAAATCAGCCCTCGGCTGGGGTGGTCTATGTGTGGCTACCACTATACTCACCCTTCCCTGGCCCACCCCTGGCCAGCAGGTGCACACACGGTGCCCACTAATTCTCTAGGCCTGCACCTGGAGACTCCACAAAGTTTGTCTGAAGTGGCCAGGCTTGTGCTTACCTGAGTCCTTGGTGAGGAACCTCTTGGGGGCCCGGGGTTGACCTCCTGGGCTTGGTGAGGCCTGCAGGGAGATGAAGGCTGGTAGTTTGCAGAGGATGCCTGAGCCTGTCCCTGACGAGAAGGCCTCGTCCTTGAGAGAGGGCTCCTCTTTGTCTAAGGAGTGGGAGGAAGAGGAAGAGGAAGAAGAGGAGGACGAGGAGGCAGCCTTTCTTGACAAGGCAGAGGCTGAAGCAAACCCCCGTGGGGAGCGGGGAGGTGAGGCTGGGGACACGGTCCTGGAGGTGGGGGAACTGGACATCTTTCTGGTATGACGCTGAGCTGCGGAGGGCTTTCTGCAGGAAAGGAGGGACAAGAGAAGTGAGGGTGGGCAGAGGATTGCAATGCCACCATCCCAGCAATGGGGCTTCTGGCCCCTCACCCCCACTTCCTGCTGCAGGAGCTACTGGGCATCACCACAGATTTAAGCCTCTAAGGATAGGCTGGTTATAGAGCTTCTGGCCTGAGGCATGAGGGTGCTTGGCCAAGGAGGCTCTGGGTTCCACGGTATGCCCCCACCTCTGGACCTTGGTGTTCTTGTCTGCAGAGGGTTCTTACATTCCACAGGAGGTGAGCATGACATAGGGATCCCCTAAACACCTCCTGGAGACCTAGCTTCCTCTGCTTTTCTGGGAAATGGGTCTCTGAAACCCCCACCTCCCACTACAGGCTGAGGATGCCCTTGGCTTCATCCAGACTCAGAGACACAGGGTATAGACATCTCTGAAGGCCACCTGCCCTTCTGCCTTGGACTGAGATTTCCTTTTATATCTGAATCTCAAAAAGCTGGGGTGGGGGCTCATTCCAGAGGGTCCCAAATGTCACTTATACAGCACCCATTGCCCCATCGTCACCTGCGCCCATGGCCAGTGGAGGTCCGGCTCCTGGGTGCTGCATCGCTGGGCCCTGGGGTGGGGGGCATGGCTGCCCGCCGGCTGTGGTGCTTCTGGTTGCGATGAAGCAGTTGGCACTGGGCACCTCGAGGGCAGGTACCCCTGCGGGTGAAGTCAGGGCACAGCAGTATGTGCTTCTTCTTGCACTGGAGGAAGAAGGTTATGGATAGGTGGGCCAGGGGATGCTGAGGCACCATGGGGGGTGGCTAGATCCAGCCCCTGAGCAAGCCTGCTGGCCCTGCAGGTTGCACACTGGGGCTCAAGTCAGAAGCTTCCTGTTGGAAAGATGAGGCTACCAGGCAATAGCAGCTCCAGCTGGGTCCCTGGACATGGACTGAAGGGAGGGCCAGAGCCAGCCTGGGGATTCCCAGAGCCTGAGGCCAGGCCACTGCCTAGGGCTCTGCCCACCTGCCACCCCTCCTGACAGGGCAAGTCCATTGTGGCAAGAATGGCAAGAGCCCAGAGGAAGGTGGGTGGGGCCTGAGGCCTCAGGGGACCTCATGGGACAGGGTTCAGGCGGAGGGGGGCAGGCAAGGGGTATAGCAGGTCGACTGAGGGCAGGCAGCACTGGGTCAGGGCCGGGCTGGGCACTTTATCCACAGCACCTGTCATGAGGCTAATTATACCCTCAGGGAGGTGGGGCAGGCTGGCAGACAGGTGCCCCAGGCAGCAGCTTGGTCTCAGCTCTGCCTGCCAGCCACAGGAAAGTGAGAAGCCTCTGCCTAGTGCCCAGTAGCTGGGCCCAGCCAGGGAAGGCCCCAGGACAGAGATGGGTGACCCGGACCTGCCTTCATTGCCTGCTCATCCTCCTGGGCTCCACTCTGCAGGCTTCTGGGAGCTAAGCCTATTCCCAAGGAGGGGTACTCCACCCTCCACAGCTGGCTCAGTGTGGAAGAGAGCCAGAGTTCAGCTGGCCTGGGCATCCTAACTCAAGCTGACATGCAGTTCCGACTTGAACCCAGACAGAAACTATGGTACCCACCGTGGTGCCATACTCACTGGACTGGCACACTAGCAAAAGATACAAAGCACAGCCTTAAAGCAACTTTCTCCTAGGCCTGTGAACTTGCTATCAGAACTGGTACTGTGTGTAGAGTCCTGGCCCTGCTTCTGGCACCCGGGTATGCACACCTGGCCAGAGCAGATGCCTGCTCACGGCCAGCACCCCACTGTTCCAGGTCACTGTCCTGTGATGTGTGTCTTCCACAAAGAGGACAGGCTCAGGGAAGGGCTCCCATCCCCATTTGTTTACACACACTCCTTCTTCATGGAATCTGAGCCCCTCAGTGCTGGGCTTGGCCAGTGATGTGGGGCTCTGAAACACAGGGTGGTCTTACAGGCAGAGGGGACAGGAAATGGTGCAGCCAGTTCTGCCAGACTAAAAAAGACCCACTATCAGGACGCGCTTGAGCCAGGGCCCTGCAGAGAGGTGATGGTGGGGTATAAACAGGTAAGCGGCAAAAGAAACCAACAGCCATGGACAACAGGTTGCTGGAAGCAGAGTGGACACAAGTGCTTGGCTGAGAGATGGCCAGACAGCACAGACTACGATGTCCTATGTGATGGCCACTGAGCAGCCGAACCATGGCTGACATGAGCTGAGAGGTGATGTACATGTAAAACAGGCAGAGTTTAGATTTAGCAGGAAAAAAAAAGAATGTAAAGTATCAAATTTCTAATTTTTTTAATTTATAATTTTTTTGGTGTTACCGGAGATCAAGCCTCACACGTTAGACAAATGCTCAAGCTACATCCCTACCCTTTTATTTAACTTTATTTTGAGACAGGGTCTCACTAAGTTTCCAAGGCTGGCCTCAAACTTTGAATCCTCCTGCCTCGTCCTCCCAAGTATCTGGGATTACAGGTATTTTTGATAAATTGAATTAGTTAAAATATATTTTAACGTTTGTGTGTCTGTGTGTGTGTGTGTATGTGTTGCTATAGATAAAACTCAGGGCTTTGTATACGCTAGGCAAGCACTCTGCTATAATCCCTGCCTTTTTTTTTTTTTTTTTTTTTTTTTTTTTTTTTTTATACCTGCCTTTTTTTTTTTTTTTTTAACTTTCTTTTACTTTTTTAAGGTGGCTACTAAACAAAAATTGAAATTATACATGCAATTCATACATATTTCCACTGGACAGGGCTGATCTGAACTTTCCTTCCTCTCAAAACAAACAAAATTGTAGGATAAAATGTAAATAATTTCTGCAAATCAAGAATTATGAACAACCAGGCATGGTGGTACATGCATGAAATCCCAGCACTTAGAGACTGAGGCAGGAGGATTGCTGTGAGTTCAAAGACAGCCTGGGCTCCATAGTGAGTTCAAGGCCAGTATTTTTTGGCTTTTTGAGGCAGGGTCTCACTGTGTAAGTTGAGACTGACCTAGAACTCACTATGGAGCCCAGGCTGGTGTCAAACTCACAGCGATCCTCCTGCCTCAGCCTCCCGAATGCTGGGATTACAGGCATGCGCCACCAGGCCCAGCAAGCCAGTCTTAACTACATAGTAAGACCCTTTTGCAAGAGAAGAGAAAGGGAAGGGAAGGGAAGAGAAGGGAAGGGAAGAGAAGAGAAGGAAGGAGGGAGGCAGACAAGCAGAGGGGGGTGGGGGGAAGGGAGGGAAAGAAAGAAACTGAACAATGAAAAAAAACCAAAATAATGGAAGAAAATCTCCTAGCAAACTCCCAATTCCTAAGGCCTGTAAATTCACTTGAGCCATCTTTACAGATGGACAGGCAAGCCCAGACAACTCCCCCTCCCACAACCTTCCCAAAATCTGGAAAATAAGAAAAAGGTCATTACATAATTCATCAACTAAGAATAAGAGTAGATAGATAATATTTAGAACAAGCCGGGCATGGTGGTGCACACCTGTAATCCCAGCACTCGGGAGGCTGAGGCAGGAGGATCGCTGTGAGTTCGAGACCAGCCTGGGCTACATAGTGAGTTCCAGGTCAGTCTCAATTACATAGTGAGACCCTGTCCCAAAAACAAAAACAAAACAAAAAACCAAATAGAACCAACTGATAACACTAAAACAACACATCATGATTCAAGGATAGAGCAACCTCAGCCCTTAGAACTACACAGACCTAAATATTTGTTTTAAAGAAAACCCATCTTAAAAGCTAAAGGGGAAAGTGCAAAATGAGCCCGCAGAAGGTGAGGGAAAGAAGAAAAACAGAGGGGAAACTAAAACCCAAAGTCAATGGGGCTAGGGATTTAACTCAGTGGCACCGCGCCTGCCTCACAAGCATGAGGTCTGTGAGTTCAATCCCCAGTACAAAAACACAAAACAAAAACTCGAGTCAAAATATCTTCTCTGAAAATATTAATAAATTTGTCCATAAGACTAATTAGGAAGTCAAGAGGAGGAACACATAAGCAGTATTATGGGTGATGTGGGTACAGCTAATGCTGAGGATGGTAAAGGCACCAGTGAGGTGCAAGGAATAAACTACGAAATTTGAAAACAGATGAAAATTACAAATTCTAGAAAAACTGACAAGAAGAAAAAAACGTGAAATTTTCTTATAACTCTAAAGGAATTTCAATTAATAGTTAAGAAGTAAAGAAAGTTCCAACCAAAGAGTTATACTCATAGTTCTACAAGTATGAGGCACAGAATTCTAATCTTTCATGAACTGGTATATGGGGTGGAAAAATAGAGAACAACTGTTTATGAGGCCAGAATAGCTTTGAAACCAAAGCCTGTCCAGGACTTCCTGAGAAAAGGACAAGTGGGCCACTGCTGTCCATGAGCACAGTGCAAACGTCCTATACAAGCCACACACACAGCCTGGCCAGGTGCAAAGACCCTCACCCACTGGACCAGCTGGAGTGCAAGACCGGCTTAACATTAGAACATCAATCAACAAGAAACAAAAAGTGAAAAAATAAATAAAAAAGAAACTCAATAAACAGAAATTAGTACATTAACAGGCTAAAAGGACAATCATATGGTCACCTCAATACATATAAAAGTGCTCAATAAAATTAAAACTCCAGTTCCAAGTTAAAAGAACAAATATTTGGCAAACTGGTGATGGATACAATGAAAGCGCCACTGTTCAGGAGAAAGGTTGAAAGCCTCCCCTCCCTCCCTCTGCATGTACCTGGCCCCAGCCAGTAGGCCAGGCAAGAGAAAGAAAATGTGTTACACTCGAAAGAGGAAAAATGTCACTATTTGCAGTGACGTGATTATTTAGAAAAATCCAAGAGAATCTACAAATTATTACAAATGCTAATAATGGTTTAGCAAGGTTGCTGGAAACAAAATCAACATAAAAATTGTTTTTCTATATGCCAATGAACAGTGAGAAAATAAAATTTAAAAATCCAGTATGCTATTTATAATAATAGAAGTTATTATTAGGAATAAATTGAGCAGAACAGAGCTAGAAGCAGACCGGCACATGCTGAAGGAACCTGACTCACAAGGCTGGTGCTGAAGGCTCAGTGGAGAAGACAGGCTGCCCACATGCAGTGCTGTGGCCCGTGCAGCTAGGTCCTACCTCACACCTCACACTAAACCCAACTTGATTAAAGAGTCCAGGCCTAGAGAGAGAGAAGGCAATTTAGCAGGATTTGGGATAGAGAAGGATTTCTTACACAAGACACTAAGGGCACAGCTGTATAAAAAAGACTGATAAGGCTACATCCATTAAAACCCAGTACTTTTGTTCTTTAAAACCAAGAAGCAAAAAGACAAACCACAAACTGGGAAAAGGTATGTGCTACTTATGTGACTGAAAAAAGACTGATATCCAGGATATTTTATATTTATTTTCTTATGTTTATGTTCCTATCTAATACTTATAAATTTCCTGAGTCAGTAAGGAAAAGTGGACCCCGTGGAGAAATGCCCACCCTCACCAAATAGCACCTGACAGAAAGATACAAAGGGCTCTTACACAGGAAGAGTACCAGAGCATTTTAAATTAGAGAAATGCAAGGTAATGACAGAAGGTAACTTTGAATCTTAGCAACAGTCAGAAGCAAAGAAGGCTGAATGTCCTAAGGGCTCCACTGCTGCCTGACAGGGCCAGATCCCCCTACACTCCACCTGTGTGAGCTCCATCCACATGTGCTCAGAGCACTGTGCCCCATGGCACGGTCCCCATGCAAAGGCAAAGCTATGTGCAAATAGTGTACCAATCATCTCCCTTTTTTACTGGCACAAAGACAACAGTGAATGAATCTTGTGGCAGCAGCAGACTGCATTCTGCCCCAGACGCCAGCCTGCCCTACAGAGCACAAGTGGACAGGGCAAAGCCCACTATTCACATAAGATACTCCCCATGGTCCTTCCTAGCTGCTGCCCACTCCAAGGCAGCACTAGGCATGGTGGTGGCCATGTTGGTAGGTGGCTCTGCCCCTGCAGCTGGTGTGGAAGGGAAAGGAACTACATGGACTCACATCGTATGCCCTTTTTTGGCCAAGAATGGGCTGTCTCCCCGGCCTGTCCACACAACAGCCATTGCAGCCCAGAGCTGCTGCCCCTCCCCATGAAACCCAATGCCTGACAGAGACCACCCTTTCTCATTCGCCAGTCTGTCCTGGAGCCAGGCCCTGGGCCATGTCCAGCACCATCTCCACCAGATGGCCTCTAGGTGGCCCTGGTTCCCACTGGATTCACCAGCCTCCTTTTCACCTTGAAGGAGGTTCCAGATGCCCCACCGTGCCTCTGGAGTGCACCTCCACCCATTCTTGCTGCCCCTGCCCTAGTCAAGGCCTCCTTCATCGACTCCATAACTCATCCTAAACTGGGTAAACAAATGCAATGCAGGAAATGGACACTGGTGGAAAACTGAAGGAAACCTGCATGCAGCGTGGAGGGAGGCTGGCAGAAGGTACACCCATAATAGTATCTTGGCATTGACACTGGTGGATTAGCTGTGGTTATGGAGGAACGTTAACAAGAGAGAGGTGGGCTCCCTGTGTAATCTCTACCTGTTTTTGGTAAATGCAAAATGATTCCAAAGTAAAAAGTTTATCAAATTCAAATAATTCCCTAAGTTACTTATTCTACTGTATCACAAATATTTTAATATATGCTAATTCATTTCATTTATGCAACCAGTTTCTTAATTCACTGAAAAGAAAGTTATGTGCTAATATCTGTTTCTTCTTTGTAAGAATCTTTTGTCTCTCAGTAACTACTTTGAAGATAATGATAATGTATTAACTATTGTTATTTTCTTATTATATTGTTATAAAATTGTTTTATTTTTCATAAAATAAAAACAAATTTAACAAAGAGTTTTAAAAAGCTTATTAACTACAACTGACTGCAAGCTTTCTGCTAGGCCTGGAGCAGCACACAACACAAGAAGTGTCTGAGGCTGGCATGGAGAGTACAGGGGCAACTAGACAAAACCAAAAAGGGACATGGACCCTGGAGCCACTCAAAGGGTCAGAGCCCACAGGGGCAGAATCTGAGCTCAAGGGTGGTGGCTGGGACAGAGGCAGGGCCAGGGGCCAGGGGAGGAACTGGGGCTCCACTAGGGACTTTGGTTGAGGCTGTAAGATGCCCAAACAGGCAAGTCTGAGGAACACACTTTCTGGAATCACCCACATCAGGACAGAGTGAGGCAGCCCCTGTGAGAGAAGGGAGGAATATGGGGACTGGAGCTGCAGGAGGGAGGCTCGGGAGGGGGATGCTTATTGTGAATGGGTAAGTGAATGGGTGGGGCTATGTCAGTGGGTGGCTGGAAGGCACTGTGTGTGTTGCTGTGACAGGACAAGGACAGATGACAAGGGCTTGTGAGAAGGACAGTCACAGAGCAACAAGGTCAAAAGGCTGGCAGAGGATTTACCAGGATTCCCCAGGCCTTGGGAAAGGGAGATAGCAGGTAAGAAGCTGAAGCTTCAAAAGGTTAGGCACTGGGGAGAGGACCAAATATGAACAAGACAGCCAGCCAGGGGGAGCACAATCCAGTTCCATGGCACATAGGGCCTGAGCACAGCCAACAGGGTGGGAGAGCCAGAGGCTCACCAACAGGAAAGCAAAACAGGTGCCAAGTCAGTGCTAGGAGCTCAAGATACGAAGTGGAAGAGGAGCTGCAAGACCCAACGTGAGGAAGGAACTGAAAGAGAAACAACAGATAGCAATGAGAGGAATGAGAGATTTGTGACAAGAATGTTAACAACACTCCAGGACGGTGTGATGTGCACAAATCCCAGTTCTTTGGGAGGCTGAGGCAAGAGGATCCCAGGTTTAAACTTGGCCTAGGCAACTCAGTGAGACCCTATCTCAAAATAAAAAAGGGATAGGGATGTAGCACACTATGAAGGGACTGTATTTTCGCAGTACAGAAAAATAAAACAGCCAGGGATTTAGCTCAGTGGTGCTGCCGCCAGCCTCTCAAGCGCAAGGTCCAGAGTTCAATTAAAAAAAAAAAAAAAAAAAAAAAAAAAAA
>NW_022900917.1:84324593-84328499 GCF_012274545.1 Fukomys damarensis
ATAAAAAAAAAAAAAAAAAAAGACAACATAACAGAAAAAGAAAACAAAGAAAGAAAAAGGGCTGGTTTTCAAGTGGCCAGCATGACTCCCAGCAAGGCTGTCCTAGGCAGAGGGACAGAACATAGTGAGGTGAAAGAGCTCCAGGTACCGTAGGGTGCCACACACTGACATATCTGTGCCCCATAGCTTAGATGGAATGACCCATTATCTTGGAAAAATGAACCACGATTAGCATAAAAAGAAACAGAAAGGACCTCCAATGCCAAGAAGAAGCAGGCACAGTGTTCCCAGTGCTTTGCTAAGTAGTAGGTGGACTTTGAATGGTACAGAATAGCAAGCAGACCACACCAGGGCAAAAACAGAGTGGTTCACTGGATTTCCAACTTTGCCTCACACTTCCTAGGCCTGGAGCTGGGCCACTCAGAAATGCCAAGTACAGAGAGGAGGAAGCCCCACAGGCAACTTAGGCCTAAACAACCTGCTCCAGCAAATGCCTCCAAAAATCTGGCTGGCTAAGTGGCAGCCCAGGCTTTACCCTGGCCTGGAAGTAGGGAGCTCTCCCCAACCCTTGCTGGGTGGAAGAAAGCTGGGACTTCCAGTACTACATGTTAGCAGACTAGATTTGTCCTCATCCTCAGCAGGAGGCACCAGCAAAGGCTAAGTGGGAAATAGGTAACAAAGGCTCCCATCCAGGAATAGCAGAGACCCCACTACAGGGCTAGCAAGTGGGCCACCGGTTTCTATTCCCACTTGGCAGAAACAAGGCAGCACCTCTCACCCCTGCCCCAGTGACAGCTAAAACATCCATATTTCAACAGAAAAAGGATTCATGACACCAAGAACAAAGAAGACTTCCAACAAAATGAAGAGATAAGTGACACATGCCAATACTCACCAAACAGATGTTAGAGTCACAGGACATGGATTGTAGATGCCTGTTAATAAGCCAGTATAGATATGCTCAAAGCAAGGCATGGGGTGCAGCTATGTGGTAGAGTTCTTGCCTAACACGCATGAGGCCCTGGGTTCCATCCCAGCAGAAAAATAAAAAGCAAGAGGGAGGAGGGGAGGAAGGAAGGAAAGGAGAGGAGCGAAGAGGAGTGACAAAAAAGAACAAAAGGACATGGCAGAACCAAATAAAAATTTTAGAACTGAAAAATGTAATAACTGAAATAAAAAACTCTATATGTGGGCTCAATAGCAGAATAAAAGAGACAGAGAAACCAACCAAAAAATTCAGTAATCTGAGCAACAGATATATAATCAGGTTTAGAAAATAATCAGAGCCTCAGGGACCTGCAAGATTACAACAAAGGAACCATCATTTAGGCAACTAGAGATGCAGAAAGAAAAGAAAAATAACAAAGAGAAATAATGAGACTCCCTCAATTTGGCATTTTTAAAAAAGCAGAAGAATGTGAGTGAACCCAATCAGGATAGACCAAAGAACTCCATCTAGAATATATTATAGTCAAATTTGTGACAGCTAAAGACAAACATTCCTCAAAAGCAGCCAGAGACATGACATCTTATCTAAGGTGGAAATCTCAAATGACAGTGAATTTCTTTTTTTCTTTTTGGTACGGGGGATCGAACTCAGGCCCTTGCTCTTGCAAGGCAGGCACAGTGCCACTGTCCTAAAATACCAGGTGACAGTGAATTTCTTATGAGACACCACTGTGGACAGAAGGAAGCAGCATGCCATTTTTCAAGCTGAACTGTGAGTCCAGAATCTTATATTCACAGAAATATCTTTCAGGAATGACGGGGAATCAAGATATTCTCAAATCAAGGAAAATTAAAAGGGTTTGTCACCTGCAGACCCACACTAGAAAGTACAGAGCCAGGTGCAGTAGCAGTATCTGTAGTGTCAGCTACACAGAGGCTAGGGAGGATGATTATCAAACCTAGGACTTCAAAAACAGTCAACAGGCAAAAAAAAAACAAAACAGGCAACATGGCAAGACCCTGTCTCAAAAAAAAAAAAAAAGAAAAGTAGTTAAAGGAGATTCTCTAACCAGAAAGAAGACAATGGAAAAGAAATGGTAGGAAGGAATAAAGAATAGGATAAGTGGGTCAGGGATTTAGCTCAGTGGTTCCACCGCCTGCCCTGCAAGCTCAAGGACATGAGTTCAATTCCCGGTACACACACCCCCAAAAAGGAATAGAATAAGCATAAATACTGATAGATATATTGTACTTTCCTTCTCTTCTTGACTTTTCTAAATTGTTTGATGGTCGAAGCAAAAATCATTAACATCTAATGTGATTTTTAAATGTATGTAGAGAAAACATCTATGACCACTGTAAAAGAACATAAAGGAAGGTGAGCTTCCTGTACTTTAACTGGTAAATTACTACTGCAGTGGACTTTGATAAATTATGAATATAAAATGCATTCTAAGGGCAACCACTAAGAAAGCTATGTTACATAATGTACATAATATGTTGCACATAATTAGTTGTATATTATATAACATAAATAACATATATGTCCATATAATATATAATACAATACAATTTTTTAAAAATTTCAAGTAACCCACAGAAAGGCAGGAAAACAAAACAGAGAAATGAAAACTAGAAAGAGCAGAAAACAAAATCAAATGGCAGATTTAAGCCCTAAAGTATCAATAACTACTAAATATAAATGGTATAAATACACCAATTAGAGGACAGAGATCGGCACAATGAATTGAAAAACAGGAGCCAACTATCTGCTATCTATAAAAAAGTCACTTCAAATGAAAGAGATAAAAGATATTTCAGACAAACTTACTCAAAGAAAGCAGAAGTGGTTTTATCAATAACTAATAAAAACTTCAGAGCAAAGAAAGAGGACATCACACAATGATAAAAGGTTCATCTGTCAAGATGACATTGCAATTCTAAATATACAAGCACCAAACAACAGAGACATGAAGCACAGGAAGTAAAACCTGACCAATATGAAGGGGAAATGAAAAATTCCGTGATTACAATCAGAGATTCACTTAGTCAGAAAATTAGAAAGGATCTAGAACTCAAAAACATCTTTAACTAGCACAATCTATCAGAAGTTTACAGAACAACCAACTGCAGAAGAAAACAGATTACTTTCAGTGTACTGCAGCTCCTTGTACTATATTTCCTTACACAACAATATTGTTGCTGGGGTCTAATGTTCTCACATAACAGTTGAAAACAGCAGAAAAATGAACACCAAAAAAATGAGCTCAAAAACTGAGCACAAAAACCTTAAATAAACTGAAATGATGAGGGCCAGGGATTTAGCTCAGTGGTTCCACCGCCTGCCTCACAAGTGCAATGACGCAAGTTCAATCCCTGGTACCAAAAAACAAAACAAAAATAAACAAATTAAAATGATGAATAAATTTACAAATGTAAATGCAAATCTTTTTTTTTTCCTGGTACCAGGGACTGAACTCAGGACTTTGTGCTTTTGAGGCAGGCAGTGGTACCACTGAGCTAAATCCCTAGCCCTAAACTATTTCTAATCAAGGCAAGAAATAACCCTTGAGTTCTGGCGGGAGAACACCAGCTAAGAACAGAAGCTGGGTCCAGAGGCTCTTAGATTCTCCTTCCCTACAAGTAACACAGGATATAGCATATCTTGCACCATAAAGCAAACATCAAGAAAGTTAAAGCAATTATCTGGGTATACTGGTACATGCCTGTAATCCTAGCACTCGGGAGGCTGAGGCAGGAGGATTGCCAGGAGGCTGGGGCCAGCCTAAACTGCACAGTGAGACCCTATCTCAGAAAAAGAAAATGAAAACGAAAAAGAAAAAGGAAAAGAATTAGAAAAAAAAAAAAGGAAAAAAGAAAAAAGAAAAAGAAATTAAAGCAATTAAGATTGGGATCATACAGAGTATATTCTTTTTTTTTTTTTTTTTTTTTTTTTTG
>NW_022900917.1:84328962-84339651 GCF_012274545.1 Fukomys damarensis
TTTTTTTGAGACAGGGTCTCACTATGTAGTTGAGACTGACCTGGAACTCACTATGTAGCCCAGGCTGGTCTTGAACTCACAGAGATCCGCCTGCCTCAGCCTCCTGAGTGCTGGGATTACAGGCATGCGCCACCAATGCCCAGCCAATGTATATTCTTTACCATGATGAGATCAAACCAGAAATCAAGGACAGAAAGTTAACAGGAAAAATCTTTAACCATTTGCAAACTAAATAACACACTTCAAAATAGTCCACAGGTCAAAAAGGAAATCTGAAAGGAAATAAAAAACCAGAACTGGGGGCCGGGGACTTAGCTCAGTGGTGCCTCTGCCTGCCTTGCAAGCGCAGGGTCCTGAATTCAATCCCCAGTACCAATCAATCAGTCAATAAGCCAGAACTGAATGGAAACACTCCCTCAAGATTTGTGGGATACAACTAAATAAATACATTAGAAAAAAGGAAAAAATTCAAACAGAAACCTAAGCTCCCCACCTGAAAAACCAAGAGAGAAGAAAACAAGCAAAATTAAGTCAAAATAATCTCAAATAAATGATAATAAGAGCAGAAAGCAATGAAATCAATAAGAGAAAAATCAATAAAACAAAGAGCTGGTTCTTTGAAAAGATCAATGAAATTGATAAACCTCTAGCAAAATATAAAATGAAGAAAGAAATCACAAATTTCTAATACCAAGAATGAAAGGAAGATCACTACAGATCCTGCAGACATCAAAAGAATAACTGGGAAATACTTCAACTATTCCATATACATAAATTTGACAACTCAGATGAAATGGGGAACTTTCTACAAATACACCACAATCTACCAAAACTGACTCAAATAACCAGGCTGAACAGACCTGGAGATGGAGTCAGTAAGCAAAAGCTTCCTAAGAAAGAAAAATCCAAGACCAGGGGCTTCACTGGTGAGTTCTAAATCATGTAAAGAAGAATCTGCACAAATTCTTCTCAAACTCTTTCCAAAAAATGAAGAGGAGGGAATATTTTCCTAACTCATTCTATAAGGCCAGCATTACTTTGATACCAAAACCACAGAAAGTCAATATAAGAAAAGAGAACTATAGGATGATATCCTTTATGAATTATTAATGCAAAAATCTCAACATACTTGAAAACCAAATTCCATAGCATATTAAATGGATTCTATATCATGGCCAAGTGAGATTTATTCTTAGCATGCAAGGATGGCTTACCATACATACACCAGTGTGGTTCTGATTGTTTCAATGTGGTCAATGTCATTAACTGACCACCTAAACGGAAGGGGAAAAAAAGACAGTATTGTATGAGAAAAGGAAAAATGGAAACAGTCTTTGTAAATAGGGAAGGGTGGAGGGGGTGAAAGGAGGGCAGGGGAATGGGGAAAAAATAAGAACCAAGATACATCATGTAAATGCACAAAATCCCAACAATGAATGTAACTGTATTGTATACTTAAAATGTACCAATAAAATTAATGGGGGAAAAAAAGACAATATTGTCTCAATCAGTGTGGAAAAAATCTTGACAAAAGTCACTATTTTGTAACAAAAACGCCCAATAATGGAACAAAGGGAACATCATTAATGTGATAAACAGCATACAAGAGAGGCCAAAAAGTTAATGTCTTGTTCAGTGATGAAAATGCAAGCTTTTCCTGTGATGAGAACAAGATACTTTTGCCATTTTTTTTTTTCTTATTGAGTTTACTGGTACATTTTAGGTATACAGTACAGTTACATTCATTATTGGGATCTTGTACCTTTTTTTAAAAAAATTTTTTTTTTTTTTTTTTTTTTGGTACTGGGGATTGAACTCTGGTCCTTGCGCTTGCAAGGCAGGCCACCGAACTGCTGAGCTAAATCCTGGGCCCGGGATCTTGTACCTTTACATGATACTTTTGCCATTTCTATACAACATAATACCGACAAGTTCTGACCCGAACAATAAAGCAGGAAAAAAAAAGGCATCCAAATTAAAATGGCGATGGCCACTTGCCTTGCAAGCACAAGGGCCCCAGTTCAATCCCCAATACCCCCCCAAAAAAAGAGAGAGAGAGAAAGTAAAATTATCCCTAATTGCAGATAACATGCTTTTATATATTTAAAAAGAATCACATCATGGGCCGGGGATTTAGCTCAGTGGTTCTGCCACCTGCTTCAGCTTCACAAGTGTGCGGTCCTGAGTTTGATCCCCGGTACCAAAAAAAAAAGCTAAATACAGGATTATAATATGGTCCCACAATTCCAATACAGGGTTTATACCATAAAAGTAAAAAGCAGATACCTATATGTTCAATACAATGTTGATAGTAGTCAAAAGGTATGAAAAACCTGTAGGACAAAATGTACGTATACATGCAATAGAATATCATTCAGCCATGAAAAGGAATGAAGTTCTGACACATGCTACAATATGCATGAACCTTGAAAACATGATGCTAAGTGAAAGAAGCCAGACATGAACAAATGTTGTATGATCCCATTGATAAGGGCTGGAGATATCACTCAGCGGTGCTGTGCCTGCCTTGCAAGCACAAGGTCCTGAGTTCAATCCCTGGTACTGGCGGCGGGGAGAAATGCCTAAAATTAGGCTGCCAAGGGAGAAAAGAAGTTATTACTTAATGGGTTTAGAATGCTTTTGTCTGGGGTAATGAAAAAGTTATGGAAATATTTGACAGTGGCAATGGTTGCACATATTGTGAATGTAGTTAAAACCACTGAACTGTCCACTTAAAATTGGTTAAAATGAGCTAGGTATGATGATGCACACTATAACTCCAGCGTTCCAGGAAGCCAAGGCAGGAGGATAATAACTTTAAGCCCAGCTTGCGCAATTTAGTGATTCAACGTAACCCAATCTCAAAATAAAAGGGCTGGGGATGTAGCTCAGTGTGAAGCTCCTGAATGCAATTCCCCATATCACAAAGGAAAAAGATAAAATTACACTAAAAATGATTAAAATGGTAGACTTCAAATGTACTATATCATAATTTCTAAGAAACTAATAATGTAGGGCCAGAGATTTAGCTCAGCAGCACCACACCTGCCTCAAAAGCACAAAGTGTTGAGTTCGATCCCTGGTATAAAAAAAAAAAATTCCAAAAAACAAATAATGTAGGGGCTGGGGTGTAGCACTTGCTAGCATGCATGAGGCCCCAGGTTCAAACACTAGCCCTGTCTCCCAAAAGCAGTATGGATGAAACCTTTGAACTGTACACTTAAATGGGTGGATTATATGATATGCAAATTATAACTCAAAAAATCTGTTTATCATTTCTTCAGGGACCACTGCAATGATGGAAAAAATAGACAGGTTAGAGCAACCTAGAAAGACTTGCAACAGGAAGACACTAGGTGGGGTTTCCCCTGACCCACGAGTAAACAACAGCCTTTGAGCTACCACCCCTACTGATCTCATAGTCTCCTGAGGCAGCCAGAGCTATCACCCCAACTTTATATAGATTAATTGTGCTGCACCTAATCTTGTAATCCCAGCACCCAGGAGTCCAGGGCAAGACTGCCGTTGAGTCAAGGTCAGCCTTGGCTACACAGTGAGACACTGTCTCAATTAAAAAAAAAAAAAGCCTACAAACTCAATCTCCCGTACCAAAAAAAAAAAAAAAAAAAAAAACAGCCTGTAATCCCAGCACTTGTGAAGTTGAGACAGAGGATCTCCATGAGTTCAAGGACAGCCTGGGCCACATAGTGAGTACACTCAAACCTAGCCTGAACTACATAGCAAGACCCTGTCTCAAAAGACACCCCAAAAAACAAAACAAAAATCCAAAATAAAAAATACAAGGAAGGAAACTGAAGCTAAGGGTGGCCTGACTCACCCAGGCAGCAGGATCAGCAGGTGCACAGTGCCGCCTCATGGCTAGTGACGTCAGTGGAGGCAGCGGTGGGGGCGCTCAGTGACCACAGATGGGCACAGGCCCTCAACAGATCCACAGCATGCAAAACAAGGGGACAATGGATGGACTATGCCCCAGAATAAGTTCGGCCCAGTGATGGACAGCACTGGTGAAGGTGATGCTTGGTGATGGGCAGGGAAACCAGGAAGCAGCTGTGCAGAGGGTTTGGGGAGGGAGTCTGTGGCCAGCCAAGAGGGCAAGGGCAGGGAGGCCCTGTGACTCAGCAACTGCCAGGAGCTGAAACCTAACACTAAGCCCAGGCCACCTCAGGACAGGGCCTGAGCTCCGAAACACACGCATACATGTGTAACCCAACTCATGAGGCACATGCTTGCTTACAGACCCCCCCACAGCTCTAGGCACTGGCTGCAGGCTGCAGGGACACTGCTATACTGAGCACATAGTTTTATTTTTTGGGTTTTTTGAGACAAAGTCTCACTATGTAGTCCAAGCTGGCCTTAAACTCACCATGTAGCCTCCAATTTAAATAAATCCTCCTGCCTCAGCCTCTGAAGTATTGGGATTACAGGCATATGGCACCATGCCAAGCTACTGAACAAATTTTAAATGTGCCCAGGAGGAATAGCCCTACCCCAAGCTCCTTGGGCAGGTGGCTATTTCCAGAGCTGGAGTTTTCTGTGGGGTCAGAAAGCAGAAAAGCACTACATACATGTTGGAGGCAGGCACAAGAGACAAGGGCAGCCCGAAGGGCTTCTTGGAGGCCAATTCCGTGCAATGTGAATGTAAGATAAACAGTGACAGTAACAATAAAACAGGCCTCAATGCACTGGGACACTCAGTGGTGAAGGAGAGGGGTGATGAGAGCCCTCCTGCACATGGGCACCAGGTTGCAGAGATGGAAGAATCCAGCACACCAGAAACATCAAGTGCTGTCAAGACCAGCAGGCATAGGTAGGATTCTCCGGAGGCTCTGGGAATCTCCCACAAAAGACATATAATTGGGAAGGAATCATGGAGAGGCATAGCTGGTGTCACATCCACCAAGTGATGGAGGAGACCTGGTACTTAACTGCTAGTAGGAAAACACGGGGTGCCACACCTGCCACCTGCTACTGTAACTTAGAAGACACACATGCCTCCAATCTGACCTGAAGACCAGGGGGCTCAGGACAGGATAGCTGGCCATTTGGCAGAGGCTGACCTCTGAGCTACAAGGCCTGGAACAGCCTCATGGCCCCCAGAACGGGAAGGCGTGTAGATTTACTCCCAGCCTAAATTATTCAAAAGAAAAGGGAATACACCTCTTTAACAAGCCATGGCTTTATGAAGCAAGGTTAACAATTTCACTTGATTCAGTGGAATATTATAAACTCTCTGGGGCCCATTTGAGGACTTCTACTTCAGGCACAAGGTGACGACTCAGCATTTTTTATATTATTTAGAGAATAAAATTAACCCTCACAGGCCCAGGCTGCTGCCTCCCCTCCCGCTGGATCTGGCCGGCTCAGCGCTTTCCTCATATATAATTACAAGCTGCTATCCATCATGTAGCAGCGACGCAGCACTGACACGTGGAAAGGGACACAGTAAGCACTTCCACTAATAGAAGCAGGACTTAAATATCGCTTTGATATTTTCATTTAAATTGGAATATTTTACAATAATCATCTATGCCCTCCATGGGCTCCTGCCCCTACCTGGGCCAGGGTCTGGAGCTGCCCAACCAGGCCCACCTCCAGGAGAGGCTTTTCTGCCAAGCCTGGTGCCCTTCAAGGTGACCGCCAGCTCTGTTAGGCCCATATTTCCAGCAGCCAATGGCAGTGCAACAAGAGAGTCAGGGCTGGCTCCTGTCACCCTCTGCCTCAGTGTGCGCCCCGGAAGAGGGCGCCAGGGCTACACTGGGAGGTGGGTGGAATAAGAGAGGAGGCAGGGTAAAAGGGGGACCAAATATAGAGGGTTGTGTGCACAGAGGGTATAGCACTACTTCCAGGTGTTCCTTACAGTGTGAAGCCAGAGACAGAGGGGCTGGTATGCCTGGGACCTCAGCTTCACTGGGGATTGCCCCTCTGGTCTGCAGGCCTAAGGCAGGGCCAACCTTTCCAAGACTTTGCAGATTAAGGACCCCCCAAGATATGTGTCACAGCGCCCTTTCAGGGTGTCAGTGATCACATCACAGAGCCCCTTTGGGGCACCCAGCTCAGGCCCACCCTCATCCTAGGGACATGCCGCAGGTCAGAAGCACAGGTGTAGGGGACTGTAGGAAGAGAGTTCTGCAGGGAGTGGCCCCCATTAAGAGGACAGTCACAAGGGAAAGGATGCTTGCTCAGCTGTGGGGAACTTCCCACAGCAGCACCTGGCCAACAGGTTCAAGATGGTGTGTGGGACAAGAAGGCAAGTCAGCTGCACCTCAAACACAGGGCAACCCTCTTGTTGGAACCCTCACACCATATCTGGCCCCATGTACTTCCTGTGGGCTCTAGCTGCTGCATAGGACACCCCTGGCCTTGGTCTAACTCCTCTCTCCCGGGTAAGTGGGAGTGGGCCTTATGCTCACCACCTGAAATCCCAGGGAAGCCACTGGCTCCACACCCATCAACAGCCCTGTGACTCCCAAGATCTGCGATGTCCCTTTCACTGCACAGCAGTCTCCTGGGGATGTTGCTGGCCCAGCCACCACAGCCGTCCCCACACTGTACCCCTTGCTGCTCTGAGAGACATAGGTCCTCTCAGGTTCATTTTCCCTTGGTTCAAACTCCATCCTGCCCTTGTATTGTGTGACACCGGGCAAGTTGCTAGACCTTTATATTACCTGTGAGGTGGATGTAATGACAGTGATTACGTCAGGGCCATGGAAGAGCAAGAAGACCACCCCAGAAGATGCTGGGGAGTGTTGAATAAGACCAGGTTGTAGGTAGCTCAAGTTACCCATGTACACCTGCCCACTCACAGCCCCTCACCTTGGCACCCAGAGGACAGTAGCCTTTGAGGAAGTCGCTGCAGACCTCAGCCTTGCGGGACACATACACATGGCTGTAGGGGCAGTTGCTGTTGTTGCAAATTCCCTTCAGGAAGTAGGAGCACACAGGCATCTGTGAGAGGGAGGGAGAGTAACAGTGAGGAGAGTGGACCTTACTCCAGTGTTCATACCACTCTACAAGTAGAAACACCAGGACTCAAAGGACCCATCCAGGGCCCCAAAGACCCTGCCTGGAGACCTTCACTAAAGCCCTCTCAACAAATAAACACACTGTGTTGGCCAGCAGAAGCTGAGGGGCAAGAGCTGCTACACATCCAGGTGACCAGCACATCTGCCCTCACTCTGCCCAGATAAGGACACTACAGCTGAATGGCCAGTAGTAGGGGCTTGGACCCAGGTGGGCAGTGTCTGGATGCCTCACCTTCTCTGAGCCTGCCTAGTGTATGGGCTGAAAGCTGAGGAGAGGCAGCTGCTTAGAGCCCTGAGGCCATGGGTCCAGGGTGTATGATTTACCTTGGGGCTGGACACCCAGCCAAGGGGTCTGTAGTTACCTCATGCATGTGCCTTGGAGCAGGTCAGGTCTGGCACTGACTACAGGGTCAGCAGGAAGGGCCTGGGGAGACCTAAGGGCCTGGGTAGTGTGTGATCCACCCTTGCTGCTACTGACAGGAAGGGGCAGGTGCATGGCCCAGCAGCTTGATGCCCCTTTCATTTAGAGCACAGAGGCAGGTGACAGGGGCTGTAGTCACCACTTGTTATCACCTTCTGGGCCAGCACAGGGAAGAGACCCAACACCCCCACCCCCAAGCTAAACAAAACTGAGGCCTAAGAAGTAGGCACTGGGCCAGAGCACCAGGAAAAGGAAAGAAGTAGAGGCAGCGCATGTGTGGGAGGATTGGTCTCTACATTTTCCAGGTGACTTATCTCCCTGTTTCTCCAGCAGGCTAGCCCCTTCTCCTTCCTGGGCTGCCTGGGAAGTGGGGCATTGTCACTGTCCTGGCACAGCATGAGTCAACACATAGCCTGCAGGAGGTCTCCCCTGGGGTCCCCTCCTGCTGTGTCTTGTGTCAGAATCCAGCCTCTCCGGTTCCAGGTGGCCACACTATGGTTCCCCACCAGCTGGGGGCTGCTCAGTATTGAAGGCCAACAGCAGGCGGGATGAGCCTTCCAGGGTCCTAGAACCAAGAGGCTGTAAAGAGTCACTTCTTTGGAGTGAAGTGGGGGAAGGGAGAGGAAGGACCCTGTCTGAGGCTGAGGGAGGAGAGGCCACAGAGGAGTCCTAAAGCTGAGAGGAAAAGAGGGAGAAATCAAAGAAACAAAGGGTGATTTACTGAGCAAGAGTTTATTTTTAATTGTCTTTTAACTGCAGCCGCAGAGGGGAGAGGGTCCGGGGGCCCCTGTTTGGGGCTGGCGGTAGTGCGGCTGTAGACAATTCCCTTAATGTGGTTTTTGATATAGAGCCCAAATTAGCTCTAATAAAAAGGGATAATAAAGCCAACTCTTACACCAAACGGAGCTCCTCCTGGCTGTCAGAGTGGGGCCGTTACCAAGAGGAAACTGCATTCTCATTTCAATTAACCTTGTTTGCACCCTACCACGTCCACACAAATAACAATAACATTAATTCAGGGCGCTGGTGCGGGCCCACATATCAGACAGCTTGGAGTGTGCACCGGCTTTGGAGCTGGCGCTTAATGAACCCGAAACTCGACGTGAATTTCCAAATTGCTCACGACAGAGTTTCGAAGCTCGATTAGGGAGAAAAATGCTGATTCTCTCCAAGCTCCTCAAGGGGAAAAGCTGTCAGAGCAGCAGTGGGCCTTGCCCACACCACCTCCCTCATGCAGGCCCTTCCCCTCAATTGAATCAGGCCACATTCATGGGGGCTAGTAAGCCAGCCTTGGCTATGGGGTGAGGACCCCAGGACTCCAGGTTCTGTGCGCTACAGCCAGCACTGAGCCCAGCCCTCAACATTCTCAGCCCTTCCCTCCAGGGCTCACCTCCCAACTGCCCTGTCCACTCTGCCTGGGAGACCTTTGGCCTCCATACGAAGCATACTCTTGTCCATGCCCTGGCTTGAGGAGGTAGCTGAGGCCTCACCCCTGTGCCCAGGAGTACCTGTGGGGCTGCTTCTCCCTATGCATATGGTTGGGATATAAAGAAGCTGGGTCTCTCAAGGATGGGTACTAGGGGAATAGAAAAGGGAGATCCCTCATGTGGTACTGCTACCAGCTGTGGTTCGAGGCCACTACGGCTCTGCCCAGACACAAAGGTAGAGAGAGGTGTGAGAGGCAGGGGACATAGGAGGCAGGTGCTCCCACCTCTAGCCCAAGGAAAACCGAAAGTATCTGGAGAAGGGAGACTGATGGCCAGATGACACTCACCTTATCCTTGGATACGTTGTGGGAGAAGGGGCAGGTCCCATCTGTCTTCTTGCACGTGCCCCGGACAAACCTGAAGTCCAGGACACAAGGACGTGAGGAAGGCTGTTAGGATAGGGTCAGCCCCTCCCTCACCCCCTAAAAATCATGCAGCAAGGCTGGGTGGGGCACCTGGTGCACACAGCAACCTTCTCAGGGTCATGGATGTATGGGCAGTGCTCGCCGCGGTTACACCTTCCAAAGCGGTTGTAGTACATACAGTACTCCTTTTTCTTCTCCTTTTTCTGCCTAGCCTGCCGGATGATGGCCAGGCTGCGCTGAACAGCCCGGCTGCAGACAGGAAAAGGTACGTGAGCCCGAGGATGAACAGGGAGCACCCCCATGCCCAATCCCTGGGGACGAACCTGGCTAAGGAGCGGCTGCAGTTGCTGGCAGGGTCCAATCGGCCTACAGAAGAAAGAGGTGGGGGTCACATCAGGCCAAAGCCCAGCATAAAGTCCTGTCCACATTCCTCTGTACCCTGAGCTAAGCCTCATACCCTCTCCCCACTGACCTACCTGGCCAAGCCCTCTTGGAGTCCCCAACACTCTGCTCATCACTGCTGCCTCCATCAGGGCACAGCTCCACCCCTTCCCTATGTGAACACAACACACTGGCCCTTGAGTCTGGCTCTGCTTGAGGGTGGGGTGGTGCAGGATTCCTGCTGTGCCCTCTGAGTCAATATGCCAGGAGGACTGAGGTAGCCAGCTGGCTCCTGCCTTCAGCTAGTTGGGCTCCCCAAACCCACAGTGGGTGCCGGCTGGACCTCCCTGCATGCTGGCTCCTGCTCCCCCTGGGTGCCCATCTGGGCAATTAGATGGCTCATTGGGCAGGTCCTTAGGCTGAGGCAGTGATGAGCCAGTGGATGTCTCTCTAGGCTTTGTCCTCAGCCTGGCCACCCAGGAAGATACCATGTAAACAGTGTTGATGCCAGTGGTAGTGCTTCCCTTTGCCAGAGCCTGGAAGCAGGATTAGTGAGGGAATGGGACTGGAGGGGTTGCTTAGACCAGGATAGCAAATACAAGCCACATATGAACTGGCTTTGTAGGAGGAAGGGTTTTAATACCTTTAAAGGATTGTAAAATGAAAACTATACATCAGAGAAGAGTGTGGTGGCAAAGCCTAAAATACTGACTGATTCTGACTGGTGCCTTGTAGACAGGGAGTCTGCCAAGGCCTGGCCAATGCTTGTTACTTAGTTTTAGAAGTACCATATCAGATGGCTCTCGCAACCCCAAGCCCACGGAGCAGCCCAGCCTTTCTGAGGTCACTAATGTGGTATGAAGAGGAAAGCAACAACAGGAATGGCTTCCCAAGAGCCAGGGCCTATGTGGTAAGGGCAGGCACCTAGAGGGAGGGCCTAGGGCTCAGGCTACCTCACAGCTGCTTTTTTTTTTTTTTTTTTTTTTTTTTTT
>NW_022900917.1:84339853-84371802 GCF_012274545.1 Fukomys damarensis
TTTTTTTTTTTTTTTTTTTTTTTTTTTGTGATAGCTAGAAATTGAACCTAGGGTCTCAACACATACATGCTAGGCAATGCTCTACTACTAAACTACATCCCTAGCACTTATTAATTCTATCTTTAAAAAAAATATATATATATTTTTTGGTACCAGGGATCGAACTCGGGACCTTGCACTTGTGAGGCAGACAGCGGAACCACTGCGCTAAATCTTGAAATAAGGTCTTACTAAGTTGCTCACAAGATAGCCTCAGACTCTTGATCACCTAGCCTCAGCTTCCCAAGTAGATGGAATCACAGGTATGTGCCACTGTGCCTAGCCAGCTACCTGCCTTTTAAAGGCACAAGCCAGCCCTGAGCTTTTAGGTCGAGTAGGGGAGGGCCTGCTCAAGCCTGCTTCCCCATGTTCCTCAAATACACACATGACCTTCCCAGACCAGGTTCAATTTCCTACACAGCAGCTGCTGAAATGAATATGGCGCCAAGAGGCAAAAGTGACATCACTCAGAAATTCTAAGGACCTGAGGTGATGACAAAGCTATCCAGGTTTAAAAAGGGATATTCCAGCTGGGTGTGGTGGCGCATGCCTGTAATCCCAGCACTCAGGAGGGTGAGGCAGGAGGGTGACTGTGAGTTCGAGAGGTCAGTCTCAACTACACAGTGAGACCCTTTCTCAAAATACCAAAAGGGGGAGGCGCTATTCCAAAGTGCTTGGCCTCACAGACCACACAGTCTCTGCCTCTCTGTGCATGGGTGTGAGTCTGGGCTGCTGCTCTAGGGAAACTCTCCTCAACCACTGTCCCCACAGTATCCGTCCCCATTTGCCCTTACTCCCCAGGCCCTGAAAGGCTCATGGCCTGTCCAGACTCTTAACTCCTTCCAGTCCCACAGACTGGAAGCTCAGACCTTCCTCCTTCAATATCTAGTAGCTCTGAGTTCAAAATACCCTCCCCAGGGAGGGCCAGGCAGTGCCACCACACACTGGCACCTCAGGGATACAGGATCCAACACAAGACCATCAGACGTGAACTGCCTATTGCATCAGGAGATACCATGAGCTTTGCTGGGCAAGCTGGGAAGCCAGACACTGTTCTACTGGAGTTCCTTGGGCCCCTCTGGCCAGCAGCTACCCCAATTCTGCCTCAGTGTCCTCAAGATAAAAAAAAAGCATCTCCAGGACTGAACAGTGAGATCTCTGTGGGAGGGAAGCACTCACTGTTGAGCAGCTGAACCTTGTGCCCCTAGCCAGGCATAGGTAGGGGCTGATAATGGTACCCCAGGGTAGGGATGGGGGACTGAGGGCACAAGCAGGGACATGGGAACGGGGTGGAGGGGTCAACAAGAGTGAAGGAAGAGTGACAAGCATCTAGGAGGGACAAGGAGAGCCTATGGCAGCTTCTGTTCTTACTGGGGACACCTGTCCACAGGGTGGCAGTGGAGCCCTGTCCAGGTGACATGGATGCACCCCTGCACCTGTCAACCTTCACTGCAAGTGACATGCAATTTGATAACCTGTCAACGAGCACTGGTTCCTGGGCTGTCACCCAGGCTGCCAGTGACACTGGCACCATCTGCTCTAGGTCAGGGACATACTAGCATCACGTGCTGCCTGTCAGGACCTGAGGAGGATGGTTTTCTCCTCTTTCCACTTTCTGCTTTTAAAAACATGCCAGCAAGGGGCTCACGGTGGGAGCTGTGACAAGGACTAGAGGCACCTTTCCAAATGCTTTGCAGTGCTAAAAATGCACATAAAGTAGCTGGCTTGGAAGCGGGGAGTGAGGTGCAAAGAGCTAGACAAATCAACCTATCAATCTGACCTCAGAGCACAAGGTGCTGCCTCTGCTGTGCTTCTGGAGAACTCACTTCCCGAGTGCTTCCCAAAATAAATGTGGCTCCTTCCAGCCCCACCTGCTTCATTGTGCTCCCATTTGTTCCCTGCCCAAGGACCACTTGGGGAAGACACTTTATCTCCTCATAAATCCAAGCCTCCTCCGCCCCTGGTTCTTGATCTGGACCACCTGGCAGCAGCATGTCCCTGCCCAGGGAGTCAGAGGAGGGGCCATCTCAGCTGAGAGCCCACTAGGCCCTGCCAGGGCATAGTACATCTTTCCCTGCCAAAGATGGCAGAGCCCCAGGGAGTGGCACCCAGGGGTGGGGCCTCAGTAGCCCAGTGGCTCTGGCTCTGAATTGTGCAGCTGATAGGGCCTCCCTCATGCGCCTATATGACCTTGTGGTCTAGAGACCAGACTCACACAGGAAGATATGGTAGCTGGTCAGTGGCAGGGCCACACCTACCTTACTCAGCTCTAGGGCCCTAGGGACTCAACTTAGAAAAAGCCCAGAACTAGCCCCACAACCATGGACCAGGGCAGGCAACTCTGCTGGTAGACTTGGAGCTCCTTCCTGACCACCACAGGAACTGTCAGGCTAGCAGGCTAAAGACACAAGTACCAGGCCAAAGGATGTGGGGAAGGATCCATGGCGATGCTTTGAGCAGCAGGTAGACCTGGGAGGGAGGGGCTTAAGTTTTGGAGCTGTTGCTGACTCTGTCCCCAAAGGTCTGGAGGAGCAGCCAAAAGAAGGGGTAGAGCTTCACTCCTCCCAAGGTAGGCTTCACTCCCTTATGGAAGTCAAAGTTCCGCTGACACTAGGATAGAAAATTTATTTCTTTAATTATAATCCATCTAAGTGGTCCAGTCAGCAGCAGCCCACAGCTGGGAGTAATCCACCTTCCTCAGAGCGAGGTAGGTCTACATGGGAGGTCTGGGTAGCTGGAGCCAGGTCCATTCGGCTCGTATACTGGCTTCCCTTGGCCACCACGCCCCCAGGAAGGCTCTGTACCTGACCACATGCCCCACATCTTCTCCCTACTGAAGGATCAAATCCTGGTTTGGCAGCAGTGAGGAGGCATCAGGATCCCTGCCACTCTCTCTAGGCAAATATATATAGCCGGGGCTAAGCAGAGGCAGGTTCCAATGGTTCCCCCTAAAGAGGTGTGAAGTACCTGAAGGGGCTGTGGATTGTCTCTCAGCCAGCTCCAGGTTAAGAGAGGGGATGAGGTGGGGGCTGGTGGGCAAGGGATGGATAATCCATAGTGTGATGGCACCAGGAGCTCTGAATCTCCCAGGTTCTGCCACATGTGCAAACAGGAAGAGAGATTCTGCAAAACTCAGCACTGGGCTCCAGGTGTCACAGTGCAAGGAGGCAGCTTCCCAAGGAGGAGTGACAGCCCAGCCTTCCCTGCTCACTTACAACTCACAAGAGCAGTCTGACTCTCTCCCACCACTCCCCAGGGCGATACACCAGTAAAGAGATCAAGTCCAAACTGCTGCCTGCCCTGTTGGCCTTGCATCTTTCACTCCATCTCCTGTGGACATGAGGGCATGTGAGGAGCTGGGGTAGTCGGCACAGACCCTCCCCACAGGCTCACTCAGCCCAGCATATACGGGCAGCAGGACCTAACCACAGAAGGAGGATAAAGGGGTGTGAGGACAGGACCTTTAGGGCAGTGGGGAGGAGCCACTGGCCTGGGGCCAGGAATCACTCGGGGAGTGGAGATGAAGTGGTCACTTCCAGGTAGGTGTGACTCGGGTCAGAAGTGACCAGAGTGGACACTGCAGATCATTGAGAGGGCCTGCCCCAAACCCAAAGCACCATCCCTTTAGGGCTCAGGAAGCCCAGTCACTGAGCCACTCCCTGTGCCCACTAACCCAGCTCTTCTCATGCCCTCATGCCCACTCACAGGGTGGGGCAAGAGAGACGACAGGCATAAGGGAACACAAGAGGCATGGATAGGGAAATGAGGTCCATGGGAGGGCAGAGCCCCATGCCAAGTGCTGCTCTTAGGAACCCCATACCCAGGACAACTTGCCTAAAAAATGGTCGTGTGGAAGTCCTGGGTCTCAGACAGGCCCTGGGATCGCAGCCAGGTTGGGCAGCTGGAGGGGCTGGCCTCCAGAGAGAGACATCTCCCTGACCTCTGAAGACCCTGCCTGGGGCACTGCACCTTACTCCAGAGGAGCCACTTCTTTTTCCAGCCCCTTTGGCAGGTGGATGTAGTGGCTGGGCCTCCTGCAATCCCACCATCAACTATAATCTTTTTTCCCCCCTATGGACAAGCAAAGGGATAAAATTCAACTGAAACCAAAATATTTTTCTAGTTAATTTGTACAATAAGCGCATCCAAGGCATTTCCTTCTCCTTGGCCTGTTTCCCCAGCTGCGCAGGCCTGTGGTGGCGGCAGCGAGTGCCTCTAGACACAGTTGTTGAGGCATCACCAATGTGATTAGGGCACCATGGTCTCAGGTGTTCACTTGCCCAGGCGTGTTTGCCATACCTGGCGCATCCTTTGTCCAGAAGCAAAACATAGGGAGCTGCTCAGCCAAGCGAGAGGTAGGCGCCATGTGGGCCTTTCCAGGGAATGATGGGCCGAAGGCCTCCCAGCACCCTCTCTGCGCTGGTTCCCTTGTTGACCTCAACAGGGATTGCTACCAAGGCTCTGTGTGTATCCAAGAGTAAAATCAATTCCCAGGCTGGGATATAGCTCACTGGCAAGCACTCACTTGACTCCCTGAAAGCCCCAGGCCCCAGACCTTGTCCCTTTGTCCCCTTCCTAAAGGAAAGCCTAGAGCCAAGCCCAGAGAAGCCTTACCCGAGCGGAGGAGGGCTCTGCTGCCCCCATCACCTAGCCGGCTGGATGTCTTGGAGAGCTTATTGGCTGACACCTTGTAGAGGACACCTCCGATACAGCGGTAGCCTTTGCTCCGCCACCGAGGGGAGCCAACTGGTACTTTGCCACCCCCAGTGACAACTGGACGCAGGCGGTTCACCACCAGGGACCTGCAGAGACAAAAACATGCCCATCAAACATGGTCCAGGATAAGCACCAGATGCAGAACCCACTCCCTGGGATATAAAGTAGCCAGGGTAACCACTGGCTATCAGTACAGCCACCAGGAGAGCTGTTTCCTGCCCTCTTACAGAGACACCAAAGAATGTGACATGAAGTCCCAGAAGGAGGCGTCATCCAAACCAGCTAGGAACTCATGTGCTTACAAAGGGGCCCACTGGGAAGGGACAGTCTCCCTAAACATTCACCTTTCCTTTGGACACAATCAGCCTGGACTAGTGCTGTCAGTGCCCTCCCAGGGATGGCTCTCTTGGACTGCAGGGGCATGATGTGCCCTGGGCACAGCTAAAGTGGGAAGTAAAGGCAGCTAACCTGGGCCTGGCACAAGCCAGGATCCTCTCTCTGGATCCTCCAAGTGTGTCCCTTTTGGCCTTTACACTCCTGCAGCCCACCCAGGCCTAGTACCAGTAACCCTAGTTCCTCCGGTAGTTGGATGGCCAATGCAATACACAGGTACCCCCAGATCTGGGCTGCCCAGCAACAGTAGAGGCTCACTTGTTGACACTCTCCCTTGGCTGGAGAGTGTACCTACCGCACTGCCCATCAGAGCCAGCCCTGCCACCCAGGGCAAGCCACCCAGAAAGGGGGTTTGGGGGAGAGCACCCCTGCTTATGGGGTCAGCTGCTCTACCCAGCACTCAGTACCACAGTCCCTCTGGGCTTTCCTTGGTCTCCACCTCCAAGTTGGGGTAACTCTCACCAGCCAGTGGCCTCTGAGGGCCCATTAGTGAGATGATGCGAGCAGAGTGAGCTGGTCACTCAGGGGACTAAAGCTGCGGCGTAAGTACAAACAGCAGCAGGGCAGCCACAGAAGGCACTTAACCCAGTTTTCCTTAATTAAAATTCAAGCTCACAAACACCAATCATAGAGGGAAAGAGTCCTGCCAAGGGGCCAGCTATGGTGAGCTGTCTGCCTTTGCCCCACCTACTGTACCCTCCAGCAGCCCTTATGGAACATCCTGCTGGCCCCAAGCCTTTCAGGGAAACTCAGTCAGGCTCAGGGCTCCAGGCTTTTATCTGGCCTTGGAACCTGCCCTGTACTCTCAGTTTGCACTGAGACCAGGTTAGAGTGTGAGGAGGGGCCAGGCTATGAGAGGTATTCTTTAGTACCAGCCCCTCAGAACCTTGTCAGTCCTGTAGCCACAGAGATGGTCTGGATACTCCATGAGAGCTAAGGCCAAGGCACAAGAGATACTCACTTGACCCCAAATCAGTCAGGAAGGAGGATCAGGGAAGGAGCACTTCAGCTCACTTGTTCTGAGGCCAATAGGCTCCTGGGTCTGCCCCAGCCTGACAGCCAGAGCCTGCCCTCAGGGCAACTTCCCTGTGCATCCAGTGTGGGCTAGGGCAGTGCCAGGAGGTGAAATGGCTATGAGGCTCTGCCTATACCCCAAGCAGACCTTGCTCTTACAACATCCATCCCAAAGTGCCCCACCTCTGCTCACAGCACAGCTGAGTCAGTCCTTACTGGAGTGCTTATTCCCAGCCTCCTGGAAGCAGTGTCAGACTGGTATCCAACTGCTGTCCTGGGCCTAACCCTGAAAGAGCTCACGTGGGTGTGGGTGTGGGTGTGGGTGTGTGTGTGTGTGTGTGTGTGTGTGTGTGTGTGCGCGCGGTCTGTCTAAGGATCTTCTCTGAGACTTCCTCCAAAGGTGCCCTGGGGGCTGATAAATGCATCAAAGGGGTGCACCTCCATGGTGCAACAACAACAAAGCAGGGGGTTAAAGCAATGTGACGTGGTCATGGGGCAACAGACTCTCCTACTAGAACTGCAGAGAGTACCTCCACTTCCGTGAAGTTTCCACCCATGAAGCCTGTAGCCCTTGTATGTGTACTTGAGGGCTCTGGCTGGAGCTACCAAAGGATCCAGAAGCCAGCTAGGGCTCAGGCCAAGGCCAGAAAGCATAACCACTGCCTATACTTGCAGGTGGAGAAGCCAGCTTCATTAAAGACTGATTTCTACAACTGCTCTATAGAGTTGGAAGGCTCCTGTTATACTTCTTCCTCAGAAAGTCTTGGTTATAACGGGCCAGAAATTTGGCTCAGTGGTTCTGCTGCCTGCCTCCCAAGCACAAGGTCCTGAGTTCGATCCCCCATTAAAACAACAAAAAAAAGAAAGTCTCGATTATGCCACATGTTTATTCTATTGATGATCATGAACTATCAATTTGGTTCCTTTTCCCTTCCTAAAACACTCACAGAATTTTAATAGCAGATATGGGACATCTGTGGCTCTACTTAAACAGGAAGTATGGCAGTCCCTCTGCTGATATCCCAGCTATGCATACACACATGCCTATGGACCCTAGGGCTGGGGGGGCAGCCTCAGGGCCTCCAGGGAATGGGGGCAGGCACTGCCCATTGCTTCCCTTACCCAGGAGCCTGGAAGATTTGTGCAGCTTCCACATTTGGAATGCTGACATGGTAGAGAACTTGAGGAGTTCTGGCCAGAAACTCCAGGCCTGATCAGGTAAGGGAAAGGGCCCGTCTTGGCACCCACCTGTCTACCTTCCCTTGCCACCCCCTGCTGGGCCCTGCTGGCTTTGGAACTTGAAGCAGGAGGGCACCAGGTAGGGCCCTGTAGCATTTTGCTGCCATGGGTGTCACAGCACTCCAGTAAATTGTTACCCTAATGGAGAGGACAGCCTTTGGAAACGAACTGTACAGTGAAGAGGGGATAAAATTAATGAGATAATAGTGGGGCCAAGGACCCTGCATGCGCCTGCCCTCACGGCATGGCTCTGTAATTCCTTTTCTGCAACGGGAGCCACAGATCTAAAGGCTTCTCCCATCCGTCCGGCAGGTCCATGCCGCCAGGAAATTTCATTAACGCTGGAAAATAGGAAAGGTATTAAGCGTGGATAATGAAGGCCAGGGAGGGAACAGTGCCTTAAGATAGTCTTCTTTCTCGCCTTTGTAATGGGAGGCATGAACTTTCCCTTCAAATCCATTTCTAATCCATTTGAAATACTACAGCAAATTATCTTTCCTTCAGCCCGAAAGCGGCCAGCCAATTTACTCCGAATAGAAGTGACAATGCCCCAGGATTTATCACCATAACCTTGACTATACCAGGGTGAGGCCGGGCCTCCCCTCTTCCCCTGGGGGGGCACAAAGGATGGGTGGGGGGAGATAACATTTTAAATGAGAAGCAGTGGTGATGGGGAGAAAGATGGACATACCACAAAAGTAGGTTCATTAAAAAAAAAAAAAAAAAAAAAAACAAAAAAAAAAAAAAAAAAAAAAAAAAAAGGCTGTGCATCCACTACCTTGGTAGCAGCAGAAACTTCCAGGTCAGAGATTGTCCAGAGGGGCAGCAGAAGTACTCACATAGTTCAGTTTGCCTCTTCCCTACTTTTGAGGGGTCTGGGTATGTCAGGGGGAGGCTGTCTCTGAAGCACTTATGTTTTCCTGAAATCCCCAGGGTTGCATAGTGCAGGTCTGCCACACTGGCTGGGCACGCAAGTGCCAAACTCCCCACACCCTCTAAGGCCACCGTGGTCTGGGCCACCACTGCTAACTGGCTTGCACTGGAATTTAAAAGCTGACTCTAGACACTATGATCTGCCCTTCCCTGAGGGTGCTGCCGGGGTAAAGTCAGTACAGACCCAACATATGGGCCATGTTGAGATGCAAACTATTGGTAGGATCTCATGTGAAGCTGCACTCTCCCAGCCCCACCACATACACCTTACACTTACACACACAACCACCACCACCAGGCTGTGCCTCTTGGCCATAAGAGTACCTGTGCAGATAAGCACTCCAGTATGTATACCATGCACTCACATAACGGCAAACACTGCCTGTCCCTGAGTAGAGGCCTCAGCACTTGTATCACCAGCAGCAGCAGCCCACAGCTCCACAGGTGGATATCTGACAGAAGAGGGATCCTCCTGCAGGTCGCCCACAAGCCCTTCTGCAAATACAGTCCTCCAGGAAGATGAGCCCTCTGCACCTAAGAAGTCTGCTGCCATTCTTGGCCCTGTGATTTCTCCTTGTATGAGACCTGGCCACAGGACAGACCCAAAAGGGTTACATACCCCTCTCCTGGAGAGGACACACAAGGACACACATTCAGGACACACAAGGCAGGGCACAATCAGATGAGACCTGAGTGGCCTAGCCACGGGAGAACTGTCAAACTCGAAAGCTGTGTCCTGGGACTGCTAGGTTAAATGTCACTTTTGAACAAACACCACACGAGGTCAGCTAGATGCAGCTCCTTTGAGGACAAGTCTGGGTCTACAAGCAGGCCCAGAAGCAGAGACTAGAGACTGAATAAGTCTGTCACAGAGGACAGAGGCAGGTCACTCAGCACCTGGAACAAGGAAGGGAGTGCATTACCAGAGCAGAGGACCATGGGTCTCTTGAGAGGCAGACTTGGGATCTCAAGCTCATTTCCTTCCCAAGCACAAGGCAATACAGAGTACAGCAGAGAGGGAGATCTGCCCCTCCCAGGAGCCCCCGGGACCCTTCTGTACCTCTGACTCCTGCTTTGGGTCTTTCTATTATTACCCATCACACTCAAATCTTATCTGCTAAAAAAAGAAACAAACAAAACCCTTTGCTTGTTCTCCTTCCCTCCCTGCCAAATTCTGGGTCTACACTCGATGTCCACACATAGCCCATCCAAGACCCTTTTCCCTCACAGGCTCCCTATCTGGGACCCTACATCTGACTCTGGCTGAGGGCCTCTCACACAGAGGCCTCGCTGCCCCACTCCAGGCAAGGCCACCAGTGGCCTCTGTTGACATTTGGGGACCAACCTGGTCTCTCTGACAAGCAAGCTGGGGGTCCCTTCAACCACCATGGGTCTAGAACTGCACATTAAAGCAAGTCTTCCCAAACCCTGCAGGAGGTCCTCTTGGTCTCATGATGACCATGTCATAAGGCTCTGTGAGCTGGGCTGGGAAGTTTCAGATCATGGAAAGCATTGCATCCCTTCCTGGTACACATATGTTCATAGAGGCCTATGCACACCTGTCCCTCTGTCTAGCAACCTGAGCATGTCTGAGCCCAAGTTCAGATGACATATCATCAGGGAATCCTTCCCTATTCCAGACCAGATGGGCCCCTTCTGGCCTAGGCATCACAGGGCTCCCAGAGAACAGTGTCATGTCTGTTGGATGCATGGTTTTGTGTACCTTTATAAATCTGTGCTAAGGAACACATACGAGGTGTGGAGCAGGACCCGGGAAGGGCCTTGTGTTGTGCCCTGGTTCTTCCAGGACCTCTTGGGACATGCAGGAATTAGGGGAAGGCCTGGTCAATTACAGATAGCAACAGTGGGAGATGGCATTAGAGCAGTGGGGCAGCTATAGGCAGGAACAGTGGGAGTGGCGTGAGAACTACTGTTCTCTTCTCCGTAATACCCTCCCTTCCTTGCACCAGGTGCTGAGTGACCTGTTTCTGCCCTTTGTACAAGACTTGTTCAGCACCTAGTCCCTGCCTCTGGGCCTGTCTTATAAACCCAGTCCTGACCTCAAAGGAGCTGCACACAGCTGACCGCAGGTGGTGTTTGTTCAAAGGTGCCACTGAACCTGGCAATCACAATTTTGCTCAGGAGAATGGGCAGTAAGCTAAGCCAGCAAGAAACATAGCCAGACAGCATGGGCTAAGAACCAATGGAGCCAAGAGGCTGGGTGCATTCCTGTGATCCCAGCATTTGAGAAGCTAAGGCAGGAAGATCAAGGGTTATATGCCAACTGAGCTACACAGTTCAGGCCAGCCTAGACTATATACCAAGATCCAGCCTCAAAGAAAAGGGAGGAGTAGAGCTAGAGAGGGAGGCAGGAGTCAAAGGATGCACAAGGGACCAAGATTAACTCAGACCCTCAGGAGCAGGGTAGTTACCCTAACATGTCTGGCTATGCATGGGGCAGTGCATGGGCTGTGGAACCAGCTGCCCTCAGGCCAGGCTACCCTAGGTGGTGGTGGCTGAGAAAGAGATGGGCAGGCCAACTGGGAGCAGAGAAAACAACCAGGGAAGCATTTTTCAGGAAATGGAGCATGGTTTTTGAAGCTCGGAGCTAAGTGAACGGGAGTGCGCAGTCAGCAGAAGAGGCAGCTCGCACTGCGAATCCCCAAGTAGGTCAGGCGGAGCCGCCGTGACAGGCATTAAACTGCTTAGTGGGGCTTTCCACCGGAAACACTGCCCCCGCCGGGGCTGCTTGGCTTAGGAGGGCAAGTGTGCATGTGCTAGTGTGTGTGAATGTGTACACAAGCACGCAGATCAGCTCCCAACCTCCCTTGTCTATGTTATGCTAGCCTCATCCAGAGGCTTCTCTACCTGCCTGGATGACCTCTCACCTCAATAGGCCAAGCCAGGTCACCTGGGGCAGTTCACAATGTCCTGGGTCAGGCAGTGCATAGGCACGCAGGGGCAACCAAGCAGTCATCCTGCCTCTGAAACTCAAAAACTGTGTGCCCAGAAACACAGGCCTGCCCCTAGATCACTGAGGTTGAAACTTGATAACCTGGTGGACACACTAGCCTCACGAAGGTTGTGGACTCCTGATTTTAAAAACCCTAGTCTACCCAAATAATTAGCTCCCTCAAGTCCAGCCCTCCATGCCCCAAACTCCTACACCAAACCCTCAGTGACACAGCCAACTTGGAGAGTGGGCCCAGGAGCCCCAAGGTAGCAGGTGCTGCTCCTTGGCCACAGTACCATGATGGATGGCAGTCCAATTTCCAGATGCACTCCACTGAACCATACTACCTACCCTGCAGCCCACGTGGAGGGGCTAGCTGTCAGATCAGTAAGCCTCCAGGCCTCACTGATACACAAGTCAGCAGCTTACCACTGTTAGAGGTCACAATGAGGGTAAAGATAAAGAAGTGAGGTTTTGACCATGTGTACAGCATTGCATGTGGAGAGCAGGGCAATCCCTGGCCCTAGGCAGGCAAGGTAGAAGAGGGTGCTGGTGGGTAGTTGTGCTGGAATGGAGGTGGGATGAGCTCC
The DNA here is from genome assembly GCF_012274545.1 of Fukomys damarensis. Taxonomy (NCBI): domain Eukaryota; kingdom Metazoa; phylum Chordata; class Mammalia; order Rodentia; family Bathyergidae; genus Fukomys; species Fukomys damarensis. Next base: position 84,351,731 of record NW_022900917.1, read on the forward strand.
CCAAGGCTCCCAGGTTGACCCAGGGATAGGGTGGCCTGGCAGGGCTCTGCTGATCACCTAAGGACTTTGTCAGGCCACTGCTCCTTCCTGAGGGACCGTGCCCTGCCCCATATCTCCCTAGTAAGGAATAACATAGTTAAGGGGCACCCCTCACCAGCCCAAGCAGAGTGGTGGTGGGTAATACTAATTGCACGGCCTACAAATGTGCTGCTCCATTATGAGGGGCTGGGACTATTTTATGTATTTTATGTGCTCACATCTATTCAATTGGTATTTCGATCAATGGATGCATTACAAGCTTTCCCTTTAAGAGCCTAATAAACAACAAGATGGAAAGTAAAATTCTCCATAAAAATGACACTTTTAAAAATCCATTTCAGCTCAGGCTATTGGTGTTCTGTATGTCAGCTGCAAAAAAACAGGTATTACTGGGTCTTAATGGCCCCACTCCAGAGTGCAGAGTTCAGCTAGATGGGCAGAGGGGCTGGGGCCTGGCGGTACAGCTACCCTTGGTGAGTTAGGCTGGTGTGAGCCCCAGGCAGTGTTCTAAATCCTCTACACCTGGTACAACCCAGGATTCCCAACTGCTGGCCCAGAACATTCTTGGCCCATGATGGCTTGTGAGGGGCAGGGTTGGGCTTTCAGGTATCTGGGCACACTGCTGTATAAGAAGACTCACAGTGACACTCCTCCCCCAACCCATGGACGGATCCATCCCACAAGTCTAGCTGGCTCCCCAGGGAGGTGGTGACCCAGGCAAATCTTATGTAGCCAGAAAGCCTAACCAAGATAGGCATCCACACAAACATCAGAGAATGGCCCACAAGGCTCAACAGTACGAGTTTGTTAGATTTAGCAATATGAACAGGTAGCTGATTATGAAGTAAAGACACATGTACATCAATAGCCTTTCAAGACAACAGTAAAACCAGGTGGAACACACAAGCCACGAAAACTCTCACAAAAGCCACAGCAGGTGTCTGGCCACATGTGGAGCACAGTGTTGCTCCTACTGCACTGAGAGCAGGAGGCAGTTATGGTAAGGCAGGGTCACCTAGGACCTTGTACAAAAGGGTAAAATGGTAAGAATAAAATCCAGCTTTTGTTAACTGAAGGATGGTTGGTAGGGAAGGATGAAAATATGGCCCAGTGTTCCTAAAGTTCACTTAGAAATGCAAACATTCAGGAACAACTAAGAAGATAGATGTGTCCACAGTAAGGATGGGGAGGCGAGAGACAAGCCCTAGCATCCAGTCACCTGGCTGACAGCTAATGATCCTGCACTTCGGTGTTTCAAGGGGGCTCATCTCAATGAACTTACTTCCTTAAGAGGGAAAAAAGAATCTTGATTCATCTCCACCTCTAGTCACAAGCAAAAATTAAGAAGGGTCACAAAGCTTTGGGAGAAAAACATGACTTGGGTAGGCAAATGTTTCTTAAACAGAGTAGAAAAAAGACACTACTTTTAAAAAGATGCCCTAGGATGTGTGAAGCTCTGGGTTCAATCCCCAAGACAAAGAAAGGAGTTGAGGGAAGTGGGTGCAAGCACTAGAATGCAAGTGAGAAACGTAACATAAAAAGTTCCAACAAATCAATAAAAAAGGCACAAAAAAGAAAAAGACACAAAAAGGCCCTCCACAAAAGAGCACAGCATGGAGCAGTAAGTATAAGAAAAGACATTCCACATCATTTACTCAGCAGGACATGCAAATTAAGACCTTGATGAGATGCCACCACACCTACCAGCATGGCTTCAACTGGAAAGAAGGCCCAGGGAGAAGTGGCTGGAATGGTGGAACAACTGTAATATGTTATGCTGCAGCTGACTGCAGGCTTGGGAGGCCACCATGGGAAACATGCTGATCTCACTTACTAATAAAGCTCAGTGCCCGTTCCCCTTCCAAAGCAGCAACTCCACAGAAACAAGGGTCCCTCAATACCCAGAGACACACCTACAGGCTGAGAGCACCTTTGTGCATAGCCACCAAGACAAGAAGTAATCCAGATGCCTGTCAACAGCCAAAACAGACAATCCATGGTGAACCCTGGAGAGTGATGGCTGGGAGAAAGGAGCCCCTGCCACACAGCCCTGTGAATGACCTCAGGATCCAAAGTGTGCCGGCCAGCTCGGCCTGCTCCACCAGAATACCACAGACTACACAGCCCCAACACACCAGAACATGTTTCCTCATGAGACTGAGAGTCCTGGACCAAGGTGCTAATAGCTTGGTTTCTGGTAGTCTCTCTTTCTGACCTGCCTTCTGGCTCTTCTCATGGGGCCTTTTCGCATATGTATCCCTTGTCTCTTTCTCTTCTTATAAGGGCTCTGGTCAAAGTGCATTAGAGCCAAACCCATATGACCCTATTTAACCCTATCCACTCCTTAAAGACCTCACATCCAAATCCAGTCACACTGGGGGGTTAGGGCTTTAACTTGTAGAATTTGGAACACAATCCAGTCCCTAGCAAGTGGTAAACAAAGGAACTGGATGCTACAGAACCTGTCACTCACTTTAAGAGACCAGAGCCAGGTGCCTATGAGGAAAACATGCAGGAGGACCAAGGGTTTCTGTATTGCATGGTCTTGGTACACAGAGGGTTGTTTGGAGCAAATCAATGTGTGAAATCTAAGGGACTGACAGACTTCAGTGCCCCCCAAAATAAAAGCTTCTGCTATAAATCCTCATACACTGAAAGGCAAAACTGAAGTTAAGGAAAATGATAAAGGGTCTGAAGATTGTAAGGGTCCCACAAATCTGTGAGAAACAGGCAAGCCAGAGACAAATGAACAGTAAGGGTAACCAAGGTTGAACCTGACAAAGACTATAAACCAAACTAAAATAAGCTAGACTACACCTGCCTCTATTCAGGTGTTTAATTGTCTGGTGAGAGCAGCTGACACAGAAGGGACAGGGACTGAGGCCAGCCAGACACTTGCATGGCTGTCTTGACCACTGGGTCTATACAGTGGCCCAGTCAGTACCCAACATGCCTTGGAATGAGCCAGTGTCACCCTGATGAATGTGTCTCTAGGATAGACCATAGGGACAAAAAAGTCAGCAGTTTCAAGATCAGACCCACCATGGAGCCCAGTGCTGTTCAAGTTGTAGCTGCCTAACAGCCAGGTGTTCCTCCTCTGACGGGGTCTCAGTGAAGACAGCAGAGAAGGGTGGTGCTGGGTCTGGAATGAGTGAGGGGAATACAGTACATTCTGCTTTGCTACTTCCCTTGATGACATATAGAAGCCATTGTAGCACCTGCCAGGTGACATATAGGGGCCATTCTAGCACCTGACAGGCACAGGGCAAGCAGGATTAAGGATGGAAGGGCTGAGCCACACAGCCAACCTCCCTTGCAGCTCAGACACCTGAGCCATGTGCAACCTGGTCATCCAATTGCTGCCACTGCAGGTGAATGAGGACCCACAGGCCCAGGCACCCCTCCAGCTCCCTGACCAACCTCAATGTAGACCCTGACCCATGGAGTTCCTGCCCCACCCAGGCCCATCCTTACCAACCCCAGTATGGAGTAGAGGAGCAGGCCATAATTTATGGCCCCTGCCTATGCTTTATGGCTTTCTTAATTCGGCTCCTGCTACTATTAATGTAGTTAATGTTGAGATTATATCTATTTTCTGGCGTCAGGCGGTGATTTATTCAAGCCATTTTTCCGGTGGAGGCTCCCACGCTGTTAAATCAAGCGCCTTGCCAATTAAGTGCTGACTTGGGAAGTGGACGCAATCTTAACAGACATCCCACCACAAATTACACCAGGGGCTGCTGGCTCTGAGGAGTGGGCGGGCAGCCATAGGCACCGTGCTGACTTGGGAAAAGCTAGCCAAACACCAGGCCTGGCCAGCAGTGGCTCAGCAGGAGCTGGAGCCCCTGCCAACCACTGCTGGGTCCTCAGGTCTGTCCCTGATATACAGAGATCTCTCTCTTAGACTGCAGTGTCAACCCACACAACATTTCCAATGAAACTCAGACCCCTAGGCTCCTCAGTCAGGTCCCAGGCATGCATGCCTTGGCAGACACAAGGTTTAGGGGAGCATGTTGTGGAAGGCAGAAGCCTCCAGAGCTAGGGGTATGCAGCCCCCTGCAGGTATGAGGACAGACTGCACCACCACCCAGGGCCTGTACCCTGTGGGCTGGGGAGAAGAAAGAGTCACTAAAAATCTCATCTCTGAAAACATGCAGAGCAATACAAGGGAGGCAAGAACAGATGGAAGGTACAGAGAAGAGTGGAGGGACATGCCAAGGGAAGGACCTCACCACCATTCCCTAAAGGTCCAGTGCCCTTCTGAGTGCTTCAGCACCCTCTGGAATCTTGTTCCCTCCTTCCTAGTACCATTATCACTCAAGCCACCAGCCCTGGGCACCCCACCACCCATCATGGCACAGTGGGACCTAGGGTAAGCCCACCTGGGCCAAGTGAACAATGGTCACAGAGCTCTTTGGCTATGATCCTGGGTGACATTACAGATATCATGAGTCCTGTCCTCAGCAGTGCTGTTCTCCCCAGGACCTGGAACAAGGCTGCCTCACCCACCAGCCACTAAAGAGGTTTGAGATAAGATCAGCTGTAGAGCTGATATATGCTACGAGTTAGGCATGATATTGATCGTTTGAATAATACTTTACTACTGCCTCTAAAACCAGGGTAAAAGTGGTATTTAAAACGGTATTTAATAGTGTAAGGCACCCAAGTGGTGCTGAATGACAAGAATATCATGTCTCTTGGCATCAAGGTGGAGCCTCTTGTATTTTCTGCTCTGTTTTCAGGACCAGCTACCCCTCCACACACATGGTGCTCCTAGTACCAACTGCAGTCACACACAGGCCTGCTGCTGGCCAGGTGGTGCCAAGGACCTGGCATGCAGACTCTCCTAGGCTGAGGGCAATTATCCAGGGATTCCATGGAAGAAACCTAACAGGACCTTCTGACAGGCCACTCTCCCACTCTGTCATCAAACTCACTGTGAGGCACATCTCCGAATTTCTACACTCAAAGGGGCATGGAGGGAGGCCACAGGTGGCATGCAGGGAATCTGTTCCTCTAATGGGCAGCCCTTGGCTTACTCCTGCCTAGTAGCATGCCCCCAAGAACATTTCCTCTCATCTGTCCACAGGGCCAGGGCACTATGGTGTGGCGTGACACAGGGAGAGAATATATAAGAGATCCCGCTAGGCAAAGAGTGAGGGCACAGAGGGCCTGCTACAGAGTAACAACACATCTGCAGAGCAGAAGTAGGGACAGAGAGAATAGAAACAAGGAAAAGACACAGACATACATGGAACAGATGGGCAGGACAAAGAGCACCAAGCGAGGAGACACAACACACATAAGAGCCCACAAGGCAAGGAGGGGTCAGCAGAAGATAAGAGCCCGGAGCAGGGAGCAGGTACAGGCACTGACTTCAATAGACTTGCTGTCCCTGCCACCTCAGGTGCCCTCCTTGCCAGCTCACCTACCTACAGAGCTCTATGGGTGGCCACAGTAAGATCAGGGAGCAGGCCTTTCCCTGAGATAGAACAGGTAGGGTCTGTACCTGCCCTGCCTACCCACCTTCCTACTCACAGGGCCATTTCATAGCCAAAACCCTAACCCCATCTGTTGGGCTAATCCTTGCCCCTGACCTGCCTCTCCCTCTGCATCCCTCTAGTGGTCTTAACAAAGACACACCAGCCTTGCCATCACCCCCCACGTGCCACTGAGGAAGCTATGGCACAAATAGGATGCTGGAGGAAGCCAACTATCATGGGGGTCTGTGTGAGACCCCTGTGAAGGACAAGATTCAGCCCTACCCCTCTAGATAGCTATGCAGCCTTGGGAGGCAGCTAAGATCAGCTCAGGCTATGCCTAATCTGGAAACACAGCGGGCCCTGCCTCCCCCGAGCACTCTCAGTCCGGAACGTACTTGTCCTGGCCACTGGGCCATCCTGGGCAAAGAAACATACCTGGACCCAGAAGCCCCTGCCAGCTCCCTCCCCTGACACCAGGGTGGGTCTTAGGGAAAACTTTAACTTGTCCTTAACACCTGCATGGGTGTCCCATGGTGAGCATGTGAGCATGCTCTGTTTGTCTGTTAGTGCTGATGCCCAAGAGGCTGAGCCCTAGAATACAGGGATCCCTTCTTAAGGGTCTGAATCTGAGCCCAGCTCTGCTCTACCTGTCAGCCAGGGTGGGTTTCAAGACCTTCAAAAAAGCTGCCCTCCTTATTCTGGACAAAGTTCGAGAGGATAGCGGTGACTCTCAGGGTCAGCTGATGCTCCAGTGAGACTGGCTCCCCTCCCAATACATCTCTGAACGGCAGAGGAAGGGCATGGGGTTCAGGCTACCCACAGAGCACAGACAGTAGGCATCCAGTTCAGGAAGACACCGACTCAGTCCTGCGGCCCCAGCACTACCGAGGGCCTGAGCTGAAAGGCCTGCCTGCCTCAAACAGACATAAATAAATAAATAACCAAGGTGTGCTTTGAAATGACTTCCAAATTAAGAGTTGCATCCATGCTGTCAAGCCCCTGCTAGCAGCTTCTGTGGCACCTTCCATGCAAAAACGTATCTCAGCCCATTTATTAGAATGATGAAGGCAAAGGGATCTAAAAATTGCACTCCTTCCTTAATGAGCAGCCGAAGGGATCGGTAAGCATAATTTCAGAGGCCAGTAATATTTTATATAATCGCCGAGTGGTTTAAATTGAAAACCCCCAACTGAATCAATATTTACTGCATTGAAACGAAATGAATAGTAATAAGTCACTAAGTTCCCTGTCCTGTTTCATAAAATAAAAAATTATAAAAATGAGCACAGGCGCAGGGAGGCCATCACATTAACTTTTACAGCACTTGGGGAGCCGTAACCGCCTGTTCTCATAAAATAAAATTCTAAAAAACCTACCAGAGGAGACCTTCCTGAGCACCACGTGGGGAAACTTGGGGGCTGGGGCAAGGTGGGTAGAGGGGTTCTGGAGGCATCCAGTGGAGTCCTCCCTGAGCTAGTGAGGGCCCCAAGATCTCTGCTTGTAGGCTAACCATGCCTGGTGCCTCCCTAGATCCCTCACACAGAGGAGACTGCAGTCTGCTGACACTCCTGCTTTAATTTCTTTACCTGTTTTCTCAAGTTCCAGAGTATCAGAATGAAACAACAGCCCTGGCATTAGGGACAGAAGGTAGACAGGACAGACATGTTCAACCAGTTCTGTGTCCCTGACCAGGCTAGAAAGGGACATGTGAGTGGGCTGAAACCAGAAACCCAATGTCCCCTAAAGTACAAGCATGGGACCCCACTACACATAAAGCAGGAGCTTGAGGCCCCCAAGCAGGCCACAGAGAACTAGGGTGGTTAGGGTTAAGGGATCAATAGCACAGGCAGAGAGCAGAACACTGTCAGCTGCATCAGGGGCCCAAAGGCTGTGAAGGTGTGTATGTGTTGCTCTGTGCTCAACACAGAGCAGAAGCTAAGGGTAGAGCTGCGGCTGTGGACAGACACACAGGGGACAGCAGCTACAGGAACATAAGCCCCCATGTCCACAGTGGGACCTGTGCACAGGAAAGAACTGGGGTACTCCCAGAGGATGACCCAGCAAGGGAAAGAGGCAGATCTAAAAATCTATATGCATTCCCGCAGCTCAAGAAGAAAAAGAAAAACCACCATTTCAAAACAAGCACAAAACATGTAAATATATCTTTCACCAAGGAAGAGAACAAATGGCCTTGAAGTAGCTTGTGAATGTGTTCAACAACACTGGTCACCAGGGGACACAGTAAGATACTGACACACACCCACAGTGTGAGAATTAAAAAGATGACGATACCAAACATAATGAGAACGGGAAGAGTGCACTGCTTTGGGACAAGGATGGGTGGTTTCATGTAAAGTTCCCCACAAGCTAGCAATCCTACACCAAAGGGAATGAACATGTCAGTGTATCCAGTGCTCTGTGATTCATATGTGTCCCAGCATGGAAACAGTTTGGATGTCCACTGAAGAGGGCTAACACACCAACATGGAACAAGCTGGGCTGTTCCTTGGCAACAAGTACCCTACAGATCCACAATAGGACAGGAGCACGAATCAAGCCCATAGTTGGTGAGAGAGGTTAGAGACAGTCATATGTGTTGTTCTAGAAGCAAGCAAACAAACTAAATGCAAAAGGTCAGATGGGGCTTCTAAGAGGCTAGGACACCTAGAAGAAGGGGCAAGAGAGACTCACCACTGGCAACAGGAATGCACAGGTGCAAGCATTTGTCCAGACTCACAGACTGGGATACTAAGATTTCTACATCTCATCAAACGTAAATTTTATCTAAAGAACAATGAACAAGGGCCAGGGTTGTAGCTCAGTGGCACACTGCTTGCCTGGCAAGAGTGAAGCCCCAAGTTTGATCTCTGGTATTGGGAAAACAAACAAGCAAACAATGAATAAATGTGGAACCTTAGTTGGTAGGCTCACTTTCCACAGCATCAGTTTGTGCTAATGAACACAGAGACTGAGGAGCAACTGAACACACAGACATAGGAGGTCCCCTATGTGAGCAATGGCAGTCACACGGCTCCCTCCTTCTGACTTGCAGAGGCATGGCTAGACCACAGCACTGTTGCTGTATGACCTGTGACCACAGTGGTCTGTCCTGTACACTACAGAGAACTGGCTAGAGCTGCCACACTAAACTGGGCCAGAATACTGCAGAAAGTGGATGACTCCTGGGCCAGAGAAAACGAAGTACAAGTGAACACCCTGTGTCACAGAAAGTAAGGCAGTACCCAGGAATGACAGAAGGACCATAGCCACCCTGAGGGGTTCCCAAGGCCAAGAACAGGACTAAGGATCAAGATAAGTAGTAAGAACAGATTATTACCTCTGGATCAGACTAAGAAGCCTGGGCCCACACCACTATAAAGAAATAAAACATACACAAGGCAAGGGGAACTGCATATAGTTAAGATCTACCTTACAACACCGAGGACTACAAAAATCACAGAAGGATCTAAAACACTGGGTGTAAGTTCAATAAGGAGCAGGATGCTGGCCAGTCCTCATGTATCCCCACCAATCACTCAGAGCAGTTCCACCACAAGAGTTGGACCAAGACAGCTGGCCTACCACAACCAGACCTACTCAGCAGCTCTAAGGCCATACACTTGTTATCTGAGGCCAGCCCCTCTCTTTCAAGATCCAACTTTATCTGCACTGGCACTTGCCTGGCCTCTTCGCAGGCTCCTTGGGTCTCCCACAGCAAGGCGTGCTATGTCTTCTACCATGGCAGCTCCAACTGTGCCTGTGACATCTTACACACTGGCTGGTGCCTCAGCTGCAGAAAGGCCCCAAGGGACATTCCTGCTGCATCTCTCAGCCTAGGGACAGTGACCTGATTGAGACTATAGTTTCCAGACAGGCAGAAAGGGGCCAGAGATAGGGCAGGCCCTCAGTAAGGACAAACAAGTAAATGACCAAAGGGGCAAGGTAGAAGCCACCTGAGCCAGGGCCAGGCCAATAGGCTGCTTCCCACCTGCGCCCTGGGCAGCAAAGTGTTGACCACTCATGGCCTGCCCAGAATGCCACCTGAGACCCAGGAAGAAAGGTCAGGCACCAGCCTTGGCCTGCTGTTAGGCTCTGAGTGGAGCTACCACACTCACAAGAGCCAGACAAGAACATGAAGGGCCAACCCACGTTGACAACCTTCTCTTTGATGATCCCATCAAGGGCCTGTCCCACCACACCCAGAGTTAGGGCCCCTAGTTCATCTGAAGAACCTGCAGACCCTGTAGGACATCTTTGTACTACATGAAAAGGGAGAAATGGAGCTGGGGTACACTGGGTAGAAAGACAGGGCACCAGCAACCCTGCCTATTCTGCATCCCAGGAAGCTTCACAGCCAGGGCTGCTCCCAGCACACAAAGCATCCCCTCAGGACTGTAGGATAGCTTCCTATGCTTGACCCGCCATGCTCGTGACTTGATTTCCCCAGGTGCTGCACCCACACAGCAAATAGCCAAGCAGTAGTATCCCAGCCCTGGAAAACAGGTGTCATGCAGGGAATCCGGCAGTGACATGGAGGCACACACCCATGATCCCACATAGCCGGCCCCAAGCAAGTCCAGCCAGGAAAGCCCTGCCCAGCAGAGCAAGCACTCTGGGTACAAGAGTAGAGACCCAGGCCAGGCCACCCCTCCCATCACCGGGAAGCAAGACAGTCTCATTGCCTCCATGGCAATGCTTTCTGGATTGGGCCCTGCAGATTGGACTTGTAGCAGGCACTCTGGATGACACCAATGCCCATGCTCAACACAGAAAACGAAAAGGTTCTTACCTTCCAGATGGATATTCCTGTTTTTAACAGAATCAATTCAAAACTCTGCTACTCTCATTAAGCAAACCAGAAATGTCAATCCCATGTTTATATTTGTTTGTTTGTTTTTCTTCTAGTACCAAGGATTGAACCCAGGATCTCTGCACTGAACTACATCCCCAACCATTTTTTAAAAATCTTTTTTGAGACAGGGTATCACTAGGTTGCTACATTTCCCAGGCTGGGCTCAAACTTGTGATCTTCCTAGCTCAGCTTCCCAGAGTACTCAGATCTAGACATGTGCCACACATAATTCTCAATCATTTTCACAGACACACAGCAATGTCCTTGGTCTGGGGCTCCTCCTGGTTTGAGCTATTCACAAGTAGTGCCATCACAAGGCCCCAAGCCACTAGGCAGAGCTGCAGGGGCTGGAGAAAGACAGTACAGGTGATGGCAGGGCTCTGATACACACTCTCTGGCCTTCTGGGCAAAGGTTCCAACATCTGAGAGAAGGGTGAAAGGTTCCTTGGAGCTGCACACAGTATCACAGCCCCAGTGTCTCTGAGACTTCTGATTTCCAGGACCATGAGAGACAACAGTCAGTGGCACTTTATTATGGCAGCCCTGGCAGCCCAGTTGACTAAGACAGTCCCCACACCAGAGACTGGACAAGAGGCAGAGCAGGGCGGAACTGGCACCTGCTCATTAAGGAGATGTGCAGAGGGAAGAAGCATAGGAACCAAGACCACTGCAGGAGGGATGCCTCCCATGCCAGGCTGAATTCTCTTTAATGAGACGTCACTTTGGAGAAGTGTTCTGGAGCCTTTCAAAATCTCACCCTAAACCTCATCAAACTGCACAGAGATTACTTAAGATTTACCACACAGACACAAAATAAAATAAAATAAAATAAGGCAGCCCAGCAAGCGGCAGCCCTGTGACAGGACCATTTGTAGTTGGGATGGAAAAGCCTCCTGATTCATCTGCTTAAGCACAGCGGCTTCTGTTTATTTCGCACTTTCATGTCAAATGAATTTGAAAAGAGAAAAAAGTGACAGGCAGTTTAAGGATATAAGTCACATTTCAGCTTCAGTTCAGATTAATGAACTTGCTGGGAGTTGGCGAGGGCACAGGCAAATCCACAAATCTTAAAACAGAACAACAACAAAAAAATTAACTCCTTATTCAACATGAGCCTAGGCCCTGGAAAGAGGCTCTTCCAGGACCCTCGACTGACCTTCTGCCCTTGCACTCTGGAACCCAGGCCGACATTCTGGTTCTGGGCTGGCCTCCCTGGTATTAGCAGTATACGCAGCCATGGGAAGGTAGAAAGGGTACAAAGCAGCCTGTGCACTGACTCCTTCCACTTCTCCAAGAACAAGACAGGCAACACATGTAAGGGAGTAACCAGCCAGAAAAGGGCAGCACACAGTCAACATTGCTGTTAGCCAATGCCCAGCACCTAAGCAGCCCTAGGACCAGAACAGACACAACACTGTATATCCCACTCCTCCAGGCAAAGTCCTACCCCAGAATGGCTGCAGTCCCTCCACGCTCTGTCTTACTGCTCCTGGTCTCTATGTACTTACCTGCCCAGGGCAGCTGTCTGCTGCAGCTTGACTGACACACTCCTCCTCAAGGACTCTGGCTGGCTGCACTCAAAAGACCCAAGCTCTGCTCTGTGGACACCTGGCCTTCTGTTTGAACAGGGACAAGCACTGGCAAGCTGAGAAAATCTGACCACCAGCTGGCTTCCTGCATCCCTGTCCTTCCACATCCATTCCAAGAGCACCAGGGCCAGGAAAGAGATGCCCATCTCCCACTCTAGCCTGAGAGTGAAATCACCTCATGGGGCAGAAAAGGATGGCAGCCAATGGCAGACGTCTCACTATCACAGTCTCAAGCCACAGTGCTGCCTGTGGTCTCTGGGAAAGAGAACATTCTGGCACTTCCCAGAAGGGGAACAAGACAATCACCCTGTGCTTTCTCCCCAAAACAGAAAAAGCACTAAAAGTCCAGGCTGCCAAGGCCCTCCCTAGCAGAGCAACGAGTGGTACAGAGGGGATCTGAGGGCTCTGCAGGGATGGCCAGGTACAGGACCAGAGTATGAATGCTGCCATGTAGCAGTGAATGACAGGAAGGGAGAGGTGCAGAAGGGAGCCTAGGACAGGACAAGGAAGGCTGCCACAGAGACAGGAGAGGAACTGCAGGGGACCTGCCCATACTCACACAGACTGTACTATCATTTCTCTTCAGCCTCCATGATTCCAGGCTCCTCATCAGGTTCAAGCCTGGTAGCCTTCCCCAAGAAAGGCAGGGACATGCCAAGGCCACCTGGCTATTTGGTGGGGCTTTACTGAACAGAGCATGACAATGGTCCCTGCTCAGGATTTGGCCAACTGGCTGCTCTCTATGCAGTAGCCTCAGAGGCTTTAGGCCCAGCTTGGACTCCAATAGCATTCTGGCCACTCAGCTGCCCATGGCTTCTGTGTTTACCACCTGCTCTCCTCTCTCTGCCACCTTAGAGAGAACAGATTCTGTTTCAAGGGCAGATCAGAAAACTGAGGCTCTGAATGGAAAGACATGCCCCAGGCACCACCTGGCACCACAGCAGGCACCACCCTTGAAGGACAGGGAGATCAGAGAGAATAGCCTGGCTAACCTGGCTGCTTCCTGCCTTATGGACAGCACACAAAGGCCTGCAACACGCGGGCTGACAGGTCCTCTTCAGCATCAGCCCTCAGGACTACACTGGCCACTTGTCTCCTCTGTAACTACCTCAACCCACTAGGCCCTGGGCACTGAACCTTTCAGGCCCTCCTGGGTAGGCACAGATGGTGCCCAACCTGGGATGTCCTTCCCTTAGAGGCTGGAGGGAGAGGCACATTAGGTCCCTCAGGCCTACCTCAGGCCCCCAGCCGGGCTCTGCGAGAGGAGGGACATCAGGCCAGATGCCAACTACAGGAAGGGGAGGTTCTTAGGAGCTGAGAATCAATAAATCTGAACCTCATTCATGATGATCTGGGGCTCTTATTAAGTAAATTAATTTAAGTTAATTTAGCTCGATCATGACTCCCGATCACAGTGATTTAGTGAAGGGGAAATTGCATTAGGAAAGGCCATGCTCACCAGATAGAGGAACGGAAGAAAATTAGATCCACTTAGCAATGTGAATTAATATGGAAATAGCAGGTGTAAATTTAACCTTATCGAGAGAGTAAAAATTATCTTCATAAATTTGTAGAAATAGCCCCCAAGATGCTTATAAATCTATTTAAAACAAAAATATTACCAAAAGTGCAGTAAAATTAATTTAAAATATACTTCTAGCTATTGCCTTCAGAACAGTCAGCAACAGGGCCAACCCTAGCATGGCCTGAGGTGAGAGAAGAGGCGGTAGGCCTCAGACAGATGAGCTGGGTGGGCTCACCTGCCACAGGCCCCAGGGTCAGGATGTGCTCTGTCTACACAGTCTGATAAGAGCCCCTGAAGCTATCTTAGGCCTGCAATTGTCTGGGTAGCAGCAGAAGCAATGGCCAGGCAGCCACCATACACAGGTGGCAGACCCCTGGAAATGCCATATGGCCTGGCAAACTTGCCCTGTGATCTGTGGCCCTCATGGCTCCCCTAGGAACAAGCTCTAGCACTGCCCAATTCTCACCTACCCAGAGAGCTGTCACCCCTGCCCAGACCTAGAGGTGGGACACCACTGCCTTAGTAAAGGAAGAGACCTTTGGACCCAGCCTCCTAGAACACAGAGCTTGGGCCACCTCCATCAGTGGGTGTCAGGGCCTTCCCGAAAGGAGCCCCCAGGAAGGGAGCCACAGAACACTCCTCAGATGGAATGTCCCCTCCCCACTGTTCTCAGGCACAACAGGTACTGGAAGGCCAGCTCTGAAGTTTCTCTCCAATAGATGACCAGAAGCAACTCATCATGGGGGCCCAACTGTATAGGTGGTGCTGCTTCTGTAGTACGTAAGGCCCTACTAGCTAACAGGCTTGCTAACAGCAGAGGGTATGCTTCTGCATGCAAGTGCGTACACACCTAAGTGTCTCTGCGAACACATGACACTTGCAGGCTAACTGTATATCTGGTGTACAAACTGCTAAATCATACAGTTCCTAAACAAGATTGATTCCTACAGCCAACTTGCAGCCTACAATTCCCAGACAGCCTGGTGCCCAGGACCTCAGGAGACTTGATAAGGTCTTCCTACCTGGATAGTGAGAGCCGCCGGGTCCGCCAAGAGGGCAAAGACAGTGTAAAGGGTGGGGTGCAGACCGGAGAAGCTGGAGTCTTCTTGACGATGCGGTAGCGGGTCTTGATCACTTTGCTGGTAGGTGGAGTCCGCAGAGTGTGCATGCTGGACACTGTAGAGAAAACCCAGGGCACATGCAGGGGTCAGAGAGGTCAGCCAGGTCAGGGATGGGGAAGGTGACCTCAAAGCTTGCCTCTCTGACACCTCCTCCGCAGATACAGAACTCTCCATCACCTCCCACCTGAGCCTACCCCACTTAGCTCACTCACACAGCCCAAAGCCTGGCAGCCAAGGGCTCAGGAGCTGGCTGGTGTAGCTGCCAGGAGAGCAGGGCACAGTCCCTATACATCTTCCAGGCTGCCTGACAGGCTGAATAGGGGATATTGAATGACTGCCTCTGAGAAAGCAAGAAGTTCAGTAACCCAGGCCCTTGCTGACTAGGAGGCTTCACAGGTAGGCACCCATACCAGGAATCCCCAGACTTCAAACCCCATGGTTGGTCCAGGAGGCTGGTGCCAGGGGAGACCCTGCCCTGTCCCCACACATAAAGGAGGGACACTGAGTGCTCACCTCTTCTCTGGGTACCATCCCACCCCTGTGCCAGACAGATTTATATATTTAATCACTTTTCATAACATTCTGTAGGATGATATCCACAACAGCTTTTTTCTTGCTGAATGTTTTATGCAATTAGCAGGGATATGCTCTGCCTGAGTTCCCTTCCACTTGATAGCCAGCAATTTCTCTACAGCTTCAAGGAACGTGTCTAATTGCCCGACTTTCATAATGTACAGCTCTAACTGCCCAGATAATTAAAGCTAACATGGCCACCTCTCATGCCTGCTCCCCTCTAGCCCAGAGTATAGGTCCCCAAGCAGGAGTCCCTGCCCAAACCGCCCAGGTGGGTGCGAGTGTTTGCTCTCTTCTAATCTATACACATCTGCCGGATGCCCTGGGGATTGCCTGCCCCCTAGGCTCTCAATACCATACACTCAAAGGACCAGCTGGACTGGCTCCAGAGACTCCTCACCCACAGACATGCACAACAGAAATCTCATGGCCTGGTCCTAGACAACACCTTGGCCATCAGTCCTCAGAGACAAGGTCTCAACACTACTAGGCTTCTACTCACACAAGAAACATCACTGCCTGTCCCTGTCAACATGTTGACAAGATCCCCTCCTGCAGATGTCCCTAATCCCTCTATTAGGTCCTTCATCAGTCCATATGTTGGACGAGACAGGAACACAGGGTCAAAGTCCTTGAGAGTCCCTAGAGCCTACCCCATAGAGTCTGTCACAGATACAGCCCCTCAAGGGGATCGAGTACAAGCTGCATATGCTCAGCCTGGGTCAGTGCTGAGCAAAAGATGGTGTTCAGTACAAGGGCCACCTCTGGTCCCAAGGACTGAAGACAGGAATTAGAAGCAGCTGTCTGGCAAGGAGAGGCCACAGCAACATCTAGATGATAGCTGCCATCAAACCCCAGTATCAGGTCCCCTTTTTTCAGTCTCTGTCCTTTTCTGTCCCTACCCCATCTGTCTCTCTGTCCTTCTGAGTCTCTGAGGACTGCACAGGAAGCAGTAAGGAGAAAATGAGTTCAGGAAACAAAGTATGAAGTCACAATGCTTGGAGTCCCCTGGGCCTCCTGAGTGACCAAAGTAAACAAATCTTCAGCTCTGAGCACCACCTTCTTCCTCTCAACACACTTGGGATACAGGGGAGAGCCTGGTATACAGTGGGCATCAATAAATAAATGTTTGTTGAATTGAATTTTCAAGGTCTTACAAGCAAGGAGAGTCCAATGAAAATCAATAGTAGCTTGTTCCAACTAAGAGCCAGAGAACAGACTCCTTAAGTTATCAATAACCCTGGGCTGACCTTATTACCTCAGAGACCTGGTCCATCTGGGCAGCATCTGGAGGAGGAGTGTCCATCAGAACACAGCTCAGAACTCCACTGTCATTCCCAACCCCAGTGCCCAGGTTTGCAGGGAAGCCTTGGGCTACTCACCTGTCAACCTGCAACCAGCCACTCTGAGCACATACCACTGGTCTCCCAGGCTGCCCACAACTGCCACTGGGATACAGATCACAGAGCCATGCACACCCCATGTGGCAGGAGAAAGGACCAGGTGATACTAGGGTTTATGTTCCACCTTGCAGCCTGGGCCAGGGAACCCAGAAACCTGGCTGGACCCCACTCCTGTTTCCCAGCCCACAATGTCCCTTTTGCTAGAATCACCTTCCCCGGACCTTGGGGGATGGAAGCCCACCTTCCCTTCCTGGTTCACAGAAAGAAGTTACCCCTTCCAGGAAGGTCCTTTCCCCCACTGATAATAAGATAGCCTCTACCTAAGTGGATCAGCTCAGAGGAGACAGCACCAGGCGGCAGCACCAAGGCTGAGACCTGGAGCCTCCCCAAACTCCTGCCTGCTGACAAGCCTCAAGAGAAATACCTTCCTCTGCCTACCACAGCTCAAATGTCTAACTTTCTGCATCTTATTTATTTAGTGCCCAATTATCACACCCCAAAAATACAAGGGAACAAAGCAGACTACTTTTTAGAAGGCAATCTCTTGTCCCTGCCCAAGGGACTAGGTGCTTCCCACACCTCCTCTGTGGTAAAGTCTGAGGGGAGGGACTCATAGAGGACAGGATGTAGCCCACAACACTGCCAAGTGGGGCTGCATCCCCCACAGCACACCTCTAGGCCACCTTTCCTAGATATGTTTGTGACAATAACCTGATGGGCCTGTAGGAGCCAGAGACAGTGCTTGTTGCACAGCAACCCAGAAAGGCCTGTTCCAGGGAGGCCGGCCCCTCCCAGTGGGCGGGTAGCAAAGCCACAGAGCTGCAGGCCAGCCAAACCAGCAGTCAGGAACAGCCTGGGCCCTCCCCCAAGGACAAGGCAGAGGCAGCCCACCCCTCCTTGCTGGCTGAGGGGTTTTGTGTAGATAATCATGTTATTTAGATAGGATGTTGGTTTAATTCCCTTCATTACAGACTCCCAGGGTTGTAATTTTTTTTCTCCGCATGATGTATCCCCAATGGCACGCTTCACTCAAATCAAGCCCCTTGTGCCTTTTATTGCCCATGATGCCCATGCCACGTTATCAGGCCCACACATGCAGCCCTCTCCGCCCGCCGTCCAGAGGTCACTTCTAATGACTAATCGATCTCATTAGCTTTCCTAATTAAAAACTTTACTACCGCAATGGAAGACAAACTACAGAAAAACTGCTGGCATCATATTTGAATGGGATATGAGCCCCATCTATCAGCAGGGCTCCAGCTCTGGCTTGAGACACTGGGGCTCCGACCTCTGGCCTCTCCACCCCCAGGCCAATGAGGGGCTGGATGGGGGCAGCCCAAGAGCAGCCATTCACTGAGTTCCTCAACCCCAAGGAGGTGCTATGGGAAGGAAAGGAAGCTGGGGAGTCCAAGTCTGCTTCTACCCAGCACCGGCTGCTCTCAGTCTGCAGAGCCGCTGACCTGGCTTTCCTTCCTTGGGAGGCCTCCCAGATGGCAGGATGCAGGCAGAGGTCATGCTCTCACTCTGTTTTAGAGGATGCAGGCAGCAGTTGAGAGGGAGTTCAGATTTTTATGGAACTTCAAAGGGAAATAACTAGAAGAAAATGAGTTGCTAATTTCACAAGTGGTTAATGAATAAGATGAAAGTGGAATTACTGCTTTGTGCAAAAGCTGCCTGAAGCTGCCAACCCAGAGAGGCTGCTCCTGCCCTCCTGCACCGGACCACACCAAGAGCCAAGGTGAGTATCCCTGGTCTTCCAGTACCCAGCAGCCAACACAAGCAGCACCAGCTTCATCGGGAAAGAACAAAGGACAGTGAATGGGGGCCTCACTCACCCACCCACAGGGGCAAAGACCCAAAAGACTTCCAACCATGGCCCAGACCAGCACCACAGCTTCCTGTCCATCCACCACTGAGCCTCACTGATAGTGGGCTAGAAGTGGGAGAACCAGGGCCTCAGTACTGAGGTGACCAGCATTAAGATTGTAGGAGCTGTTCACAGCAGGGTTCTGGCCCAAGAAATTGCCCAGTTCTAGAATCCCCTTCATCCCAGTCAGGCACGAGAATAGCCTGAGTGCAGAATTTTCCAAGAGCAGTCACCAGAGGCACCCATGCCGTGGGACAAGAGAAATAGAGCCTGAGAGGAGAATATGACCTATCCAATAGGAGTCTAGACACCTGCCAAGTTCCTGACAGCAGCAGCACCAATGAGTGACAGGCCAGGCAGGGGGCCAGCCCCAAAGGAAGGCTGATTCCTGGCACCAGATTCTCAGGTCAGCAGGACTGCCCTGTTTGAAGGACCCTCCCAGGCTGAGGGCAAGGAGCTAGGCCACAAGGATGGCTCTGGAGCTATGGTGCTGAAGCGCAGTAGGCATTCTGCCAGCCAGGCTCTCTGTCCCTAATTCAGTATGATTCAACTTTCTTTGTATATTGCCTAATCTGCTTTTTATCAACAGCTACCCTGACACTTCTTCAATATCTCCAAACTGTCTATACTCTTCACTGGCTAAAGACAGCTTTAAAAGGCTGTCATGGCTCAGCTCATACAGAAGCCATATTGATTTCTGCTGTCCTGTGCCATAAACCATTCTCCCTTCTTGTCCTCTCTCATGGTCCCCAATCCCCTGCCTGACAAGGGGCTCTGGAACCACCTCTACCTCAGGATCTAGCAGGGCAGTCCCTGATAGGCCACAGTGTTGCTAGCCAAAGGCAACTTTTCTACATTCGACTCATTTTGTACCAGTGCTCAGAAAAGACTTTTTCCCCCTCACTCCAGCCTCTGATGAGATACCAGCTTTGTACCAGCCCAGGGCCTGTTCTGGTGCCTGTGACCTAGGAGAGACAGCTTGACCATGAGGCAGGGAGGGACAACCAGCAACCACAAGCCCCTCTACTGGCACAGATGGTGGTGGAGGACTACTGGATGTCCCTCGGCAGGTTGATGCACAGAGAGCCTGGAGGGAAAATGAGGCCCTACAACCATGCACTGACAGGGGCAAGGCTACACCAGTCACCTTGGCTTGACAAGTACCCCCTAACAGGTCAGCAGTTAGCAAGCCAGCTCCTCTTCTGTGCTAATCCAACTTGAAAGGCCTCTTTTTCCACCTTGGGTACCATCCCTGCCATCCCAGGCTCAGGAGATGACTGCTAAAATCAGTCACAGGAGCTTCAGATACCATTCCTACCACCTCAGGCTCAAGAGGCTGCACCTCCACCCCCACAGCTGCAAAAGGATACCAGAGCCACAGAAATTGTGTCACAATTAATGCCTAAATCATTATGGTTACAACAGTGAGGGTTCGGAGGTGCCAGGTACACAGTCAACTCTGATCCTGGCTTAGAAAATGTAGGGGGTAGGAGCTCCTGAATGCAAGCCAGGTCTAGAGAGGTACAGAGACTTTGAGAAGCAAGGATAGGGCCGGGGATTTGGCTCAGGCCAGAGTTCAATCCTGGTACTGGAAGAGAGGAGAGGAGAGGAGAGGAGAGG